>NC_091536.1:26212424-26515454 GCF_042242935.1 Bactrocera oleae
GCCATCTTAGATCACCCTGTTTAGGTGCTAATGGCCGCAAAAGGGTGACACGTTAAATTCCAAAGTGTTTTTTGGTCAATTGCCATGCCCCCATTGGTGCTAGGCGGGTGATTGATGAAGCAAATGGAAGCGTTGAGTGTCCTCTAAACGATGCAATTTGTTTGACCCACCTAGCTTATATACTCCGGCCCCTAGAGGTCGCAGAAGGGTGGAAAAACACCTGTGTGCAGGGCAAAATGACCCATGGTGCATTCTATAGGATTTCCACGCTCCTGGTGGTGGTAGGCGGGTGGTTGATGGTGATAATGGAAGCCCCGAGTGTCCTCTAGGTGATCCACTTGGTTTCATCCCCCCCGCTCATATACCCCCTTAACAGGAAACACAAAAAAGGTAAAAAGTAGAAATTTTGAAATTTTCACTTTTTTGTTGATTGCCACTCACCTGTTCAACCTATATCTGAGATTGATGTCTCTAATTAACGTGCACCTGTGCGGCTACATGAATCAAATAGTTGGCGCCATCTTAGATCACCCTGTTTAGGTGCTAATGGCCGCAAAAGGGTGACACGTTAAATTCCAAAGTGTTTTTTGGTCAATTGCCACGCCCCCATTGGTGCTAGGCGGGTGATTGATGATGCAAATGGAAGCCCTGAGTGTCCTCTAAACGATGCAATTTGTTTGACAGAGCAAAATGACCCATGGTGCATTCTATAGGATTTCCACGCTCCTGGTGGTGGTAGGCGGGTGGTTGATGGTGATAATGGAAGCCCCGAGTGTCCTCTAGGTGATCCACTTGGTTTCATCCCCCCCGCTCATATACCCCCTTAACAGGAAACACAAAAAAGGTAAAAAGTAGAAATTTTGAAATTTTCACTTTTTTGTTGATTGCCACTCACCTGTTCAATCTATATCTGAGATTGATGTCTCTAATTAACGTGCACCTGTGCGGCTACGCAAAAGGGTGACACGTTAAATTCCAAAGTGTTTTTTGGTCAATTGCCACGCCCCCATTGGTGCTAGGCGGGTGATTGATGATGCAAATGGAAGCCCTGAGTGTCCTCTAAACGATGCAATTTGTTTGACCCACCTAGCTTATATACTCCGGCCGCTAGAGGTCGCAGAAGGGTGGAAAAACACCTGTGTGCAGGGCAAAATGACCCATGGTGCATTCTATAGGATTTCCACGCTCCCGGTGGTGGTAGGCGGGTGATTGATGATGAAAATGGAAGCCCTGAGTGTCCTCTAAACGATGCAATTTGTTTGACCCACCTAGCTTATATACTCCGGCCGCTAGAGGTCGCAGAAGGGTGGAAAAACACCTGTGTGCAGGGCAAAATGACCCATGGTGCATTCTATAGGATTTCCACGCTCCTGGTGGTGGTAGGCGGGTGGTTGATGGTAATAATGGAAGCCCCGAGTGTCCTCTAGGTGATCCACTTAGTTTCATCCCCCCCGCTCATATACCCCCTTAACAGGAAACACAAAAAAGGTAAAAAGTAGAAATTTTGAAATTTTCACTTTTTTATTGATTGCCACTCACCTGTTCAACCTATATCTGAGATTGATGTCTCTAATTAACGTGCACCTGTGCGGCTACATGAATCAAATAGTTGGCGCCATCTTAGATCACCCTGTTTAGGTGCTAATGGCCGCAAAAGGGTGACACGTTAAATTCCAAAGTGTTTTTTGGTCAATTGCCATGCCCCCATTGGTGCTAGGCGGGTGATTGATGATGCAAATGGAAGCGTTGAGTGTCCTCTAAACGGTGCAATTTGTTTGACCCACCTAGCTTATATACTCCGGCCGCTAGAGGTCGCAGAAGGGTGGAAAAACACCTGTGTGCAGGGCAAAATGACCCATGGTGCATTCTATAGGATTTCCACGCTCCTGGTGGTGGTAGGCGGGTGGTTGATGGTGATAATGGAAGCCCCGAGTGTCCTCTAGGTGATCCACTTGGTTTCATCCCCCCCGCTCATATACCCCCTTAACAGGAAACACAAAAAAGGTAAAAAGTAGAAATTTTGAAATTTTCACTTTTTTGTTGATTGCCACTCACCTGTTCAACCTATATCTGAGATTGATGTCTCTAATTAACGTGCACCTGTGCGGCTACATGAATCAAATAGTTGGCGCCATCTTAGATCACCCTGTTTAGGTGCTAATGGCCGCAAAAGGGTGACACGTTAAATTCCAAAGTGTTTTTTGGTCAATTGCCACGCCCCCATTGGTGCTAGGCGGGTGATTGATGATGCAAATGGAAGCCCTGAGTGTCCTCTAAACGATGCAATTTGTTTGACCCACCTAGCTTATATACTCCGGCCGCTAGAGGTCGCAGAAGGGTGGAAAAACACCTGTGTGCAGGGCAAAATGACCCATGGTGCATTCTATAGGATTTCCACGCTCCCGGTGGTGGTAGGCGGGTGGTTGATGGTGATAATGGAAGCCCCGAGTGTCCTCTAGGTGATCCACTTGGTTTCATCCCCCCCGCTCATATACCCCCTTAACAGCAAACACAAAAAAGGTAAAAAGTAGAAATTTTGAAATTTTCACGTTTTTGTTGATTGCCACTCACCTGTTCAACCTATATCTGAGATTGATGTCTCTAATTAACGTGCACCTGTGCGGCTACATGAATCAAATAGTTGGCGCCATCTTAGATCACCCTGTTTAGGTGCTAATGGCCGCAAAAGGGTGACACGTTAAATTCCAAAGTGTTTTTTGGTCAATTGCCACGCCCCCATTGGTGCTAGGCGGGTGATTGATGATGCAAATGGAAGCCCTGAGTGTCCTCTAAACGATGCAATTTGTTTGACCCACCTAGCTTATATACTCCGGCCGCTAGAGGTCGCAGAGGGGTGGAAAAACACCTGTGTGCAGGGCAGAATGACCCATGGTGCATTCTATAGGATTTCCACGCTTCCGGTGGTGGTAGGCGGGTGGTTGATGGTGATAATGGAAGCCCCGAGTGTCCTCTAGGTGATCCACTTGGTTTCATCCCCCCCGCTCATATACCCCCTTAACAGGAAACACAAAAAAGGTAAAAAGTAGAAATTTTGAAATTTTCACTTTTTTGTTGATTGCCACTCACCTGTTCAACCTATATCTGAGATTGATGTCTCTAATTAACGTGCACCTGTGCGGCTACATGAATCAAATAGTTGGCGCCATCTTAGATCACCCTGTTTAGGTGCTAATGGCCGCAAAAGGGTGACACGTTAAATTCCAAAGTGTTTTTTGGTCAATTGCCACGCCCCCATTGGTGCTAGGCAGGTGATTGATGATGCAAATGGAAGCCCTGAGTGTCCTCTAAACGATGCAATTTGTTTGACCCACCTAGCTTATATACTCCGGCCGCTAGAGGTCGCAGAAGGGTGGAAACACCTGTGTGCAGGGCAAAATGACCCATGGTGCATTCTATAGGATTTCCACGCTCCTGGTGGTGGTAGGCGGGTGGTTGATGGTGATAATGGAAGCCCCGAGTGTCCTCTAGGTGATCCACTTGGTTTCATCCCCCCCGCTCATATACCCCCTTAACAGCAAACACAAAAAAGGTAAAAAGTAGAAATTTTGAAATTTTCACGTTTTTGTTGATTGCCACTCACCTGTTCAACCTATATCTGAGATTGATGTCTCTAATTAACGTGCACCTGTGCGGCTACATGAATCAAATAGTTGGCGCCATCTTAGATCACCCTGTTTAGGTGCTAATGGCCGCAAAAGGGTGACACGTTAAATTCCAAAGTGTTTTTTGGTCAATTGCCACGCCCCCATTGGTGCTAGGCAGGTGATTGATGATGCAAATGGAAGCCCTGAGTGTCCTCTAAACGATGCAATTTGTTTGACCCACCTAGCTTATATACTCCGGCCGCTAGAGGTCGCAGAAGGGTGGAAACACCTGTGTGCAGGGCAAAATGACCCATGGTGCATTCTATAGGATTTCCACGCTCCTGGTGGTGGTAGGCGGGTGGTTGATGGTGATAATGGAAGCCCCGAGTGTCCTCTAGGTGATCCACTTGGTCTCATCCCCCCCGCTCATATACCCCCTTAACAGGAAACACAAAAAAGGTAAAAAGTAGAAATTTTGAAATTTTCACTTTTTTATTGATTGCCACTCACCTGTTCAACCTATATCTGAGATTGATGTCTCTAATTAACGTGCACCTGTGCGGCTACATGAATCAAATAGTTGGCGCCATCTTAGATCACCCTGTTTAGGTCTAATGGCCGCAAAAGGGTGACACGTTAAATTCCAAACTGTTTTTTGGTCAATTGCCACGCCCCCATTGGTGCTAGGCGGCTGATTGATGATGCAAATGGAAGCCCTGAGTGTCCTCTAAACGATGCAATTTGTTTGACCCACCTAGCTTATATACTCCGGCCGCTAGAGGTCGCAGAAGGGTGGAAAAACACCTGTGTGCAGGGCAAAATGACCCATGGTGCATTCTATAGGATTTCCACGCTCCTGGTGGTGGTAGGCGGGTGGTTGATGGTGATAATGGAAGCCCCGAGTGTCCTCTAGGTGATCCACTTGGTCTCATCCCCCCGCTCATATACCCCCTTAACAGGAAACACAAAAAAGGTAAAAAGTAGAAATTTTGAAATTTTCACTTTTTTATTGATTGCCACTCACCTGTTCAACCTATATCTGAGATTGATGTCTCTAATTAACGTGCACCTGTGCGGCTACATGAATCAAATAGTTGGCGCCATCTTAGATCACCCTGTTTAGGTGCTAATGGCCGCAAAAGGGTGACACGTTAAATTCCAAAGTGTTTTTTGGTCAATTGCCACGCCCCCATTGGTGCTAGGCGGGTGATTGATGATGCAAATGGAAGCCCTGAGTGTCCTCTAAACGATGCAATTTGTTTGACCCACCTAGCTTATATACTCCGGCCGCTAGAGGTCGCAGAGGGGTGGAAAAACACCTGTGTGCAGGGCAGAATGACCCATGGTGCATTCTATAGGATTTCCACGCTTCCGGTGGTGGTAGGCGGGTGGTTGATGGTGATAATGGAAGCCCCGAGTGTCCTCTAGGTGATCCACTTGGTTTCATCCCCCCCGCTCATATACCCCCTTAACAGGAAACACAAAAAAGGTAAAAAGTAGAAATTTTGAAATTTTCACTTTTTTGTTGATTGCCACTCACCTGTTCAACCTATATCTGAGATTGATGTCTCTAATTAACGTGCACCTGTGCGGCTACCTGAATCAAATAGTTGGCGCCATCTTAGATCACCCTGTTTAGGTGCTAATGGCCGCAAAAGGGTGACACGTTAAATTCCAAAGTGTTTTTTGGTCAATTGCCACGCCCCCATTGGTGCTAGGCAGGTGATTGATGATGCAAATGGAAGCCCTGAGTGTCCTCTAAACGATGCAATTTGTTTGACCCACCTAGCTTATATACTCCGGCCGCTAGAGGTCGCAGAAGGGTGGAAAAACACCTGTGTGCAGGGCAAAATGACCCATGGTGCATTCTATAGGATTTCCACGCTCCTGGTGGTGGTAGGCGGGTGGTTGATGGTGATAATGGAAGCCCCGAGTGTCCTCTAGGTGATCCACTTGGTCTCATCCCCCCGCTCATATACCCCCTTAACAGGAAACACAAAAAAGGTAAAAAGTAGAAATTTTGAAATTTTCACTTTTTTATTGATTGCCACTCACCTGTTCAACCTATATCTGAGATTGATGTCTCTAATTAACGTGCACCTGTGCGGCTACATGAATCAAATAGTTGGCGCCATCTTAGATCACCCTGTTTAGGTGCTAATGGCCGCAAAAGGGTGACACGTTAAATTCCAAAGTGTTTTTTGGTCAATTGCCACGCCCCCATTGGTGCTAGGCGGGTGATTGATGATGCAAATGGAAGCCCTGAGTGTCCTCTAAACGATGCAATTTGTTTGACCCACCTAGCTTATATACTCCGGCCGCTAGAGGTCGCAGAAGGGTGGAAAAACACCTGTGTGCAGGGCAAAATGACCCATGGTGCATTCTATAGGATTTCCACGCTCCCGGTGGTGGTAGGCGGGTGGTTGATGGTGATAATGGAAGCCCCGAGTGTCCTCTAGGTGATCCACTTGGTTTCATCCCCCCCGCTCATATACCCCCTTAACAGCAAACACAAAAAAGGTAAAAAGTAGAAATTTTGAAATTTTCACGTTTTTGTTGATTGCCACTCACCTGTTCAACCTATATCTGAGATTGATGTCTCTAATTAACGTGCACCTGTGCGGCTACATGAATCAAATAGTTGGCGCCATCTTAGATCACCCTGTTTAGGTGCTAATGGCCGCAAAAGGGTGACACGTTAAATTCCAAAGTGTTTTTTGGTCAATTGCCACGCCCCCATTGGTGCTAGGCGGGTGATTGATGATGCAAATGGAAGCCCTGAGTGTCCTCTAAACGATGCAATTTGTTTGACCCACCTAGCTTATATACTCCGGCCGCTAGAGGTCGCAGAGGGGTGGAAAAACACCTGTGTGCAGGGCAGAATGACCCATGGTGCATTCTATAGGATTTCCACGCTTCCGGTGGTGGTAGGCGGGTGGTTGATGGTGATAATGGAAGCCCCGAGTGTCCTCTAGGTGATCCACTTGGTTTCATCCCCCCCGCTCATATACCCCCTTAACAGGAAACACAAAAAAGGTAAAAAGTAGAAATTTTGAAATTTTCACTTTTTTGTTGATTGCCACTCACCTGTTCAACCTATATCTGAGATTGATGTCTCTAATTAACGTGCACCTGTGCGGCTACATGAATCAAATAGTTGGCGCCATCTTAGATCACCCTGTTTAGGTGCTAATGGCCGCAAAAGGGTGACACGTTAAATTCCAAAGTGTTTTTTGGTCAATTGCCACGCCCCCATTGGTGCTAGGCAGGTGATTGATGATGCAAATGGAAGCCCTGAGTGTCCTCTAAACGATGCAATTTGTTTGACCCACCTAGCTTATATACTCCGGCCGCTAGAGGTCGCAGAAGGGTGGAAACACCTGTGTGCAGGGCAAAATGACCCATGGTGCATTCTATAGGAGTTCCACGCTCCTGGTGGTGGTAGGCGGGTGGTTGATGGTGATAATGGAAGCCCCGAGTGTCCTCTAGGTGATCCACTTGGTTTCATCCCCCCCGCTCATATACCCCCTTAACAGCAAACACAAAAAAGGTAAAAAGTAGAAATTTTGAAATTTTCACGTTTTTGTTGATTGCCACTCACCTGTTCAACCTATATCTGAGATTGATGTCTCTAATTAACGTGCACCTGTGCGGCTACATGAATCAAATAGTTGGCGCCATCTTAGATCACCCTGTTTAGGTGCTAATGGCCGCAAAAGGGTGACACGTTAAATTCCAAAGTGTTTTTTGGTCAATTGCCACGCCCCCATTGGTGCTAGGCAGGTGATTGATGATGCAAATGGAAGCCCTGAGTGTCCTCTAAACGATGCAATTTGTTTGACCCACCTAGCTTATATACTCCGGCCGCTAGAGGTCGCAGAAGGGTGGAAACACCTGTGTGCAGGGCAAAATGACCCATGGTGCATTCTATAGGATTTCCACGCTCCTGGTGGTGGTAGGCGGGTGGTTGATGGTGATAATGGAAGCCCCGAGTGTCCTCTAGGTGATCCACTTGGTCTCATCCCCCCCGCTCATATACCCCCTTAACAGGAAACACAAAAAAGGTAAAAAGTAGAAATTTTGAAATTTTCACTTTTTTATTGATTGCCACTCACCTGTTCAACCTATATCTGAGATTGATGTCTCTAATTAACGTGCACCTGTGCGGCTACATGAATCAAATAGTTGGCGCCATCTTAGATCACCCTGTTTAGGTGCTAATGGCCGCAAAAGGGTGACACGTTAAATTCCAAACTGTTTTTTGGTCAATTGCCACGCCCCCATTGGTGCTAGGCGGCTGATTGATGATGCAAATGGAAGCCCTGAGTGTCCTCTAAACGATGCAATTTGTTTGACCCACCTAGCTTATATACTCCGGCCGCTAGAGGTCGCAGAAGGGTGGAAAAACACCTGTGTGCAGGGCAAAATGACCCATGGTGCATTCTATAGGATTTCCACGCTCCTGGTGGTGGTAGGCGGGTGGTTGATGGTGATAATGGAAGCCCCGAGTGTCCTCTAGGTGATCCACTTGGTCTCATCCCCCCGCTCATATACCCCCTTAACAGGAAACACAAAAAAGGTAAAAAGTAGAAATTTTGAAATTTTCACTTTTTTATTGATTGCCACTCACCTGTTCAACCTATATCTGAGATTGATGTCTCTAATTAACGTGCACCTGTGCGGCTACATGAATCAAATAGTTGGCGCCATCTTAGATCACCCTGTTTAGGTGCTAATGGCCGCAAAAGGGTGACACGTTAAATTCCAAAGTGTTTTTTGGTCAATTGCCACGCCCCCATTGGTGCTAGGCGGGTGATTGATGATGCAAATGGAAGCCCTGAGTGTCCTCTAAACGATGCAATTTGTTTGACCCACCTAGCTTATATACTCCGGCCGCTAGAGGTCGCAGAGGGGTGGAAAAACACCTGTGTGCAGGGCAGAATGACCCATGGTGCATTCTATAGGATTTCCACGCTTCCGGTGGTGGTAGGCGGGTGGTTGATGGTGATAATGGAAGCCCCGAGTGTCCTCTAGGTGATCCACTTGGTTTCATCCCCCCCGCTCATATACCCCCTTAACAGGAAACACAAAAAAGGTAAAAAGTAGAAATTTTGAAATTTTCACTTTTTTGTTGATTGCCACTCACCTGTTCAACCTATATCTGAGATTGATGTCTCTAATTAACGTGCACCTGTGCGGCTACCTGAATCAAATAGTTGGCGCCATCTTAGATCACCCTGTTTAGGTGCTAATGGCCGCAAAAGGGTGACACGTTAAATTCCAAAGTGTTTTTTGGTCAATTGCCACGCCCCCATTGGTGCTAGGCAGGTGATTGATGATGCAAATGGAAGCCCTGAGTGTCCTCTAAACGATGCAATTTGTTTGACCCACCTAGCTTATATACTCCGGCCGCTAGAGGTCGCAGAAGGGTGGAAAAACACCTGTGTGCAGGGCAAAATGACCCATGGTGCATTCTATAGGATTTCCACGCTCCTGGTGGTGGTAGGCGGGTGGTTGATGGTGATAATGGAAGCCCCGAGTGTCCTCTAGGTGATCCACTTGGTCTCATCCCCCCGCTCATATACCCCCTTAACAGGAAACACAAAAAAGGTAAAAAGTAGAAATTTTGAAATTTTCACTTTTTTATTGATTGCCACTCACCTGTTCAACCTATATCTGAGATTGATGTCTCTAATTAACGTGCACCTGTGCGGCTACATGAATCAAATAGTTGGCGCCATCTTAGATCACCCTGTTTAGGTGCTAATGGCCGCAAAAGGGTGACACGTTAAATTCCAAAGTGTTTTTTGGTCAATTGCCACGCCCCCATTGGTGCTAGGCGGCTGATTGATGATGCAAATGGAAGCCCTGAGTGTCCTCTAAACGATGCAATTTGTTTGACCCACCTAGCTTATATACTCCGGCCGCTAGAGGTCGCAGAAGGGTGGAAAAACACCTGTGTGCAGGGCAAAATGACCCATGGTGCATTCTATAGGATTTCCACGCTCCTGGTGGTGGTAGGCGGGTGGTTGATGGTGATAATGGAAGCCCCGAGTGTCCTCTAGGTGATCCACTTGGTCTCATCCCCCCCGCTCATATACCCCCTTAACAGGAAACACAAAAAAGGTAAAAAGTAGAAATTTTGAAATTTTCACTTTTTTGTTGATTGCCACTCACCTGTTCAACCTATATCTGAGATTGATGTCTCTAATTAACGTGCACCTGTGCGGCTACATGAATCAAATAGCTGGCGCCATCTTAGATCACCCTGTTTAGGTGCTAATGGCCGCAAAAGGGTGACACGTTAAATTCCAAAGTGTTTTTTGGTCAATTGCCACGCCCCCATTGGTGCTAGGCGGGTGATTGATGATGCAAATGGAAGCCCTGAGTGTCCTCTAAACGATGCAATTTGTTTGACAGAGCAAAATGACCCATGGTGCATTCTATAGGATTTCCACGCTCCTGGTGGTGGTAGGCGGGTGGTTGATGGTGATAATGGAAGCCCCGAGTGTCCTCTAGGTGATCCACTTGGTTTCATCCCCCCCGCTCATATACCCCCTTAACAGGAAACACAAAAAAGGTAAAAAGTAGAAATTTTGAAATTTTCACTTTTTTGTTGATTGCCACTCACCTGTTCAATCTATATCTGAGATTGATGTCTCTAATTAACGTGCACCTGTGCGGCTACGCAAAAGGGTGACACGTTAAATTCCAAAGTGTTTTTTGGTCAATTGCCACGCCCCCATTGGTGCTAGGCGGGTGATTGATGATGCAAATGGAAGCCCTGAGTGTCCTCTAAACGATGCAATTTGTTTGACCCACCTAGCTTATATACTCCGGCCGCTAGAGGTCGCAGAAGGGTGGAAAAACACCTGTGTGCAGGGAAAAATGACCCATGGTGCATTCTATAGGATTTCCACGCTCCTGGTGGTGGTAGGCGGGTGGTTGATGGTGATAATGGAAGCCCCGAGTGTCCTCTAGGTGATCCACTTGGTCTCATCCCCCCCGCTCATATACCCCCTTAACAGGAAACACAAAAAAGGTAAAAAGTAGAAATTTTGAAATTTTCACTTTTTTGTTGATTGCCACTCACCTGTTCAATCTATATCTGAGATTGATGTCTCTAATTAACGTGCACCTGTGCGGCTACGCAAAAGGGTGACACGTTAAATTCCAAAGTGTTTTTTGGTCAATTGCCACGCCCCCATTGGTGCTAGGCGGGTGATTGATGATGCAAATGGAAGCCCTGAGTGTCCTCTAAACGATGCAATTTGTTTGGCCCACCTAGCTTATATACTCCGGCCGCTAGAGGTCGCAGAAGGGTGGAAAAACACCTGTGTGCAGGGCAAAATGACCCATGGTGCATTCTATAGGATTTCCACGCTCCTGGTGGTGGTAGGCGGGTGGTTGATGGTGATAATGGAAGCCCCGAGTGTCCTCTAGGTGATCCACTTGGTCTCATCCCCCCCCCTCATATACCCTCTTAACAGGAAACACAAAAAGGTAAAAAGTAGAAATTTTGAAATTTTCACTTTTTTGTTGATTGCCACTCACCTGTTCAACCTATATCTGAGATTGATGCCTCTAATTAACGTGCACCTGTGCGGCTACATGAATCAAATAGCTGGCGCCATCTTAGATCACCCTGTTTAGGTGCTAATGGCCGCAAAAGGGTGACACGTTAAATTCCAAAGTGTTTTTTGGTCAATTGCCACGCCCCCATTGGTGCTAGGCGGGTGATTGATGATGCAAATGGAAGCCCTGAGTGTCCTCTAAACGATGCAATTTGTTTGACCCACCTAGCTTATATACTCCGGCCGCTAGAGGTCGCAGAGGGGTGGAAAAACACCTGTGTGCAGGGCAAAATGACCCATGGTGCATTCTATAGGATTTCCACGCTCCCGGTGGTGGTAGGCGGGTGATTGATGATGAAAATGGAAGCCCTGAGTGTCCTCTAAACGATGCAATTTGTTTGACCCACCTAGCTTATATACTCCGGCCGCTAGAGGTCGCAGAAGGGTGGAAAAACACCTGTGTGCAGGGCAAAATGACCCATGGTGCATTCTATAGGATTGCCACGCTCCTGGTGGTGGTAGGCGGGTGGTTGATGGTAATAATGGAAGCCCCGAGTGTCCTCTAGGTGATCCACTTGGTTTCATCCCCCCCGCTCATATACCCCCTTAACAGGAAACACAAAAAAGGTAAAAAGTAGAAATTTTGAAATTTTCACTTTTTTATTGATTGCCACTCACCTGTTCAACCTATATCTGAGATTGATGTCTCTAATTAACGTGCACCTGTGCGGCTACATGAATCAAATAGTTGGCGCCATCTTAGATCACCCTGTTTAGGTGCTAATGGCCGCAAAAGGGTGACACGTTAAATTCCAAAGTGTTTTTTGGTCAATTGCCACGCCCCCATTGGTGCTAGGCGGGTGATTGATGATGCAAATGGAAGCCCTGAGTGTCCTCTAAACGATGCAATTTGTTTGACCCACCTAGCTTATATACTCCGGCCGCTAGAGGTCGCAGAAGGGTGGAAAAACACCTGTGTGCAGGGCAAAATGACCCATGGTGCATTCTATAGGATTTCCACGCTCCTGGTGGTGGTAGGCGGGTGGTTGATGGTGATAATGGAAGCCCCGAGTGTCCTCTAGGTGATCCACTTGGTCTCATCCCCCCCGCTCATATACCCCCTTAACAGGAAACACAAAAAAGGTAAAAAGTAGAAATTTTGAAATTTTCACTTTTTTGTTGATTGCCACTCACCTGTTCAACCTATATCTGAGATTGATGTCTCTAATTAACGTGCACCTGTGCGGCTACATGAATCAAATAGCTGGCGCCATCTTAGATCACCCTGTTTAGGTGCTAATGGCCGCAAAAGGGTGACACGTTAAATTCCAAAGTGTTTTTTGGTCAATTGCCACGCCCCCATTGGTGCTAGGCGGGTGATTGATGATGCAAATGGAAGCCCTGAGTGTCCTCTAAACGATGCAATTTGTTTGACCCACCTAGCTTATATACTCCGGCCGCTAGAGGTCGCAGAAGGGTGGAAAAACACCTGTGTGCAGGGCAAAATGACCCATGGTGCATTCTATAGGATTTCCACGCTCCCGGTGGTGGTAGGCGGGTGGTTGATGGTGATAATGGAAGCCCCGAGTGTCCTCTAGGTGATCCACTTGGTTTCATCCCCCCCGCTCATATACCCCCTTAACAGGAAACACAAAAAAGGTAAAAAGTAGAAATTTTGAAATTTTCACTTTTTTGTTGATTGCCACTCACCTGTTCAACCTATATCTGAGATTGATGTCTCTAATTAACGTGCACCTGTGCGGCTACATGAATCAAACAGCTGGCGCCATCTTAGATCACCCTGTTTAGGTGCTAATGGCCGCAAAAGGGTGACACGTTAAATTTCAAAGTGTTTTTTGGTCAATTGCCACGCCCCCATTGGTGCTAGGCGGGTGATTGATGATGCAAATGGAAGCCCTGAGTGTCCTCTAAACGATGCAATTTGTTTGACAGAGCAAAATGACCCATGGTGCATTCTATAGGATTTCCACGCTCCTGGTGGTGGTAGGCGGGTGGTTGATGGTGATAATGGAAGCCCCGAGTGTCCTCTAGGTGATCCACTTGGTTTCATCCCCCCCGCTCATATACCCCCTTAACAGGAAACACAAAAAAGGTAAAAAGTAGAAATTTTGAAATTTTCACTTTTTTGTTGATTGCCACTCACCTGTTCAATCTATATCTGAGATTGATGTCTCTAATTAACGTGCACCTGTGCGGCTACGCAAAAGGGTGACACGTTAAATTCCAAAGTGTTTTTTGGTCAATTGCCACGCCCCCATTGGTGCTAGGCGGGTGATTGATGATGCAAATGGAAGCCCTGAGTGTCCTCTAAACGATGCAATTTGTTTGACCCACCTAGCTTATATACTCCGGCCGCTAGAGGTCGCAGAAGGGTGGAAAAACACCTGTGTGCAGGGCAAAATGACCCATGGTGCATTCTATAGGATTTCCACGCTCCTGGTGGTGGTAGGCGGGTGGTTGATGGTGATAATGGAAGCCCCGAGTGTCCTCTAGGTGATCCACTTGGTCTCATCCCCCCCGCTCATATACCCCCTTAACAGGAAACACAAAAAAGGTAAAAAGTAGAAATTTTGAAATTTTCACTTTTTTGTTGATTGCCACTCACCTGTTCAATCTATATCTGAGATTGATGTCTCTAATTAACGTGCACCTGTGCGGCTACGCAAAAGGGTGACACGTTAAATTCCAAAGTGTTTTTTGGTCAATTGCCACGCCCCCATTGGTGCTAGGCGGGTGATTGATGATGCAAATGGAAGCCCTGAGTGTCCTCTAAACGATGCAATTTGTTTGACCCACCTAGCTTATATACTCCGGCCGCTAGAGGTCGCAGAAGGGTGGAAAAACACCTGTGTGCAGGGCAAAATGACCCATGGTGCATTCTATAGGATTTCCACGCTCCTGGTGGTGGTAGGCGGGTGGTTGATGGTGATAATGGAAGCCCCGAGTGTCCTCTAGGTGATCCACTTGGTCTCATCCCCCCCCCTCATATACCCTCTTAACAGGAAACACAAAAAGGTAAAAAGTAGAAATTTTGAAATTTTCACTTTTTTGTTGATTGCCACTCACCTGTTCAACCTATATCTGAGATTGATGCCTCTAATTAACGTGCACCTGTGCGGCTACATGAATCAAATAGCTGGCGCCATCTTAGATCACCCTGTTTAGGTGCTAATGGCCGCAAAAGGGTGACACGTTAAATTCCAAAGTGTTTTTTGGTCAATTGCCACGCCCCCATTGGTGCTAGGCGGGTGATTGATGATGCAAATGGAAGCCCTGAGTGTCCTCTAAACGATGCAATTTGTTTGACCCACCTAGCTTATATACTCCGGCCGCTAGAGGTCGCAGAGGGGTGGAAAAACACCTGTGTGCAGGGCAAAATGACCCATGGTGCATTCTATAGGATTTCCACGCTCCCGGTGGTGGTAGGCGGGTGATTGATGATGAAAATGGAAGCCCTGAGTGTCCTCTAAACGATGCAATTTGTTTGACCCACCTAGCTTATATACTCCGGCCGCTAGAGGTCGCAGAAGGGTGGAAAAACACCTGTGTGCAGGGCAAAATGACCCATGGTGCATTCTATAGGATTTCCACGCTCCTGGTGGTGGTAGGCGGGTGGTTGATGGTAATAATGGAAGCCCCGAGTGTCCTCTAGGTGATCCACTTGGTTTCATCCCCCCCGCTCATATACCCCCTTAACAGGAAACACAAAAAAGGTAAAAAGTAGAAATTTTGAAATTTTCACTTTTTTATTGATTGCCACTCACCTGTTCAACCTATATCTGAGATTGATGTCTCTAATTAACGTGCACCTGTGCGGCTACATGAATCAAATAGTTGGCGCCATCTTAGATCACCCTGTTTAGGTGCTAATGGCCGCAAAAGGGTGACACGTTAAATTCCAAAGTGTTTTTTGGTCAATTGCCACGCCCCCATTGGTGCTAGGCGGGTGATTGATGATGCAAATGGAAGCCCTGAGTGTCCTCTAAACGATGCAATTTGTTTGACCCACCTAGCTTATATACTCCGGCCGCTAGAGGTCGCAGAAGGGTGGAAAAACACCTGTGTGCAGGGCAAAATGACCCATGGTGCATTCTATAGGATTTCCACGCTCCTGGTGGTGGTAGGCGGGTGGTTGATGGTGATAATGGAAGCCCCGAGTGTCCTCTAGGTGATCCACTTGGTCTCATCCCCCCCGCTCATATACCCTCTTAACAGGAAACACAAAAAAGGTAAAAAGTAGAAATTTTGAAATTTTCACTTTTTTGTTGATTGCCACTCACCTGTTCAACCTATATCTGAGATTGATGTCTCTAATTAACGTGCACCTGTGCGGCTACATGAATCAAATAGCTGGCGCCATCTTAGATCACCCTGTTTAGGTGCTAATGGCCGCAAAAGGGTGACACGTTAAATTCCAAAGTGTTTTTTGGTCAATTGCCACGCCCCCATTGGTGCTAGGCGGGTGATTGATGATGCAAATGGAAGCCCTGAGTGTCCTCTAAACGATGCAATTTGTTTGACCCACCTAGCTTATATACTCCGGCCGCTAGAGGTCGCAGAGGGGTGGAAAAACACCTGTGTGCAGGGCAAAATGACCCATGGTGCATTCTATAGGATTTCCACGCTCCCGGTGGTGGTAGGCGGGTGGTTGATGGTGATAATGGAAGCCCCGAGTGTCCTCTAGGTGATCCACTTGGTTTCATCCCCCCCGCTCATATACCCCCTTAACAGGAAACACAAAAAAGGTAAAAAGTAGAAATTTTGAAATTTTCACTTTTTTGTTGATTGCCACTCACCTGTTCAACCTATATCTGAGATTGATGTCTCTAATTAACGTGCACCTGTGCGGCTACATGAATCAAACAGCTGGCGCCATCTTAGATCACCCTGTTTAGGTGCTAATGGCCGCAAAAGGGTGACACGTTAAATTCCAAAGTGTTTTTTGGTCAATTGCCACGCCCCCATTGGTGCTAGGCGGGTGATTGATGATGCAAATGGAAGCCCTGAGTGTCCTCTAAACGATGCAATTTGTTTGACAGAGCAAAATGACCCATGGTGCATTCTATAGGATTTCCACGCTCCTGGTGGTGGTAGGCGGGTGGTTGATGGTGATAATGGAAGCCCCGAGTGTCCTCTAGGTGATCCACTTGGTTTCATCCCCCCCGCTCATATACCCCCTTAACAGGAAACACAAAAAAGGTAAAAAGTAGAAATTTTGAAATTTTCACTTTTTTGTTGATTGCCACTCACCTGTTCAATCTATATCTGAGATTGATGTCTCTAATTAACGTGCACCTGTGCGGCTACGCAAAAGGGTGACACGTTAAATTCCAAAGTGTTTTTTGGTCAATTGCCACGCCCCCATTGGTGCTAGGCGGGTGATTGATGATGCAAATGGAAGCCCTGAGTGTCCTCTAAACGATGCAATTTGTTTGACCCACCTAGCTTATATACTCCGGCCGCTAGAGGTCGCAGAAGGGTGGAAAAACACCTGTGTGCAGGGCAAAATGACCCATGGTGCATTCTATAGGATTTCCACGCTCCTGGTGGTGGTAGGCGGGTGGTTGATGGTGATAATGGAAGCCCCGAGTGTCCTCTAGGTGATCCACTTGGTCTCATCCCCCCCGCTCATATACCCTCTTAACAGGAAACACAAAAAGGTAAAAAGTAGAAATTTTGAAATTTTCACTTTTTTGTTGATTGCCACTCACCTGTTCAACCTATATCTGAGATTGATGTCTCTAATTAACGTGCACCTGTGCGGCTACATGAATCAAATAGCTGGCGCCATCTTAGATCACCCTGTTTAGGTGCTAATGGCCGCAAAAGGGTGACACGTTAAATTCCAAAGTGTTTTTTGGTCAATTGCCACGCCCCCATTGGTGCTAGGCGGGTGATTGATGATGCAAATGGAAGCCTTGAGTGTCCTCTAAACGATGCAATTTGTTTGACCCACCTAGCTTATATACTCCGGCCGCTAGAGGTCGCAGAAGGGTGGAAAAACACCTGTGTGCAGGGCAAAATGACCCATGGTGCATTCTATAGGATTTCCACGCTCCTGGTGGTGGTAGGCGGGTGGTTGATGGTGATAATGGAAGCCCCGAGTGTCCTCTAGGTGATCCACTTGGTTTCATCCCCCCCGCTCATATACCCCCTTAACAGGAACCACAAAAAAGGTAAAAAGTAGAAATTTTGAAATTTTCACTTTTTTGTTGATTGCCACTCACCTGTTCAACCTATATCTGAGATTGATGTCTCTAATTAACGTGCACCTGTGCGGCTACATGAATCAAATAGTTGGCGCCATCTTAGATCACCCTGTTTAGGTGCTAATGGCCGCAAAAGGGTGACACGTTAAATTCCAAAGTGTTTTTTGGTCAATTGCCACGCCCCCATTGGTGCTAGGCGGGTGATTGATGATGCAAATGGAAGCCCTGAGTGTCCTCTAAACGATGCAATTTGTTTGACCCACCTAGCTTATATACTCCGGCCGCTAGAGGTCGCAGAGGGGTGGAAAAACACCTGTGTGCAGGGCAAAATGACCCATGGTGCATTCTATAGGATTTCCACGCTCCCGGTGGTGGTAGGCGGGTGATTGATGATGAAAATGGAAGCCCTGAGTGTCCTCTAAACGATGCAATTTGTTTGACCCACCTAGCTTATATACTCCGGCCGCTAGAGGTCGCAGAAGGGTGGAAAAACACCTGTGTGCAGGGCAAAATGACCCATGGTGCATTCTATAGGATTTCCACGCTCCTGGTGGTGGTAGGCGGGTGGTTGATGGTAATAATGGAAGCCCCGAGTGTCCTCTAGGTGATCCACTTGGTTTCATCCCCCCCGCTCATATACCCCCTTAACAGGAAACACAAAAAAGGTAAAAAGTAGAAATTTTGAAATTTTCACTTTTTTATTGATTGCCACTCACCTGTTCAACCTATATCTGAGATTGATGTCTCTAATTAACGTGCACCTGTGCGGCTACATGAATCAAATAGTTGGCGCCATCTTAGATCACCCTGTTTAGGTGCTAATGGCCGCAAAAGGGTAACACGTTAAATTCCAAAGTGTTTTTTGGTCAATTGCCATGCCCCCATTGGTGCTAGGCGGGTGATTGATGATGCAAATGGAAGCGTTGAGTGTCCTCTAAACGATGCAATTTGTTTGACCCACCTAGCTTATATACTCCGGCCGCTAGAGGTCGCAGAGGGGTGGAAAAACACCTGTGTGCAGGGCAAAATGACCCATGGTGCATTCTATAGGATTTCCACGCTCCTGGTGGTGGTAGGCGGGTGGTTGATGGTGATAATGGAAGCCCCGAGTGTCCTCTAGGTGATCCACTTGGTCTCATCCCCCCCGCTCATATACCCTCTTAACAGGAAACACAAAAAAGGTAAAAAGTAGAAATTTTGAAATTTTCACTTTTTTGTTGATTGCCACTCACCTGTTCAACCTATATCTGAGATTGATGTCTCTAATTAACGTGCACCTGTGCGGCTACATGAATCAAATAGCTGGCGCCATCTTAGATCACCCTGTTTAGGTGCTAATGGCCGCAAAAGGGTGACACGTTAAATTCCAAAGTGTTTTTTGGTCAATTGCCATGCCCCCATTGGTGCTAGGCGGGTGATTGATGATGCAAATGGAAGCGTTGAGTGTCCTCTAAACGATGCAATTTGTTTGACCCACCTAGCTTATATACTCCGGCCGCTAGAGGTCGCAGAGGGGTGGAAAAACACCTGTGTGCAGGGCAAAATGACCCATGGTGCATTCTATAGGATTTCCACGCTCCTGGTGGTGGTAGGCGGGTGGTTGATGGTGATAATGGAAGCCCCGAGTGTCCTCTAGGTGATCCACTTGGTCTCATCCCCCCCGCTCATATACCCTCTTAACAGGAAACACAAAAAAGGTAAAAAGTAGAAATTTTGAAATTTTCACTTTTTTGTTGATTGCCACTCACCTGTTCAACCTATATCTGAGATTGATGTCTCTAATTAACGTGCACCTGTGCGGCTACATGAATCAAATAGCTGGCGCCATCTTAGATCACCCTGTTTAGGTGCTAATGGCCGCAAAAGGGTGACACGTTAAATTCCAAAGTGTTTTTTGGTCAATTGCCATGCCCCCATTGGTGCTAGGCGGGTGATTGATGATGCAAATGGAAGCGTTGAGTGTCCTCTAAACGATGCAATTTGTTTGACCCACCTAGCTTATATACTCCGGCCGCTAGAGGTCGCAGAGGGGTGGAAAAACACCTGTGTGCAGGGCAAAATGACCCATGGTGCATTCTATAGGATTTCCACGCTCCTGGTGGTGGTAGGCGGGTGGTTGATGGTGATAATGGAAGCCCCGAGTGTCCTCTAGGTGATCCACTTGGTTTCATCCCCCCCGCTCATATACCCCCTTAACAGGAAACACAAAAAAGGTAAAAAGTAGAAATTTTGAAATTTTCACTTTTTTGTTGATTACCACTCACCTGTTCAACCTATATCTGAGATTGATGTCTCTAATTAACGTGCACCTGTGCGGCTACATGAATCAAATAGTTGGCGCCATCTTAGATCACCCTGTTTAGGTGCTAATGGCCGCAAAAGGGTGACACGTTAAATTCCAAAGTGTTTTTTGGTCAATTGCCACGCCCCCATTGGTGCTAGGCGGGTGATTGATGATGCAAATGGAAGCCCTGAGTGTCCTCTAAACGATGCAATTTGTTTGACCCACCTAGCTTATATACTCCGGCCGCTAGAGGTCGCAGAGGGGTGGAAAAACACCTGTGTGCAGGGCAAAATGACCCATGGTGCATTCTATAGGATTTCCACGCTCCCGGTGGTGGTAGGCGGGTGGTTGATGGTGATAATGGAAGCCCCGAGTGTCCTCTAGGTGATCCACTTGGTTTCATCCCCCCCGCTCATATACCCCCTTAACAGGAAACACAAAAAAGGTAAAAAGTAGAAATTTTGAAATTTTCACTTTTTTGTTGATTACCACTCACCTGTTCAACCTATATCTGAGATTGATGTCTCTAATTAACGTGCACCTGTGCGGCTACATGAATCAAATAGTTGGCGCCATCTTAGATCACCCTGTTTAGGTGCTAATGGCCGCAAAAGGGTGACACGTTAAATTCCAAAGTGTTTTTTGGTCAATTGCCACGCCCCCATTGGTGCTAGGCGGGTGATTGATGATGCAAATGGAAGCCCTGAGTGTCGTCTAAACGATGCAATTTGTTTGACCCACCTAGCTTATATACTCCGGCCGCTAGAGGTCGCAGAAGGGTTCACTTTTTTGTTGATTGCCACTCACCTGTTCAACCTATATCTGAGATTGATGTCTCTAATTAACGTGCACCTGTGCGGCTACGCAAAAGGGTGACACGTTAAATTCCAAAGTGTTTTTTGGTCAATTGCCACGCCCCCATTGGTGCTAGGCGGGTGATTGATGATGCAAATGGAAGCCCTGAGTGTCCTCTAAACGATGCAATTTGTTTGACAGAGCAAAATGACCCATGGTGCATTCTATAGGATTTCCACGCTAGAGGTCGCAGAAGGGTGGAAAAACACCTGTGTGCAGGGCAAAATGACCCATGGTGCATTCTATAGGATTTCCACGCTCCTGGTGGTGGTAGGCGGGTGGTTGATGGTGATAATGGAAGCCCCGAGTGTCCTCTAGGTGATCCACTTGGTTTCATCCCCCCCGCTCATATACCCCCTTAACAGGAAACACAAAAAAGGTAAAAAGTAGAAATTTTGAAATTTTCACGTTTTTGTTGATTGCCACTCACCTGTTCAACCTATATCTGAGATTGATGTCTCTAATTAACGTGCACCTGTGCGGCTACATGAATCAAATAGCTGGCGCCATCTTAGATCACCCTGTTCAGGTGCTAATGGCCGCAAAAGGGTGACACGTTAAATTCCAAAGTGTTTTTTGGTCAATTGCCATGCCCCCATTGGTGCTAGGCGGGTGATTGATGATGCAAATGGAAGCCCTGAGTGTCCTCTAAACGATGCAATTTGTTTGACCCACCTAGCTTATATACTCCGGCCGCTAGAGGTCGCAGAGGGGTGGAAAAACACCTGTGTGCAGGGCAAAATGACCCATGGTGCATTCTATAGGATTTCCACGCTCCCGGTGGTGGTAGGCGGGTGGTTGATGGTGATAATGGAAGCCCCGAGTGTCCTCTAGGTGATCCACTTGGTTTCATCCCCCCCGCTCATATACCCCCTTAACAGGAAACACAAAAAAGGTAAAAAGTAGAAATTTTGAAATTTTCACTTTTTTGTTGATTACCACTCACCTGTTCAACCTATATCTGAGATTGATGTCTCTAATTAACGTGCACCTGTGCGGCTATATGAATCAAATAGTTGGCGCCATCTTAGATCACCCTGTTTAGGTGCTAATGGCCGCAAAAGGGTGACACGTTAAATTCCAAAGTGTTTTTTGGTCAATTGCCACGCCCCCATTGGTGCTAGGCGGGTGATTGATGATGCAAATGGAAGCCCTGAGTGTCGTCTAAACGATGCAATTTGTTTGACCCACCTAGCTTATATACTCCGGCCGCTAGAGGTCGCAGAAGGGTGGAAAAACACCTGTGTGCAGGGCAAAATGACCCATGGTGCATTCTATAGGATTTCCACGCTCCTGGTGGTGGTAGGCGGGTGGTTGATGGTGATAATGGAAGCCCCGAGTGTCCTCTAGGTGATCCACTTGGTCTCATCCCCCCCGCTCATATACCCCCTTAACAGAAAACACAAAAAGGTAAAAAGTAGAAATTTTTAAATTTTCACTTTTTTGTTGATTGCCACTCACCTGTTCAACCTATATCTGAGATTGATGTCTCTAATTAACGTGCACCTGTGCGGCTACATGAATCAAATAGTTGGCGCCATCTTAGATCACCCTGTTTAGGTGCTAATGGCCGCAAAAGGGTGACACGTTAAATTCCAAAGTGTTTTTTGGTCAATTGCCACGCCCCCATTGGTGCTAGGCGGCTGATTGATGATGCAAATGGAAGCCCTGAGTGTCCTCTAAACGATGCAATTTGTTTGACCCACCTAGCTTATATACTCCGGCCGCTAGAGGTCGCAGAGGGGTGCAAAAACACCTGTGTGCAGGGCAAAATGACCCATGGTGCATTCTATAGGATTTCCACGCTCCCGGTGGTGGTAGGCGGGTGGTTGATGGTGATAATGGAAGCCCCGAGTGTCCTCTAGGTGATCCACTTGGTTTCATCCCCCCCGCTCATATACCCCCTTAACAGGAAACACAAAAAAGGTAAAAAGTAGAAATTTTGAAATTTTCACTTTTTTGTTGATTACCACTCACCTGTTCAACCTATATCTGAGATTGATGTCTCTAATTAACGTGCACCTGTGCGGCTACGCAAAAGGGTGACACGTTAAATTCCAAAGTGTTTTTTGGTCAATTGCCACGCCCCCATTGGTGCTAGGCGGGTGATTGATGATGCAAATGGAAGCCCTGAGTGTCCTCTAAACGATGCAATTTGTTTGACAGAGCAAAATGACCCATGGTGCATTCTATAGGATTTCCACGCTCCTGGTGGTGGTAGGCGGGTGGTTGATGGCGATAATGGAAGCCCCGAGTGTCCTCTAGGTGATCCACTTGGTCTCATCCCCCCCGCTCATATACCCCCTTAACAGGAAACACAAAAAGGTAAAAAGTAGAAATTTTGAAATTTTCACTTTTTTGTTGATTGCCACTCACCTGTTCAACCTATATCTGAGATTGATGCCTCTAATTAACGTGCACCTGTGCGGCTACATGAATCAAATAGTTGGCGCCATCTTAGATCACCCTGTTTAGGTGCTAATGGCCGCAAAAGGGTGACACGTTAAATTCCAAAGTGTTTTTTGGTCAATTGCCACGCCCCCATTGGTGCTAGGCGGGTGATTGATGATGCAAATGGAAGCCCTGAGTGTCCTCTAAACGATGCAATTTGTTTGACCCACCTAGCTTATATACTCCGGCCGCTAGAGGTCGCAGAGGGGTGGAAAAACACCTGTGTGCAGGGCAAAATGACCCATGGTGCATTCTATAGGATTTCCACGCTCCCGGTGGTGGTAGGCGGGTGGTTGATGGTGATAATGGAAGCCCCGAGTGTCCTCTAGGTGATCCACTTGGTCTCATCCCCCCCGCTCATATACCCCCTTAACAGGAAACACAAAAAGGTAAAAAGTAGAAATTTTGAAATTTTCACTTTTTTGTTGATTGCCACTCACCTGTTCAACCTATATCTGAGATTGATGCCTCTAATTAACGTGCACCTGTGCGGCTACATGAATCAAATAGTTGGCGCCATCTTAGATCACCCTGTTTAGGTGCTAATGGCCGCAAAAGGGTGACACGTTAAATTCCAAAGTGTTTTTTGGTCAATTGCCACGCCCCCATTGGCGCTAGGCGGCTGATTGATGATGCAAATGGAAGCCCTGAGTGTCCTCTAAACGATGCAATTTGTTTGACCCACCTAGCTTATATACTCCGGCCGCTAGAGGTCGCAGAAGGGTGGAAAAACACCTGTGTGCAGGGCAAAATGACCCATGGTGCATTCTATAGGATTTCCACGCTCCTGGTGGTGGTAGGCGGGTGGTTGATGGTGATAATGGAAGCCCCGAGTGTCCTCTAGGTGATCCACTTGGTTTCATCCCCCCCGCTCATATACCCCCTTAACAGGAAACACAAAAAAGGTAAAAAGTAGAAATTTTGAAATTTTCACGTTTTTGTTGATTGCCACTCACCTGTTCAACCTATATCTGAGATTGATGTCTCTAATTAACGTGCACCTGTGCGGCTACATGAATCAAATAGTTGGCGCCATCTTAGATCACCCTGTTTAGGTGCTAATGGCCGCAAAAGGGTGACACGTTAAATTCCAAAGTGTTTTTTGGTCAATTGCCACGCCCCCATTGGTGCTAGGCGGGTGATTGATGATGCAAATGGAAGCCCTGAGTGTCCTCTAAACGATGCAATTTGTTTGACCCACCTAGCTTATATACTCCGGCCGCTAGAGGTCGCAGAGGGGTGGAAAAACACCTGTGTGCAGGGCAAAATGACCCATGGTGCATTCTATAGGATTTCCACGCTCCCGGTGGTGGTAGGCGGGTGGTTGATGGTGATAATGGAAGCCCCGAGTGTCCTCTAGGTGATCCACTTGGTTTCATCCCCCCCGCTCATATACCCCCTTAACAGGAAACACAAAAAAGGTAAAAAGTAGAAATTTTGAAATTTTCACTTTTTTGTTGATTGCCACTCACCTGTTCAACCTATATCTGAGATTGATGTCTCTAATTAACGTGCACCTGTGCGGCTACATGAATCAAATAGCTGGCGCCATCTTAGATCACCCTGTTCAGGTGCTAATGGCCGCAAAAGGGTGACACGTTAAATTCCAAAGTGTTTTTTGGTCAATTGCCATGCCCCCATTGGTGCTAGGCGGGTGATTGATGATGCAAATGGAAGCCCTGAGTGTCCTCTAAACGATGCAATTTGTTTGACCCACCTAGCTTATATACTCCGGCCGCTAGAGGTCGCAGAGGGGTGGAAAAACACCTGTGTGCAGGGCAAAATGACCCATGGTGCATTCTATAGGATTTCCACGCTCCCGGTGGTGGTAGGCGGGTGGTTGATGGTGATAATGGAAGCCCCGAGTGTCCTCTAGGTGATCCACTTGGTTTCATCCCCCCCGCTCATATACCCCCTTAACAGGAAACACAAAAAAGGTAAAAAGTAGAAATTTTGAAATTTTCACTTTTTTGTTGATTACCACTCACCTGTTCAACCTATATCTGAGATTGATGTCTCTAATTAACGTGCACCTGTGCGGCTATATGAATCAAATAGTTGGCGCCATCTTAGATCACCCTGTTTAGGTGCTAATGGCCGCAAAAGGGTGACACGTTAAATTCCAAAGTGTTTTTTGGTCAATTGCCACGCCCCCATTGGTGCTAGGCGGGTGATTGATGATGCAAATGGAAGCCCTGAGTGTCGTCTAAACGATGCAATTTGTTTGACCCACCTAGCTTATATACTCCGGCCGCTAGAGGTCGCAGAAGGGTGGAAAAACACCTGTGTGCAGGGCAAAATGACCCATGGTGCATTCTATAGGATTTCCACGCTCCTGGTGGTGGTAGGCGGGTGGTTGATGGTGATAATGGAAGCCCCGAGTGTCCTCTAGGTGATCCACTTGGTCTCATCCCCCCCGCTCATATACCCCCTTAACAGAAAACACAAAAAAGGTAAAAAGTAGAAATTTTTAAATTTTCACTTTTTTGTTGATTGCCACTCACCTGTTCAACCTATATCTGAGATTGATGTCTCTAATTAACGTGCACCTGTGCGGCTACATGAATCAAGTAGTTGGCGCCATCTTAGATCACCCTGTTTAGGTGCTAATGGCCGCAAAAGGGTGACACGTTAAATTCCAAAGTGTTTTTTGGTCAATTGCCACGCCCCTATTGGTGCTAGGCGGCTGATTGATGATGCAAATGGAAGCCCTGAGTGTCCTCTAAACGATGCAATTTGTTTGACCCACCTAGCTTATATACTCCGGCCGCTAGAGGTCGCAGAGGGGTGCAAAAACACCTGTGTGCAGGGCAAAATGACCCATGGTGCATTCTATAGGATTTCCACGCTCCCGGTGGTGGTAGGCGGGTGGTTGATGGTGATAATGGAAGCCCCGAGTGTCCTCTAGGTGATCCACTTGGTTTCATCCCCCCCGCTCATATACCCCCTTAACAGGAAACACAAAAAAGGTAAAAAGTAGAAATTTTGAAATTTTCACTTTTTTGTTGATTACCACTCACCTGTTCAACCTATATCTGAGATTGATGTCTCTAATTAACGTGCACCTGTGCGGCTACATGAATCAAATAGTTGGCGCCATCTTAGATCACCCTGTTTAGGTGCTAATGGCCGCAAAAGGGTGACACGTTAAATTCCAAAGTGTTTTTTGGTCAATTGCCACGCCCCCATTGGTGCTAGGCGGGTGATTGATGATGCAAATGGAAGCCCTGAGTGTCCTCTAAACGATGCAATTTGTTTGACCCACCTAGCTTATATACTCCGGCCCCTAGAGGTCGCAGAATGGTGGAAAAACACCTGTGTGCAGGGCAAAATGACCCATGGTGCATTCTATAGGATTTCCACGCTCCTGGTGGTGGTAGGCGGGTGGTTGATGGTGATAATGGAAGCCCCGAGTGTCCTCTAGGTGATCCACTTGGTTTCATCCCCCCCGCTCATATACCCCCTTAACAGGAAACACAAAAAAGGTAAAAAGTAGAAATTTTGAAATTTTCACTTTTTTGTTGATTGCCACTCACCTGTTCAACCTATATCTGAGATTGATGTCTCTAATTAACGTGCACCTGTGCGGCTACGCAAAAGGGTGACACGTTAAATTCCAAAGTGTTTTTTGGTCAATTGCCACGCCCCCATTGGTGCTAGGCGGGTGATTGATGATGCAAATGGAAGCCCTGAGTGTCCTCTAAACGATGCAATTTGTTTGACAGAGCAAAATGACCCATGGTGCATTCTATAGGATTTCCACGCTCCTGGTGGTGGTAGGCGGGTGGTTGATGGTGATAATGGAAGCCCCGAGTGTCCTCTAGGTGATCCACTTGGTTTCATCCCCCCCGCTCATATACCCCCTTAACAGGAAACACAAAAAAGGTAAAAAGTAGAAATTTTGAAATTTTCACGTTTTTGTTGATTGCCACTCACCTGTTCAACCTATATCTGAGATTGATGTCTCTAATTAACGTGCACCTGTGCGGCTACATGAATCAAATAGTTGGCGCCATCTTAGATCACCCTGTTTAGGTGCTAATGGCCGCAAAAGGGTGACACGTTAAATTCCAAAGTGTTTTTTGGTCAATTGCCACGCCCCCATTGGTGCTAGGCGGGTGATTGATGATGCAGATGGAAGCCCTGAGTGTCCTCTAAACGATGCAATTTGTTTGACCCACCTAGCTTATATACTCCGGCCGCTAGAGGTCGCAGAGGGGTGCAAAAACACCTGTGTGCAGGGCAAAATGACCCATGGTGCATTCTATAGGATTTCCACGCTCCCGGTGGTGGTAGGCGGGTGGTTGATGGTGATAATGGAAGCCCCGAGTGTCCTCTAGGTGATCCACTTGGTTTCATCCCCCCCGCTCATATACCCCCTTAACAGGAAACACAAAAAAGGTAAAAAGTAGAAATTTTGAAATTTTCACTTTTTTGTTGATTGCCACTCACCTGTTCAACCTATATCTGAGATTGATGTCTCTAATTAACGTGCACCTGTGCGGCTACATGAATCAAATAGTTGGCGCCATCTTAGATCACCCTGTTTAGGTGCTAATGGCCGCAAAAGGGTGACACGTTAAATTCCAAAGTGTTTTTTGGTCAATTGCCACGCCCCCATTGGTGCTAGGCGGGTGATTGATGATGCAAATGGAAGCCCTGAGTGTCCTCTAAACGATGCAATTTGTTTGACCCACCTAGCTTATATACTCCGGCCCCTAGAGGTCGCAGAATGGTGGAAAAACACCTGTGTGCAGGGCAAAATGACCCATGGTGCATTCTATAGGATTTCCACGCTCCTGGTGGTGGTAGGCGGGTGGTTGATGGTGATAATGGAAGCCCCGAGTGTCCTCTAGGTGATCCACTTGGTTTCATCCCCCCCGCTCATATACCCCCTTAACAGGAAACACAAAAAAGGTAAAAAGTAGAAATTTTGAAATTTTCACTTTTTTGTTGATTGCCACTCACCTGTTCAACCTATATCTGAGATTGATGTCTCTAATTAACGTGCACCTGTGCGGCTACGCAAAAGGGTGACACGTTAAATTCCAAAGTGTTTTTTGGTCAATTGCCACGCCCCCATTGGTGCTAAGCGGGTGATTGATGATGCAAATGGAAGCCCTGAGTGTCCTCTAAACGATGCAATTTGTTTGACAGAGCAAAATGACAAACACCTGTGTGCAGGGCAAAATGACCCATGGTGCATTCTATAGGATTTCCACGCTTCCGGTGGTGGTAGGCGGGTGGTTGATGGTGATAATGGAAGCCCCGAGTGTCCTCTAGGTGATCCACTTGGTTTCATCCCCCCCGCTCATATACCCCCTTAACAGGAAACACAAAAAAGGTAAAAAGTAGAAATTTTGAAATTTTCACTTTTTTGTTGATTGCCACTCACCTGTTCAACCTATATCTGAGATTGATGTCTCTAATTAACGTGCACCTGTGCGGCTACATGAATCAAATAGTTGGCGCCATCTTAGATCACCCTGTTTAGGTGCTAATGGCCGCAAAAGGGTGACACGTTAAATTCCAAAGTGTTTTTTGGTCAATTGCCACGCCCCCATTGGTGCTAGGCGGGTGATTGATGATGCAAATGGAAGCCCTGAGTGTCCCCTAAACGATGCAATTTGTTTGACCCACCTAGCTTATATACTCCGGCCGCTAGAGGTCGCAGAAGGGTGGAAAAACACCTGTGTGCAGGGCAAAATGACCCATGGTGCATTCTATAGGATTTCCACGCTCCTGGTGGTGGTAGGCGGGTGGTTGATGGTGATAATGGAAGCCCCGAGTGTCCTCTAGGTGATCCACTTGGTCTCATCCCCCCCGCTCATATACCCCCTTAACAGGAAACACAAAAAAGGTAAAAAGTAGAAATTTTGAAATTTTCACTTTTTTGTTGATTGCCACTCACCTGTTCAACCTATATCTGAGATTGATGTCTCTAATTAACGTGCACCTGTGCGGCTACATGAATCAAATAGTTGGCGCCATCTTAGATCACCCTGTTTAGGTGCTAATGGCCGCAAAAGGGTGACACGTTAAATTCCAAAGTGTTTTTTGGTCAATTGCCACGCCCCCATTGGCGCTAGGCGGCTGATTGATGATGCAAATGGAAGCCCTGAGTGTCCTCTAAACGATGCAATTTGTTTGACCCACCTAGCTTATATACTCCGGCCGCTAGAGGTCGCAGAAGGGTGGAAAAACACCTGTGTGCAGGGCAAAATGACCCATGGTGCATTCTATAGGATTTCCACGCTCCTGGTGGTGGTAGGCGGGTGGTTGATGGTGATAATGGAAGCCCCGAGTGTCCTCTAGGTGATCCACTTGGTTTCATCCCCCCCGCTCATATACCCCCTTAACAGGAAACACAAAAAAGGTAAAAAGTAGAAATTTTGAAATTTTCACGTTTTTGTTGATTGCCACTCACCTGTTCAACCTATATCTGAGATTGATGTCTCTAATTAACGTGCACCTATGCGGCTACATGAATCAAATAGTTGGCGCCATCTTAGATCACCCTGTTTAGGTGCTAATGGCCGCAAAAGGGTGACACGTTAAATTCCAAAGTGTTTTTTGGTCAATTGCCACGCCCCCATTGGTGCTAGGCAGGTGATGGATGATGCAAATGGAAGCCCTGAGTGTCCTCTAAACGATGCAATTTGTTTGACCCACCTAGCTTATATACTCCGGCCGCTAGAGGTCGCAGAGGGGTGGAAAAACACCTGTGTGCAGGGCAAAATGACCCATGGTGCATTCTATAGGATTTCCACGCTTCCGGTGGTGGTAGGCGGGTGGTTGATGGTGATAATGGAAGCCCCGAGTGTCCTCTAGGTGATCCACTTGGTTTCATCCCCCCCGCTCATATACCCCCTTAACAGGAAACACAAAAAAGGTAAAAAGTAGAAATTTTGAAATTTTCACTTTTTTGTTGATTGCCACTCACCTGTTCAACCTATATCTGAGATTGATGTCTCTAATTAACGTGCACCTGTGCGGCTACATGAATCAAATAGTTGGCGCCATCTTAGATCACCCTGTTTAGGTGCTAATGGCCGCAAAAGGGTGACACGTTAAATTCCAAAGTGTTTTTTGGTCAATTGCCACGCCCCCATTGGTGCTAGGCGGGTGATTGATGATGCAAATGGAAGCCCTGAGTGTCCCCTAAACGATGCAATTTGTTTGACCCACCTAGCTTATATACTCCGGCCGCTAGAGGTCGCAGAAGGGTGGAAAAACACCTGTGTGCAGGGCAAAATGACCCATGGTGCATTCTATAGGATTTCCACGCTCCTGGTGGTGGTAGGCGGGTGGTTGATGGTGATAATGGAAGCCCCGAGTGTCCTCTAGGTGATCCACTTGGTCTCATCCCCCCCGCTCATATACCCCCTTAACAGGAAACACAAAAAAGGTAAAAAGTAGAAATTTTGAAATTTTCACTTTTTTGTTGATTGCCACTCACCTGTTCAACCTATATCTGAGATTGATGTCTCTAATTAACGTGCACCTGTGCGGCTACATGAATCAAATAGTTGGCGCCATCTTAGATCACCCTGTTTAGGTGCTAATGGCCGCAAAAGGGTGACACGTTAAATTCCAAAGTGTTTTTTGGTCAATTGCCACGCCCCCATTGGTGCTAGGCGGCTGATTGATGATGCAAATGGAAGCCCTGAGTGTCCTCTAAACGATGCAATTTGTTTGACCCACCTAGCTTATATACTCCGGCCGCTAGAGGTCGCAGAAGGGTGGAAAAACACCTGTGTGCAGGGCAAAATGACCCATGGTGCATTCTATAGGATTTCCACGCTCCTGGTGGTGGTAGGCGGGTGGTTGATGGTGATAATGGAAGCCCCGAGTGTCCTCTAGGTGATCCACTTGGTTTCATCCCCCCCGCTCATATACCCCCTTAACAGGAAACACAAAAAAGGTAAAAAGTAGAAATTTTGAAATTTTCACTTTTTTGTTGATTGCCACTCACCTGTTCAACCTATATCTGAGATTGATGTCTCTAATTAACGTGCACCTGTGCGGCTACATGAATCAAATAGTTGGCGCCATCTTAGATCACCCTGTTTAGGTGCTAATGGCCGCAAAAGGGTGACACGTTAAATTCCAAAGTGTTTTTTGGTCAATTGCCACGCCCCCATTGGTGCTAGGCGGGTGATTGATGATGCAAATGGAAGCCCTGAGTGTCCTCTAAACGATGCAATTTGTTTGACAGAGCAAAATGACCCATGGTGCATTCTATAGGATTTCCACGCTCCTGGTGGTGGTAGGCGGGTGGTTGATGGTGATAATGGAAGCCCCGAGTGTCCTCTAGGTGATCCACTTGGTTTCATCCCCCCCGCTCATATACCCCCTTAACAGGAAACACAAAAAAGGTAAAAAGTAGAAATTTTGAAATTTTCACTTTTTTGTTGATTGCCACTCACCTGTTCAATCTATATCTGAGATTGATGTCTCTAATTAACGTGCACCTGTGCGGCTACGCAAAAGGGTGACACGTTAAATTCCAAAGTGTTTTTTGGTCAATTGCCACGCCCCCATTGGTGCTAGGCGGGTGATTGATGATGCAAATGGAAGCCCTGAGTGTCCTCTAAACGATGCAATTTGTTTGACCCACCTAGCTTATATACTCCGGCCGCTAGAGGTCGCAGAAGGGTGGAAAAACACCTGTGTGCAGGGCAAAATGACCCATGGTGCATTCTATAGGATTTCCACGCTCCTGGTGGTGGTAGGCGGGTGGTTGATGGTGATAATGGAAGCCCCGAGTGTCCTCTAGGTGATCCACTTGGTCTCATCCCCCCCGCTCATATACCCTCTTAACAGGAAACACAAAAAGGTAAAAAGTAGAAATTTTGAAATTTTCACTTTTTTGTTGATTGCCACTCACCTGTTCAACCTATATCTGAGATTGATGTCTCTAATTAACGAGCACCTGTGCGGCTACATGAATCAAATAGCTGGCGCCATCTTAGATCACCCTGTTTAGGTGCTAATGGCCGCAAAAGGGTGACACGTTAAATTCCAAAGTGTTTTTTGGTCAATTGCCACGCCCCCATTGGTGCTAGGCAGGTGATGGATGATGCAAATGGAAGCCCTGAGTGTCCTCTAAACGATGCAATTTGTTTGACCCACCTAGCTTATATACTCCGGCCGCTAGAGGTCGCAGAAGGGTGGAAAAACACCTGTGTGCAGGGCAAAATGACCCATGGTGCATTCTATAGGATTTCCACGCTCCTGGTGGTGGTAGGCGGGTGGTTGATGGTGATAATGGAAGCCCCGAGTGTCCTCTAGGTGATCCACTTGGTCTCATCCCCCCCGCTCATATACCCTCTTAACAGGAAACACAAAAAGGTAAAAAGTAGAAATTTTGAAATTTTCACTTTTTTGTTGATTGCCACTCACCTGTTCAACCTATATCTGAGATTGATGTCTCTAATTAACGTGCACCTGTGCGGCTACATGAATCAAATAGCTGGCGCCATCTTAGATCACCCTGTTTAGGTGCTAATGGCCGCAAAAGGGTGACACGTTAAATTCCAAAGTGTTTTTTGGTCAATTGCCACGCCCCCATTGGTGCTAGGCAGGTGATGGATGATGCAAATGGAAGCCCTGAGTGTCCTCTAAACGATGCAATTTGTTTGACCCACCTAGCTTATATACTCCGGCCGCTAGAGGTCGCAGAAGGGTGGAAAAACACCTGTGTGCAGGGCAAAATGACCCATGGTGCATTCTATAGGATTTCCACGCTCCTGGTGGTGGTAGGCGGGTGGTTGATGGTGATAATGGAAGCCCCGAGTGTCCTCTAGGTGATCCACTTGGTCTCATCCCCCCCGCTCATATACCCTCTTAACAGGAAACACAAAAAGGTAAAAAGTAGAAATTTTGAAATTTTCACTTTTTTGTTGATTGCCACTCACCTGTTCAACCTATATCTGAGATTGATGTCTCTAATTAACGTGCACCTATGCGGCTACATGAATCAAATAGTTGGCGCCATCTTAGATCACCCTGTTTAGGTGCTAATGGCCGCAAAAGGGTGACACGTTAAATTCCAAAGTGTTTTTTGGTCAATTGCCACGCCCCCATTGGTGCTAGGCAGGTGATGGATGATGCAAATGGAAGCCCTGAGTGTCCTCTAAACGATGCAATTTGTTTGACCCACCTAGCTTATATACTCCGGCCGCTAGAGGTCGCAGAGGGGTGGAAAAACACCTGTGTGCAGGGCAAAATGACCCATGGTGCATTCTATAGGATTTCCACGCTTCCGGTGGTGGTAGGCGGGTGGTTGATGGTGATAATGGAAGCCCCGAGTGTCCTCTAGGTGATCCACTTGGTTTCATCCCCCCCGCTCATATACCCCCTTAACAGGAAACACAAAAAAGGTAAAAAGTAGAAATTTTGAAATTTTCACTTTTTTGTTGATTGCCACTCACCTGTTCAACCTATATCTGAGATTGATGTCTCTAATTAACGTGCAGCTGTGCGGCTACATGAATCAAATAGTTGGCGCCATCTTAGATCACCCTGTTTAGGTGCTAATGGCCGCAAAAGGGTGACACGTTAAATTCCAAAGTGTTTTTTGGTCAATTGCCACGCCCCCATTGGTGCTAGGCGGGTGATTGATGATGCAAATGGAAGCCCTGAGTGTCCCCTAAACGATGCAATTTGTTTGACCCACCTAGCTTATATACTCCGGCCGCTAGAGGTCGCAGAAGGGTGGAAAAACACCTGTGTGCAGGGCAAAATGACCCATGGTGCATTCTATAGGATTTCCACGCTCCTGGTGGTGGTAGGCGGGTGGTTGATGGTGATAATGGAAGCCCCGAGTGTCCTCTAGGTGATCCACTTGGTCTCATCCCCCCCGCTCATATACCCCCTTAACAGGAAACACAAAAAAGGTAAAAAGTAGAAATTTTGAAATTTTCACTTTTTTGTTGATTGCCACTCACCTGTTCAACCTATATCTGAGATTGATGTCTCTAATTAACGTGCACCTGTGCGGCTACATGAATCAAATAGTTGGCGCCATCTTAGATCACCCTGTTTAGGTGCTAATGGCCGCAAAAGGGTGACACGTTAAATTCCAAAGTGTTTTTTGGTCAATTGCCACGCCCCCATTGGTGCTAGGCGGCTGATTGATGATGCAAATGGAAGCCCTGAGTGTCCTCTAAACGATGCAATTTGTTTGACCCACCTAGCTTATATACTCCGGCCGCTAGAGGTCGCAGAAGGGTGGAAAAACACCTGTGTGCAGGGCAAAATGACCCATGGTGCATTCTATAGGATTTCCACGCTCCTGGTGGTGGTAGGCGGGTGGTTGATGGTGATAATGGAAGCCCCGAGTGTCCTCTAGGTGATCCACTTGGTTTCATCCCCCCCGCTCATATACCCCCTTAACAGGAAACACAAAAAAGGTAAAAAGTAGAAATTTTGAAATTTTCACTTTTTTGTTGATTGCCACTCACCTGTTCAACCTATATCTGAGATTGATGTCTCTAATTAACGTGCACCTGTGCGGCTACATGAATCAAATAGTTGGCGCCATCTTAGATCACCCTGTTTAGGTGCTAATGGCCGCAAAAGGGTGACACGTTAAATTCCAAAGTGTTTTTTGGTCAATTGCCACGCCCCCATTGGTGCTAGGCGGGTGATTGATGATGCAAATGGAAGCCCTGAGTGTCCTCTAAACGATGCAATTTGTTTGACAGAGCAAAATGACCCATGGTGCATTCTATAGGATTTCCACGCTCCTGGTGGTGGTAGGCGGGTGGTTGATGGTGATAATGGAAGCCCCGAGTGTCCTCTAGGTGATCCACTTGGTTTCATCCCCCCCGCTCATATACCCCCTTAACAGGAAACACAAAAAAGGTAAAAAGTAGAAATTTTGAAATTTTCACTTTTTTGTTGATTGCCACTCACCTGTTCAATCTATATCTGAGATTGATGTCTCTAATTAACGTGCACCTGTGCGGCTACGCAAAAGGGTGACACGTTAAATTCCAAAGTGTTTTTTGGTCAATTGCCACGCCCCCATTGGTGCTAGGCGGGTGATTGATGATGCAAATGGAAGCCCTGAGTGTCCTCTAAACGATGCAATTTGTTTGACCCACCTAGCTTATATACTCCGGCCGCTAGAGGTCGCAGAAGGGTGGAAAAACACCTGTGTGCAGGGCAAAATGACCCATGGTGCATTCTATAGGATTTCCACGCTCCTGGTGGTGGTAGGCGGGTGGTTGATGGTGATAATGGAAGCCCCGAGTGTCCTCTAGGTGATCCACTTGGTCTCATCCCCCCCGCTCATATACCCTCTTAACAGGAAACACAAAAAGGTAAAAAGTAGAAATTTTGAAATTTTCACTTTTTTGTTGATTGCCACTCACCTGTTCAACCTATATCTGAGATTGATGTCTCTAATTAACGAGCACCTGTGCGGCTACATGAATCAAATAGCTGGCGCCATCTTAGATCACCCTGTTTAGGTGCTAATGGCCGCAAAAGGGTGACACGTTAAATTCCAAAGTGTTTTTTGGTCAATTGCCACGCCCCCATTGGTGCTAGGCGGGTGATTGATGATGCAAATGGAAGCCCTGAGTGTCCTCTAAACGATGCAATTTGTTTGACCCACCTAGCTTATATACTCCGGCCGCTAGAGGTCGCAGAGGGGTGGAAAAACACCTGTGTGCAGGGCAAAATGACCCATGGTGCATTCTATAGGATTTCCACGCTCCTGGTGGTGATAGGCGGGTGGTTGATGGTGATAATGGAAGCCCCGAGTGTCCTCTAGGTGATCCACTTGGTTTCATCCCCCCCGCTCATATACCCTCTTAACAGGAAACACAAAAAAGGTAAAAAGTAGAAATTTTGAAATTTTCACTTTTTTGTTGATTGCCACTCACCTGTTCAACCTATATCTGAGATTGATGTCTCTAATTAACGTGCACCTGTGCGGCTACATGAATCAAATAGCTGGCGCCATCTTAGATCACCCTGTTTAGGTGCTAATGGCCGCAAAAGGGTGACACGTTAAATTCCAAAGTGTTTTTTGGTCAATTGCCACGCCCCCATTGGTGCTAGGCAGGTGATGGATGATGCAAATGGAAGCGTTGAGTGTCCTCTAAACGATGCAATTTGTTTGACCCACCTAGCTTATATACTCCGGCCCCTAGAGGTCGCAGAAGGGTGGAAAAACACCTGTGTGCAGGGCAAAATGACCCATGGTGCATTCTATAGGATTTCCACGCTCCTGGTGGTGGTAGGCGGGTGGTTGATGGTGATAATGGAAGCCCCGAGTGTCCTCTAGGTGATCCACTTGGTTTCATCCCCCCCGCTCATATACCCCCTTAACAGGAAACACAAAAAAGGTAAAAAGTAGAAATTTTGAAATTTTCACTTTTTTGTTGATTGCCACTCACCTGTTCAACCTATATCTGAGATTGATGTCTCTAATTAACGTGCACCTGTGCGGCTACATGAATCAAATAGTTGGCGCCATCTTAGATCACCCTGTTTAGGTGCTAATGGCCGCAAAAGGGTGACACGTTAAATTCCAAAGTGTTTTTTGGTCAATTGCCACGCCCCCATTGGTGCTTGATGATGCAAATGGAAGCCCTGAGTGTCCCCTAAACGATGCAATTTGTTTGACCCACCTAGCTTATATACTCCGGCCGCTAGAGGTCGCAGAAGGGTGGAAAAACACCTGTGTGCAGGGCAAAATGACCCATGGTGCATTCTATAGGATTTCCACGCTCCTGGTGGTGGTAGGCGGGTGGTTGATGGTGATAATGGAAGCCCCGAGTGTCCTCTAGGTGATCCACTTGGTTTCATCCCCCCCGCTCATATACCCCCTTAACAGGAAACACAAAAAAGGTAAAAAGTAGAAATTTTGAAATTTTCACGTTTTTGTTGATTGCCACTCACCTGTTCAACCTATATCTGAGATTGATGTCTCTAATTAACGTGCACCTGTGCGGCTACATGAATCAAATAGTTGGCGCCATCTTAGATCACCCTGTTTAGGTGCTAATGGCCGCAAAAGGGTGACACGTTAAATTCCAAAGTGTTTTTTGGTCAATTGCCACGCCCCCATTGGTGCTAGGCAGGTGATGGATGATGCAAATGGAAGCCCTGAGTGTCCTCTAAACGATGCAATTTGTTTGACAGAGCAAAATGACCCATGGTGCATTCTATAGGATTTCCACGCTCCTGGTGGTGGTAGGCGGGTGGTTGATGGTGATAATGGAAGCCCCGAGTGTCCTCTAGGTGATCCACTTGGTTTCATCCCCCCCGCTCATATACCCCCTTAACAGGAAACACAAAAAAGGTAAAAAGTAGAAATTTTGAAATTTTCACTTTTTTGTTGATTGCCACTCACCTGTTCAATCTATATCTGAGATTGATGTCTCTAATTAACGTGCACCTGTGCGGCTACGCAAAAGGGTGACACGTTAAATTCCAAAGTGTTTTTTGGTCAATTGCCACGCCCCCATTGGTGCTAGGCGGGTGATTGATGATGCAAATGGAAGCCCTGAGTGTCCTCTAAACGATGCAATTTGTTTGACCCACCTAGCTTATATACTCCGGCCGCTAGAGGTCGCAGAAGGGTGGAAAAACACCTGTGTGCAGGGCAAAATGACCCATGGTGCATTCTATAGGATTTCCACGCTCCTGGTGGTGGTAGGCGGGTGGTTGATGGTGATAATGGAAGCCCCGAGTGTCCTCTAGGTGATCCACTTGGTCTCATCCCCCCCGCTCATATACCCTCTTAACAGGAAACACAAAAAGGTAAAAAGTAGAAATTTTGAAATTTTCACTTTTTTGTTGATTGCCACTCACCTGTTCAACCTATATCTGAGATTGATGTCTCTAATTAACGTGCACCTGTGCGGCTACATGAATCAAATAGTTGGCGCCATCTTAGATCACCCTGTTTAGGTGCTAATGGCCGCAAAAGGGTGACACGTTAAATTCCAAAGTGTTTTTTGGTCAATTGCCACGCCCCCATTGGTGCTAGGCGGGTGATTGATGATGCAAATGGAAGCCCTGAGTGTCCTCTAAACGATGCAATTTGTTTGACAGAGCAAAATGACCCATGGTGCATTCTATAGGATTTCCACGCTCCTGGTGGTGGTAGGCGGGTGGTTGATGGTGATAATGGAAGCCCCGAGTGTCCTCTAGGTGATCCACTTGGTTTCATCCCCCCCGCTCATATACCCCCTTAACAGGAAACACAAAAAAGGTAAAAAGTAGAAATTTTGAAATTTTCACGTTTTTGTTGATTGCCACTCACCTGTTCAACCTATATCTGAGATTGATGTCTCTAATTAACGTGCACCTGTGCGGCTACATGAATCAAATAGTTGGCGCCATCTTAGATCACCCTGTTTAGGTGCTAATGGCCGCAAAAGGGTGACACGTTAAATTCCAAAGTGTTTTTTGGTCAATTGCCACGCCCCCATTGGTGCTAGGCGGGTGATTGATGATGCAAATGGAAGCCCTGAGTGTCCTCTAAACGATGCAATTTGTTTGACAGAGCAAAATGACCCATGGTGCATTCTATAGGATTTCCACGCTCCTGGTGGTGGTAGGCGGGTGGTTGATGGTGATAATGGAAGCCCCGAGTGTCCTCTAGGTGATCCACTTGGTTTCATCCCCCCCGCTCATATACCCCCTTAACAGGAAACACAAAAAAGGTAAAAAGTAGAAATTTTGAAATTTTCACGTTTTTGTTGATTGCCACTCACCTGTTCAACCTATATCTGAGATTGATGTCTCTAATTAACGTGCACCTGTGCGGCTACATGAATCAAATAGTTGGCGCCATCTTAGATCACCCTGTTTAGGTGCTAATGGCCGCAAAAGGGTGACACGTTAAATTCCAAAGTGTTTTTTGGTCAATTGCCACGCCCCCATTGGTGCTAGGCGGCTGATTGATGATGCAAATGGAAGCCCTGAGTGTCCTCTAAACGATGCAATTTGTTTGACCCACCTAGCTTATATACTCCGGCCGCTAGAGGTCGCAGAAGGGTGGAAAAACACCTGTGTGCAGGGCAAAATGACCCATGGTGCATTCTATAGGATTTCCACGCTCCTGGTGGTGGTAGGCGGGTGGTTGATGGTGATAATGGAAGCCCCGAGTGTCCTCTAGGTGATCCACTTGGTTTCATCCCCCCCGCTCATATACCCCCTTAACAGGAAACACAAAAAAGGTAAAAAGTAGAAATTTTGAAATTTTCACTTTTTTGTTGATTGCCACTCACCTGTTCAACCTATATCTGAGATTGATGTCTCTAATTAACGTGCACCTGTGCGGCTACATGAATCAAATAGTTGGCGCCATCTTAGATCACCCTGTTTAGGTGCTAATGGCCGCAAAAGGGTGACACGTTAAATTCCAAAGTGTTTTTTGGTCAATTGCCACGCCCCCATTGGTGCTAGGCGGGTGATTGATGATGCAAATGGAAGCCCTGAGTGTCCTCTAAACGATGCAATTTGTTTGACAGAGCAAAATGACCCATGGTGCATTCTATAGGATTTCCACGCTCCTGGTGGTGGTAGGCGGGTGGTTGATGGTGATAATGGAAGCCCCGAGTGTCCTCTAGGTGATCCACTTGGTTTCATCCCCCCCGCTCATATACCCCCTTAACAGGAAACACAAAAAAGGTAAAAAGTAGAAATTTTGAAATTTTCACTTTTTTGTTGATTGCCACTCACCTGTTCAATCTATATCTGAGATTGATGTCTCTAATTAACGTGCACCTGTGCGGCTACGCAAAAGGGTGACACGTTAAATTCCAAAGTGTTTTTTGGTCAATTGCCACGCCCCCATTGGTGCTAGGCGGGTGATTGATGATGCAAATGGAAGCCCTGAGTGTCCTCTAAACGATGCAATTTGTTTGACCCACCTAGCTTATATACTCCGGCCGCTAGAGGTCGCAGAAGGGTGGAAAAACACCTGTGTGCAGGGCAAAATGACCCATGGTGCATTCTATAGGATTTCCACGCTCCTGGTGGTGGTAGGCGGGTGGTTGATGGTGATAATGGAAGCCCCGAGTGTCCTCTAGGTGATCCACTTGGTCTCATCCCCCCCGCTCATATACCCTCTTAACAGGAAACACAAAAAGGTAAAAAGTAGAAATTTTGAAATTTTCACTTTTTTGTTGATTGCCACTCACCTGTTCAACCTATATCTGAGATTGATGTCTCTAATTAACGAGCACCTGTGCGGCTACATGAATCAAATAGCTGGCGCCATCTTAGATCACCCTGTTTAGGTGCTAATGGCCGCAAAAGGGTGACACGTTAAATTCCAAAGTGTTTTTTGGTCAATTGCCACGCCCCCATTGGTGCTAGGCGGGTGATTGATGATGCAAATGGAAGCCCTGAGTGTCCTCTAAACGATGCAATTTGTTTGACCCACCTAGCTTATATACTCCGGCCGCTAGAGGTCGCAGAGGGGTGGAAAAACACCTGTGTGCAGGGCAAAATGACCCATGGTGCATTCTATAGGATTTCCACGCTCCTGGTGGTGATAGGCGGGTGGTTGATGGTGATAATGGAAGCCCCGAGTGTCCTCTAGGTGATCCACTTGGTTTCATCCCCCCCGCTCATATACCCTCTTAACAGGAAACACAAAAAAGGTAAAAAGTAGAAATTTTGAAATTTTCACTTTTTTGTTGATTGCCACTCACCTGTTCAACCTATATCTGAGATTGATGTCTCTAATTAACGTGCACCTGTGCGGCTACATGAATCAAATAGCTGGCGCCATCTTAGATCACCCTGTTTAGGTGCTAATGGCCGCAAAAGGGTGACACGTTAAATTCCAAAGTGTTTTTTGGTCAATTGCCACGCCCCCATTGGTGCTAGGCAGGTGATGGATGATGCAAATGGAAGCGTTGAGTGTCCTCTAAACGATGCAATTTGTTTGACCCACCTAGCTTATATACTCCGGCCCCTAGAGGTCGCAGAAGGGTGGAAAAACACCTGTGTGCAGGGCAAAATGACCCATGGTGCATTCTATAGGATTTCCACGCTCCTGGTGGTGGTAGGCGGGTGGTTGATGGTGATAATGGAAGCCCCGAGTGTCCTCTAGGTGATCCACTTGGTTTCATCCCCCCCGCTCATATACCCCCTTAACAGGAAACACAAAAAAGGTAAAAAGTAGAAATTTTGAAATTTTCACTTTTTTGTTGATTGCCACTCACCTGTTCAACCTATATCTGAGATTGATGTCTCTAATTAACGTGCACCTGTGCGGCTACATGAATCAAATAGTTGGCGCCATCTTAGATCACCCTGTTTAGGTGCTAATGGCCGCAAAAGGGTGACACGTTAAATTCCAAAGTGTTTTTTGGTCAATTGCCACGCCCCCATTGGTGCTTGATGATGCAAATGGAAGCCCTGAGTGTCCCCTAAACGATGCAATTTGTTTGACCCACCTAGCTTATATACTCCGGCCGCTAGAGGTCGCAGAAGGGTGGAAAAACACCTGTGTGCAGGGCAAAATGACCCATGGTGCATTCTATAGGATTTCCACGCTCCTGGTGGTGGTAGGCGGGTGGTTGATGGTGATAATGGAAGCCCCGAGTGTCCTCTAGGTGATCCACTTGGTTTCATCCCCCCCGCTCATATACCCCCTTAACAGGAAACACAAAAAAGGTAAAAAGTAGAAATTTTGAAATTTTCACGTTTTTGTTGATTGCCACTCACCTGTTCAACCTATATCTGAGATTGATGTCTCTAATTAACGTGCACCTGTGCGGCTACATGAATCAAATAGTTGGCGCCATCTTAGATCACCCTGTTTAGGTGCTAATGGCCGCAAAAGGGTGACACGTTAAATTCCAAAGTGTTTTTTGGTCAATTGCCACGCCCCCATTGGTGCTAGGCAGGTGATGGATGATGCAAATGGAAGCGTTGAGTGTCCTCTAAACGATGCAATTTGTTTGACCCACCTAGCTTATATACTCCGGCCCCTAGAGGTCGCAGAAGGGTGGAAAAACACCTGTGTGCAGGGCAAAATGACCCATGGTGCATTCTATAGGATTTCCACGCTCCTGGTGGTGGTAGGCGGGTGGTTGATGGTGATAATGGAAGCCCCGAGTGTCCTCTAGGTGATCCACTTGGTTTCATCCCCCCCGCTCATATACCCCCTTAACAGGAAACACAAAAAAGGTAAAAAGTAGAAATTTTGAAATTTTCACTTTTTTGTTGATTGCCACTCACCTGTTCAACCTATATCTGAGATTGATGTCTCTAATTAACGTGCACCTGTGCGGCTACATGAATCAAATAGTTGGCGCCATCTTAGATCACCCTGTTTAGGTGCTAATGGCCGCAAAAGGGTGACACGTTAAATTCCAAAGTGTTTTTTGGTCAATTGCCACGCCCCCATTGGTGCTAGGCGGGTGATTGATGATGCAAATGGAAGCCCTGAGTGTCCCCTAAACGATGCAATTTGTTTGACCCACCTAGCTTATATACTCCGGCCGCTAGAGGTCGCAGAAGGGTGGAAAAACACCTGTGTGCAGGGCAAAATGACCCATGGTGCATTCTATAGGATTTCCACGCTCCTGGTGGTGGTAGGCGGGTGGTTGATGGTGATAATGGAAGCCCCGAGTGTCCTCTAGGTGATCCACTTGGTCTCATCCCCCCCGCTCATATACCCCCTTAACAGGAAACACAAAAAAGGTAAAAAGTAGAAATTTTGAAATTTTCACTTTTTTGTTGATTGCCACTCACCTGTTCAACCTATATCTGAGATTGATGTCTCTAATTAACGTGCACCTGTGCGGCTACATGAATCAAATAGTTGGCGCCATCTTAGATCACCCTGTTTAGGTGCTAATGGCCGCAAAAGGGTGACACGTTAAATTCCAAAGTGTTTTTTGGTCAATTGCCACGCCCCCATTGGTGCTAGGCGGCTGATTGATGATGCAAACGGAAGCCCTGAGTGTCCTCTAAACGATGCAATTTGTTTGACCCACCTAGCTTATATACTCCGGCCGCTAGAGGTCGCAGAAGGGTGGAAAAACACCTGTGTGCAGGGCAAAATGACCCATGGTGCATTCTATAGGATTTCCACGCTCCTGGTGGTGGTAGGCGGGTGGTTGATGGTGATAATGGAAGCCCCGAGTGTCCTCTAGGTGATCCACTTGGTTTCATCCCCCCCGCTCATATACCCCCTTAACAGGAAACACAAAAAAGGTAAAAAGTAGAAATTTTGAAATTTTCACTTTTTTGTTGATTGCCACTCACCTGTTCAACCTATATCTGAGATTGATGTCTCTAATTAACGTGCACCTGTGCGGCTACATGAATCAAATAGTTGGCGCCATCTTAGATCACCCTGTTTAGGTGCTAATGGCCGCAAAAGGGTGACACGTTAAATTCCAAAGTGTTTTTTGGTCAATTGCCACGCCCCCATTGGTGCTAGGCGGGTGATTGATGATGCAAATGGAAGCCCTGAGTGTCCTCTAAACGATGCAATTTGTTTGACAGAGCAAAATGACCCATGGTGCATTCTATAGGATTTCCACGCTCCTGGTGGTGGTAGGCGGGTGGTTGATGGTGATAATGGAAGCCCCGAGTGTCCTCTAGGTGATCCACTTGGTTTCATCCCCCCCGCTCATATACCCCCTTAACAGGAAACACAAAAAAGGTAAAAAGTAGAAATTTTGAAATTTTCACTTTTTTGTTGATTGCCACTCACCTGTTCAATCTATATCTGAGATTGATGTCTCTAATTAACGTGCACCTGTGCGGCTACGCAAAAGGGTGACACGTTAAATTCCAAAGTGTTTTTTGGTCAATTGCCACGCCCCCATTGGTGCTAGGCGGGTGATTGATGATGCAAATGGAAGCCCTGAGTGTCCTCTAAACGATGCAATTTGTTTGACCCACCTAGCTTATATACTCCGGCCGCTAGAGGTCGCAGAAGGGTGGAAAAACACCTGTGTGCAGGGCAAAATGACCCATGGTGCATTCTATAGGATTTCCACGCTCCTGGTGGTGGTAGGCGGGTGGTTGATGGTGATAATGGAAGCCTCGAGTGTCCTCTAGGTGATCCACTTGGTCTCATCCCCCCCGCTCATATACCCTCTTAACAGGAAACACAAAAAGGTAAAAAGTAGAAATTTTGAAATTTTCACTTTTTTGTTGATTGCCACTCACCTGTTCAACCTATATCTGAGATTGATGTCTCTAATTAACGTGCACCTGTGCGGCTACATGAATCAAATAGCTGGCGCCATCTTAGATCACCCTGTTTAGGTGCTAATGGCCGCAAAAGGGTGACACGTTAAATTCCAAAGTGTTTTTTGGTCAATTTCCACGCCCCCATTGGTGCTAGGCGGGTGATTGATGATGCAAATGGAAGCCCTGAGTGTCAACTAAACGATGCAATTTGTTTGACCCACCTAGCTTATATACTCCGGCCGCTAGAGGTCGCAGAGGGGTGGAAAAACACCTGTGTGCAGGGCAAAATGACCCATGGTGCATTCTATAGGATTTCCACGCTCCTGGTGGTGATAGGCGGGTGGTTGATGGTGATAATGGAAGCCCAGAGTGTCCTCTAGGTGATCCACTTGGTCTCATCCCCCCCGCTCATATACCCTCTTAACAGGAAACACAAAAAGGTAAAAAGTAGAAATTTTGAAATTTTCACTTTTTTGTTGATTGCCACTCACCTGTTCAACCTATATCTGAGATTGATGTCTCTAATTAACGTGCACCTGTGCGGCTACATGAATCAAATAGCTGGCGCCATCTTAGATCACCCTGTTTAGGTGCTAATGGCCGCAAAAGGGTGACACGTTAAATTCCAAAGTGTTTTTTGGTCAATTGCCACGCCCCCATTGGTGCTAGGCGGGTGATTGATGATGCAAATGGAAGCCCTGAGTGTCCTCTAAACGATGCAATTTGTTTGACCCACCTAGCTTATATACTCCGGCCGCTAGAGGTCGCAGAAGGGTGGAAAAACACCTGTGTGCAGGGCAAAATGACCCATGGTGCATTCTATAGGATTTCCACGCTCCTGGTGGTGGTAGGCGGGTGGTTGATGGTGATAATGGAAGCCCCGAGTGTCCTCTAGGTGATCCACTTGGTCTCATCCCCCCCGCTCATATACCCTCTTAACAGGAAACACAAAAAGGTAAAAAGTAGAAATTTTGAAATTTTCACTTTTTTGTTGATTGCCACTCACCTGTTCAACCTATATCTGAGATTGATGTCTCTAATTAACGTGCACCTGTGCGGCTACATGAATCAAATAGCTGGCGCCATCTTAGATCACCCTGTTTAGGTGCTAATGGCCGCAAAAGGGTGACACGTTAAATTCCAAAGTGTTTTTTGGTCAATTGCCACGCCCCCATTGGTGCTAGGCGGGTGATTGATGATGCAAATGGAAGCCTTGAGTGTCCTCTAAACGATGCAATTTGTTTGACCCACCTAGCTTATATACTCCGGCCGCTAGAGGTCGCAGAAGGGTGGAAAAACACCTGTGTGCAGGGCAAAATGACCCATGGTGCATTCTATAGGATTTCCACGCTCCTGGTGGTGGTAGGCGGGTGGTTGATGGTGATAATGGAAGCCTCGAGTGTCCTCTAGGTGATCCACTTGGTTTCATCCCCCCCGCTCATATACCCCCTTAACAGGAACCACAAAAAAGGTAAAAAGTAGAAATTTTGAAATTTTCACTTTTTTGTTGATTGCCACTCACCTGTTCAACCTATATCTGAGATTGATGTCTCTAATTAACGTGCACCTGTGCGGCTACATGAATCAAATAGTTGGCGCCATCTTAGATCACCCTGTTTAGGTGCTAATGGCCGCAAAAGGGTGACACGTTAAATTCCAAAGTGTTTTTTGGTCAATTGCCACGCCCCCATTGGTGCTAGGCGGGTGATTGATGATGCAAATGGAAGCCCTGAGTGTCCTCTAAACGATGCAATTTGTTTGACCCACCTAGCTTATATACTCCGGCCGCTAGAGGTCGCAGAGGGGTGGAAAAACACCTGTGTGCAGGGCAAAATGACCCATGGTGCATTCTATAGGATTTCCACGCTCCCGGTGGTGGTAGGCGGGTGATTGATGATGAAAATGGAAGCCCTGAGTGTCCTCTAAACGATGCAATTTGTTTGACCCACCTAGCTTATATACTCCGGCCGCTAGAGGTCGCAGAAGGGTGGAAAAACACCTGTGTGCAGGGCAAAATGACCCATGGTGCATTCTATAGGATTTCCACGCTCCTGGTGGTGGTAGGCGGGTGGTTGATGGTAATAATGGAAGCCCCGAGTGTCCTCTAGGTGATCCACTTGGTTTCATCCCCCCCGCTCATATACCCCCTTAACAGGAAACACAAAAAAGGTAAAAAGTAGAAATTTTGAAATTTTCACTTTTTTATTGATTGCCACTCACCTGTTCAACCTATATCTGAGATTGATGTCTCTAATTAACGTGCACCTGTGCGGCTACATGAATCAAATAGTTGGCGCCATCTTAGATCACCCTGTTTAGGTGCTAATGGCCGCAAAAGGGTAACACGTTAAATTCCAAAGTGTTTTTTGGTCAATTGCCATGCCCCCATTGGTGCTAGGCGGGTGATTGATGATGCAAATGGAAGCGTTGAGTGTCCTCTAAACGATGCAATTTGTTTGACCCACCTAGCTTATATACTCCGGCCGCTAGAGGTCGCAGAGGGGTGGAAAAACACCTGTGTGCAGGGCAAAATGACCCATGGTGCATTCTATAGGATTTCCACGCTCCTGGTGGTGGTAGGCGGGTGGTTGATGGTGATAATGGAAGCCCCGAGTGTCCTCTAGGTGATCCACTTGGTCTCATCCCCCCCGCTCATATACCCTCTTAACAGGAAACACAAAAAAGGTAAAAAGTAGAAATTTTGAAATTTTCACTTTTTTGTTGATTGCCACTCACCTGTTCAACCTATATCTGAGATTGATGTCTCTAATTAACGTGCACCTGTGCGGCTACATGAATCAAATAGCTGGCGCCATCTTAGATCACCCTGTTTAGGTGCTAATGGCCGCAAAAGGGTGACACGTTAAATTCCAAAGTGTTTTTTGGTCAATTGCCATGCCCCCATTGGTGCTAGGCGGGTGATTGATGATGCAAATGGAAGCGTTGAGTGTCCTCTAAACGATGCAATTTGTTTGACCCACCTAGCTTATATACTCCGGCCGCTAGAGGTCGCAGAGGGGTGGAAAAACACCTGTGTGCAGGGCAAAATGACCCATGGTGCATTCTATAGGATTTCCACGCTCCTGGTGGTGGTAGGCGGGTGGTTGATGGTGATAATGGAAGCCCCGAGTGTCCTCTAGGTGATCCACTTGGTCTCATCCCCCCCGCTCATATACCCTCTTAACAGGAAACACAAAAAAGGTAAAAAGTAGAAATTTTGAAATTTTCACTTTTTTGTTGATTGCCACTCACCTGTTCAACCTATATCTGAGATTGATGTCTCTAATTAACGTGCACCTGTGCGGCTACATGAATCAAATAGCTGGCGCCATCTTAGATCACCCTGTTTAGGTGCTAATGGCCGCAAAAGGGTGACACGTTAAATTCCAAAGTGTTTTTTGGTCAATTGCCATGCCCCCATTGGTGCTAGGCGGGTGATTGATGATGCAAATGGAAGCGTTGAGTGTCCTCTAAACGATGCAATTTGTTTGACCCACCTAGCTTATATACTCCGGCCGCTAGAGGTCGCAGAGGGGTGGAAAAACACCTGTGTGCAGGGCAAAATGACCCATGGTGCATTCTATAGGATTTCCACGCTCCTGGTGGTGGTAGGCGGGTGGTTGATGGTGATAATGGAAGCCCCGAGTGTCCTCTAGGTGATCCACTTGGTTTCATCCCCCCCGCTCATATACCCCCTTAACAGGAAACACAAAAAAGGTAAAAAGTAGAAATTTTGAAATTTTCACTTTTTTGTTGATTACCACTCACCTGTTCAACCTATATCTGAGATTGATGTCTCTAATTAACGTGCACCTGTGCGGCTACATGAATCAAATAGTTGGCGCCATCTTAGATCACCCTGTTTAGGTGCTAATGGCCGCAAAAGGGTGACACGTTAAATTCCAAAGTGTTTTTTGGTCAATTGCCACGCCCCCATTGGTGCTAGGCGGGTGATTGATGATGCAAATGGAAGCCCTGAGTGTCCTCTAAACGATGCAATTTGTTTGACCCACCTAGCTTATATACTCCGGCCGCTAGAGGTCGCAGAGGGGTGGAAAAACACCTGTGTGCAGGGCAAAATGACCCATGGTGCATTCTATAGGATTTCCACGCTCCCGGTGGTGGTAGGCGGGTGGTTGATGGTGATAATGGAAGCCCCGAGTGTCCTCTAGGTGATCCACTTGGTTTCATCCCCCCCGCTCATATACCCCCTTAACAGGAAACACAAAAAAGGTAAAAAGTAGAAATTTTGAAATTTTCACTTTTTTGTTGATTACCACTCACCTGTTCAACCTATATCTGAGATTGATGTCTCTAATTAACGTGCACCTGTGCGGCTACATGAATCAAATAGTTGGCGCCATCTTAGATCACCCTGTTTAGGTGCTAATGGCCGCAAAAGGGTGACACGTTAAATTCCAAAGTGTTTTTTGGTCAATTGCCACGCCCCCATTGGTGCTAGGCGGGTGATTGATGATGCAAATGGAAGCCCTGAGTGTCGTCTAAACGATGCAATTTGTTTGACCCACCTAGCTTATATACTCCGGCCGCTAGAGGTCGCAGAAGGGTTCACTTTTTTGTTGATTGCCACTCACCTGTTCAACCTATATCTGAGATTGATGTCTCTAATTAACGTGCACCTGTGCGGCTACGCAAAAGGGTGACACGTTAAATTCCAAAGTGTTTTTTGGTCAATTGCCACGCCCCCATTGGTGCTAGGCGGGTGATTGATGATGCAAATGGAAGCCCTGAGTGTCCTCTAAACGATGCAATTTGTTTGACAGAGCAAAATGACCCATGGTGCATTCTATAGGATTTCCACGCTAGAGGTCGCAGAAGGGTGGAAAAACACCTGTGTGCAGGGCAAAATGACCCATGGTGCATTCTATAGGATTTCCACGCTCCTGGTGGTGGTAGGCGGGTGGTTGATGGTGATAATGGAAGCCCCGAGTGTCCTCTAGGTGATCCACTTGGTTTCATCCCCCCCGCTCATATACCCCCTTAACAGGAAACACAAAAAAGGTAAAAAGTAGAAATTTTGAAATTTTCACGTTTTTGTTGATTGCCACTCACCTGTTCAACCTATATCTGAGATTGATGTCTCTAATTAACGTGCACCTGTGCGGCTACATGAATCAAATAGCTGGCGCCATCTTAGATCACCCTGTTCAGGTGCTAATGGCCGCAAAAGGGTGACACGTTAAATTCCAAAGTGTTTTTTGGTCAATTGCCATGCCCCCATTGGTGCTAGGCGGGTGATTGATGATGCAAATGGAAGCCCTGAGTGTCGTCTAAACGATGCAATTTGTTTGACCCACCTAGCTTATATACTCCGGCCGCTAGAGGTCGCAGAAGGGTGGAAAAACACCTGTGTGCAGGGCAAAATGACCCATGGTGCATTCTATAGGATTTCCACGCTCCCGGTGGTGGTAGGCGGGTGGTTGATGGTGATAATGGAAGCCCCGAGTGTCCTCTAGGTGATCCACTTGGTTTCATCCCCCCCGCTCATATACCCCCTTAACAGGAAACACAAAAAAGGTAAAAAGTAGAAATTTTGAAATTTTCACTTTTTTGTTGATTACCACTCACCTGTTCAACCTATATCTGAGATTGATGTCTCTAATTAACGTGCACCTGTGCGGCTATATGAATCAAATAGCTGGCGCCATCTTAGATCACCCTGTTCAGGTGCTAATGGCCGCAAAAGGGTGACACGTTAAATTCCAAAGTGTTTTTTGGTCAATTGCCATGCCCCCATTGGTGCTAGGCGGGTGATTGATGATGCAAATGGAAGCCCTGAGTGTCGTCTAAACGATGCAATTTGTTTGACCCACCTAGCTTATATACTCCGGCCGCTAGAGGTCGCAGAAGGGTGGAAAAACACCTGTGTGCAGGGCAAAATGACCCATGGTGCATTCTATAGGATTTCCACGCTCCTGGTGGTGGTAGGCGGGTGGTTGATGGTGATAATGGAAGCCCCGAGTGTCCTCTAGGTGATCCACTTGGTCTCATCCCCCCCGCTCATATACCCCCTTAACAGAAAACACAAAAAAGGTAAAAAGTAGAAATTTTTAAATTTTCACTTTTTTGTTGATTGCCACTCACCTGTTCAACCTATATCTGAGATTGATGTCTCTAATTAACGTGCACCTGTGCGGCTACATGAATCAAATAGTTGGCGCCATCTTAGATCACCCTGTTTAGGTGCTAATGGCCGCAAAAGGGTGACACGTTAAATTCCAAAGTGTTTTTTGGTCAATTGCCACGCCCCCATTGGTGCTAGGCGGCTGATTGATGATGCAAATGGAAGCCCTGAGTGTCCTCTAAACGATGCAATTTGTTTGACCCACCTAGCTTATATACTCCGGCCGCTAGAGGTCGCAGAGGGGTGCAAAAACACCTGTGTGCAGGGCAAAATGACCCATGGTGCATTCTATAGGATTTCCACGCTCCCGGTGGTGGTAGGCGGGTGGTTGATGGTGATAATGGAAGCCCCGAGTGTCCTCTAGGTGATCCACTTGGTTTCATCCCCCCCGCTCATATACCCCCTTAACAGGAAACACAAAAAAGGTAAAAAGTAGAAATTTTGAAATTTTCACTTTTTTGTTGATTACCACTCACCTGTTCAACCTATATCTGAGATTGATGTCTCTAATTAACGTGCACCTGTGCGGCTACGCAAAAGGGTGACACGTTAAATTCCAAAGTGTTTTTTGGTCAATTGCCACGCCCCCATTGGTGCTAGGCGGGTGATTGATGATGCAAATGGAAGCCCTGAGTGTCCTCTAAACGATGCAATTTGTTTGACAGAGCAAAATGACCCATGGTGCATTCTATAGGATTTCCACGCTCCTGGTGGTGGTAGGCGGGTGGTTGATGGCGATAATGGAAGCCCCGAGTGTCCTCTAGGTGATCCACTTGGTCTCATCCCCCCCGCTCATATACCCCCTTAACAGGAAACACAAAAAGGTAAAAAGTAGAAATTTTGAAATTTTCACTTTTTTGTTGATTGCCACTCACCTGTTCAACCTATATCTGAGATTGATGCCTCTAATTAACGTGCACCTGTGCGGCTACATGAATCAAATAGTTGGCGCCATCTTAGATCACCCTGTTTAGGTGCTAATGGCCGCAAAAGGGTGACACGTTAAATTCCAAAGTGTTTTTTGGTCAATTGCCACGCCCCCATTGGTGCTAGGCGGGTGATTGATGATGCAAATGGAAGCCCTGAGTGTCCTCTAAACGATGCAATTTGTTTGACCCACCTAGCTTATATACTCCGGCCGCTAGAGGTCGCAGAGGGGTGGAAAAACACCTGTGTGCAGGGCAAAATGACCCATGGTGCATTCTATAGGATTTCCACGCTCCCGGTGGTGGTAGGCGGGTGGTTGATGGTGATAATGGAAGCCCCGAGTGTCCTCTAGGTGATCCACTTGGTCTCATCCCCCCCGCTCATATACCCCCTTAACAGGAAACACAAAAAGGTAAAAAGTAGAAATTTTGAAATTTTCACTTTTTTGTTGATTGCCACTCACCTGTTCAACCTATATCTGAGATTGATGCCTCTAATTAACGTGCACCTGTGCGGCTACATGAATCAAATAGTTGGCGCCATCTTAGATCACCCTGTTTAGGTGCTAATGGCCGCAAAAGGGTGACACGTTAAATTCCAAAGTGTTTTTTGGTCAATTGCCACGCCCCCATTGGCGCTAGGCGGCTGATTGATGATGCAAATGGAAGCCCTGAGTGTCCTCTAAACGATGCAATTTGTTTGACCCACCTAGCTTATATACTCCGGCCGCTAGAGGTCGCAGAAGGGTGGAAAAACACCTGTGTGCAGGGCAAAATGACCCATGGTGCATTCTATAGGATTTCCACGCTCCTGGTGGTGGTAGGCGGGTGGTTGATGGTGATAATGGAAGCCCCGAGTGTCCTCTAGGTGATCCACTTGGTTTCATCCCCCCCGCTCATATACCCCCTTAACAGGAAACACAAAAAAGGTAAAAAGTAGAAATTTTGAAATTTTCACGTTTTTGTTGATTGCCACTCACCTGTTCAACCTATATCTGAGATTGATGTCTCTAATTAACGTGCACCTGTGCGGCTACATGAATCAAATAGTTGGCGCCATCTTAGATCACCCTGTTTAGGTGCTAATGGCCGCAAAAGGGTGACACGTTAAATTCCAAAGTGTTTTTTGGTCAATTGCCACGCCCCCATTGGTGCTAGGCGGGTGATTGATGATGCAAATGGAAGCCCTGAGTGTCCTCTAAACGATGCAATTTGTTTGACCCACCTAGCTTATATACTCCGGCCGCTAGAGGTCGCAGAGGGGTGGAAAAACACCTGTGTGCAGGGCAAAATGACCCATGGTGCATTCTATAGGATTTCCACGCTCCCGGTGGTGGTAGGCGGGTGGTTGATGGTGATAATGGAAGCCCCGAGTGTCCTCTAGGTGATCCACTTGGTTTCATCCCCCCCGCTCATATACCCCCTTAACAGGAAACACAAAAAAGGTAAAAAGTAGAAATTTTGAAATTTTCACTTTTTTGTTGATTGCCACTCACCTGTTCAACCTATATCTGAGATTGATGTCTCTAATTAACGTGCACCTGTGCGGCTACATGAATCAAATAGCTGGCGCCATCTTAGATCACCCTGTTCAGGTGCTAATGGCCGCAAAAGGGTGACACGTTAAATTCCAAAGTGTTTTTTGGTCAATTGCCATGCCCCCATTGGTGCTAGGCGGGTGATTGATGATGCAAATGGAAGCCCTGAGTGTCCTCTAAACGATGCAATTTGTTTGACCCACCTAGCTTATATACTCCGGCCGCTAGAGGTCGCAGAGGGGTGGAAAAACACCTGTGTGCAGGGCAAAATGACCCATGGTGCATTCTATAGGATTTCCACGCTCCCGGTGGTGGTAGGCGGGTGGTTGATGGTGATAATGGAAGCCCCGAGTGTCCTCTAGGTGATCCACTTGGTTTCATCCCCCCCGCTCATATACCCCCTTAACAGGAAACACAAAAAAGGTAAAAAGTAGAAATTTTGAAATTTTCACTTTTTTGTTGATTACCACTCACCTGTTCAACCTATATCTGAGATTGATGTCTCTAATTAACGTGCACCTGTGCGGCTATATGAATCAAATAGTTGGCGCCATCTTAGATCACCCTGTTTAGGTGCTAATGGCCGCAAAAGGGTGACACGTTAAATTCCAAAGTGTTTTTTGGTCAATTGCCACGCCCCCATTGGTGCTAGGCGGGTGATTGATGATGCAAATGGAAGCCCTGAGTGTCGTCTAAACGATGCAATTTGTTTGACCCACCTAGCTTATATACTCCGGCCGCTAGAGGTCGCAGAAGGGTGGAAAAACACCTGTGTGCAGGGCAAAATGACCCATGGTGCATTCTATAGGATTTCCACGCTCCTGGTGGTGGTAGGCGGGTGGTTGATGGTGATAATGGAAGCCCCGAGTGTCCTCTAGGTGATCCACTTGGTCTCATCCCCCCCGCTCATATACCCCCTTAACAGAAAACACAAAAAAGGTAAAAAGTAGAAATTTTTAAATTTTCACTTTTTTGTTGATTGCCACTCACCTGTTCAACCTATATCTGAGATTGATGTCTCTAATTAACGTGCACCTGTGCGGCTACATGAATCAAGTAGTTGGCGCCATCTTAGATCACCCTGTTTAGGTGCTAATGGCCGCAAAAGGGTGACACGTTAAATTCCAAAGTGTTTTTTGGTCAATTGCCACGCCCCCATTGGTGCTAGGCGGCTGATTGATGATGCAAATGGAAGCCCTGAGTGTCCTCTAAACGATGCAATTTGTTTGACCCACCTAGCTTATATACTCCGGCCGCTAGAGGTCGCAGAGGGGTGCAAAAACACCTGTGTGCAGGGCAAAATGACCCATGGTGCATTCTATAGGATTTCCACGCTCCCGGTGGTGGTAGGCGGGTGGTTGATGGTGATAATGGAAGCCCCGAGTGTCCTCTAGGTGATCCACTTGGTTTCATCCCCCCCGCTCATATACCCCCTTAACAGGAAACACAAAAAAGGTAAAAAGTAGAAATTTTGAAATTTTCACTTTTTTGTTGATTACCACTCACCTGTTCAACCTATATCTGAGATTGATGTCTCTAATTAACGTGCACCTGTGCGGCTACATGAATCAAATAGTTGGCGCCATCTTAGATCACCCTGTTTAGGTGCTAATGGCCGCAAAAGGGTGACACGTTAAATTCCAAAGTGTTTTTTGGTCAATTGCCACGCCCCCATTGGTGCTAGGCGGGTGATTGATGATGCAAATGGAAGCCCTGAGTGTCCTCTAAACGATGCAATTTGTTTGACCCACCTAGCTTATATACTCCGGCCCCTAGAGGTCGCAGAATGGTGGAAAAACACCTGTGTGCAGGGCAAAATGACCCATGGTGCATTCTATAGGATTTCCACGCTCCTGGTGGTGGTAGGCGGGTGGTTGATGGTGATAATGGAAGCCCCGAGTGTCCTCTAGGTGATCCACTTGGTTTCATCCCCCCCGCTCATATACCCCCTTAACAGGAAACACAAAAAAGGTAAAAAGTAGAAATTTTGAAATTTTCACTTTTTTGTTGATTGCCACTCACCTGTTCAACCTATATCTGAGATTGATGTCTCTAATTAACGTGCACCTGTGCGGCTACGCAAAAGGGTGACACGTTAAATTCCAAAGTGTTTTTTGGTCAATTGCCACGCCCCCATTGGTGCTAGGCGGGTGATTGATGATGCAAATGGAAGCCCTGAGTGTCCTCTAAACGATGCAATTTGTTTGACAGAGCAAAATGACCCATGGTGCATTCTATAGGATTTCCACGCTCCTGGTGGTGGTAGGCGGGTGGTTGATGGTGATAATGGAAGCCCCGAGTGTCCTCTAGGTGATCCACTTGGTTTCATCCCCCCCGCTCATATACCCCCTTAACAGGAAACACAAAAAAGGTAAAAAGTAGAAATTTTGAAATTTTCACGTTTTTGTTGATTGCCACTCACCTGTTCAACCTATATCTGAGATTGATGTCTCTAATTAACGTGCACCTGTGCGGCTACATGAATCAAATAGTTGGCGCCATCTTAGATCACCCTGTTTAGGTGCTAATGGCCGCAAAAGGGTGACACGTTAAATTCCAAAGTGTTTTTTGGTCAATTGCCACGCCCCCATTGGTGCTAGGCGGGTGATTGATGATGCAAATGGAAGCCCTGAGTGTCCTCTAAACGATGCAATTTGTTTGACCCACCTAGCTTATATACTCCGGCCGCTAGAGGTCGCAGAGGGGTGCAAAAACACCTGTGTGCAGGGCAAAATGACCCATGGTGCATTCTATAGGATTTCCACGCTCCCGGTGGTGGTAGGCGGGTGGTTGATGGTGATAATGGAAGCCCCGAGTGTCCTCTAGGTGATCCACTTGGTTTCATCCCCCCCGCTCATATACCCCCTTAACAGGAAACACAAAAAAGGTAAAAAGTAGAAATTTTGAAATTTTCACTTTTTTGTTGATTGCCACTCACCTGTTCAACCTATATCTGAGATTGATGTCTCTAATTAACGTGCACCTGTGCGGCTACATGAATCAAATAGTTGGCGCCATCTTAGATCACCCTGTTTAGGTGCTAATGGCCGCAAAAGGGTGACACGTTAAATTCCAAAGTGTTTTTTGGTCAATTGCCACGCCCCCATTGGTGCTAGGCGGGTGATTGATGATGCAAATGGAAGCCCTGAGTGTCCTCTAAACGATGCAATTTGTTTGACCCACCTAGCTTATATACTCCGGCCCCTAGAGGTCGCAGAATGGTGGAAAAACACCTGTGTGCAGGGCAAAATGACCCATGGTGCATTCTATAGGATTTCCACGCTCCTGGTGGTGGTAGGCGGGTGGTTGATGGTGATAATGGAAGCCCCGAGTGTCCTCTAGGTGATCCACTTGGTTTCATCCCCCCCGCTCATATACCCCCTTAACAGGAAACACAAAAAAGGTAAAAAGCAGAAATTTTGAAATTTTCACTTTTTTGTTGATTGCCACTCACCTGTTCAACCTATATCTGAGATTGATGTCTCTAATTAACGTGCACCTGTGCGGCTACGCAAAAGGGTGACACGTTAAATTCCAAAGTGTTTTTTGGTCAATTGCCACGCCCCCATTGGTGCTAAGCGGGTGATTGATGATGCAAATGGAAGCCCTGAGTGTCCTCTAAACGATGCAATTTGTTTGACAGAGCAAAATGACAAACACCTGTGTGCAGGGCAAAATGACCCATGGTGCATTCTATAGGATTTCCACGCTTCCGGTGGTGGTAGGCGGGTGGTTGATGGTGATAATGGAAGCCCCGAGTGTCCTCTAGGTGATCCACTTGGTTTCATCCCCCCCGCTCATATACCCCCTTAACAGGAAACACAAAAAAGGTAAAAAGTAGAAATTTTGAAATTTTCACTTTTTTGTTGATTGCCACTCACCTGTTCAACCTATATCTGAGATTGATGTCTCTAATTAACGTGCACCTGTGCGGCTACATGAATCAAATAGTTGGCGCCATCTTAGATCACCCTGTTTAGGTGCTAATGGCCGCAAAAGGGTGACACGTTAAATTCCAAAGTGTTTTTTGGTCAATTGCCACGCCCCCATTGGTGCTAGGCGGGTGATTGATGATGCAAATGGAAGCCCTGAGTGTCCCCTAAACGATGCAATTTGTTTGACCCACCTAGCTTATATACTCCGGCCGCTAGAGGTCGCAGAAGGGTGGAAAAACACCTGTGTGCAGGGCAAAATGACCCATGGTGCATTCTATAGGATTTCCACGCTCCTGGTGGTGGTAGGCGGGTGGTTGATGGTGATAATGGAAGCCCCGAGTGTCCTCTAGGTGATCCACTTGGTCTCATCCCCCCCGCTCATATACCCCCTTAACAGGAAACACAAAAAAGGTAAAAAGTAGAAATTTTGAAATTTTCACTTTTTTGTTGATTGCCACTCACCTGTTCAACCTATATCTGAGATTGATGTCTCTAATTAACGTGCACCTGTGCGGCTACATGAATCAAATAGTTGGCGCCATCTTAGATCACCCTGTTTAGGTGCTAATGGCCGCAAAAGGGTGACACGTTAAATTCCAAAGTGTTTTTTGGTCAATTGCCACGCCCCCATTGGCGCTAGGCGGCTGATTGATGATGCAAATGGAAGCCCTGAGTGTCCTCTAAACGATGCAATTTGTTTGACCCACCTAGCTTATATACTCCGGCCGCTAGAGGTCGCAGAAGGGTGGAAAAACACCTGTGTGCAGGGCAAAATGACCCATGGTGCATTCTATAGGATTTCCACGCTCCTGGTGGTGGTAGGCGGGTGGTTGATGGTGATAATGGAAGCCCCGAGTGTCCTCTAGGTGATCCACTTGGTTTCATCCCCCCCGCTCATATACCCCCTTAACAGGAAACACAAAAAAGGTAAAAAGTAGAAATTTTGAAATTTTCACGTTTTTGTTGATTGCCACTCACCTGTTCAACCTATATCTGAGATTGATGTCTCTAATTAACGTGCACCTATGCGGCTACATGAATCAAATAGTTGGCGCCATCTTAGATCACCCTGTTTAGGTGCTAATGGCCGCAAAAGGGTGACACGTTAAATTCCAAAGTGTTTTTTGGTCAATTGCCACGCCCCCATTGGTGCTAGGCAGGTGATGGATGATGCAAATGGAAGCCCTGAGTGTCCTCTAAACGATGCAATTTGTTTGACCCACCTAGCTTATATACTCCGGCCGCTAGAGGTCGCAGAGGGGTGGAAAAACACCTGTGTGCAGGGCAAAATGACCCATGGTGCATTCTATAGGATTTCCACGCTTCCGGTGGTGGTAGGCGGGTGGTTGATGGTGATAATGGAAGCCCCGAGTGTCCTCTAGGTGATCCACTTGGTTTCATCCCCCCCGCTCATATACCCCCTTAACAGGAAACACAAAAAAGGTAAAAAGTAGAAATTTTGAAATTTTCACTTTTTTGTTGATTGCCACTCACCTGTTCAACCTATATCTGAGATTGATGTCTCTAATTAACGTGCACCTGTGCGGCTACATGAATCAAATAGTTGGCGCCATCTTAGATCACCCTGTTTAGGTGCTAATGGCCGCAAAAGGGTGACACGTTAAATTCCAAAGTGTTTTTTGGTCAATTGCCACGCCCCCATTGGTGCTAGGCGGGTGATTGATGATGCAAATGGAAGCCCTGAGTGTCCCCTAAACGATGCAATTTGTTTGACCCACCTAGCTTATATACTCCGGCCGCTAGAGGTCGCAGAAGGGTGGAAAAACACCTGTGTGCAGGGCAAAATGACCCATGGTGCATTCTATAGGATTTCCACGCTCCTGGTGGTGGTAGGCGGGTGGTTGATGGTGATAATGGAAGCCCCGAGTGTCCTCTAGGTGATCCACTTGGTCTCATCCCCCCCGCTCATATACCCCCTTAACAGGAAACACAAAAAAGGTAAAAAGTAGAAATTTTGAAATTTTCACTTTTTTGTTGATTGCCACTCACCTGTTCAACCTATATCTGAGATTGATGTCTCTAATTAACGTGCACCTGTGCGGCTACATGAATCAAATAGTTGGCGCCATCTTAGATCACCCTGTTTAGGTGCTAATGGCCGCAAAAGGGTGACACGTTAAATTCCAAAGTGTTTTTTGGTCAATTGCCACGCCCCCATTGGTGCTAGGCGGCTGATTGATGATGCAAATGGAAGCCCTGAGTGTCCTCTAAACGATGCAATTTGTTTGACCCACCTAGCTTATATACTCCGGCCGCTAGAGGTCGCAGAAGGGTGGAAAAACACCTGTGTGCAGGGCAAAATGACCCATGGTGCATTCTATAGGATTTCCACGCTCCTGGTGGTGGTAGGCGGGTGGTTGATGGTGATAATGGAAGCCCCGAGTGTCCTCTAGGTGATCCACTTGGTTTCATCCCCCCCGCTCATATACCCCCTTAACAGGAAACACAAAAAAGGTAAAAAGTAGAAATTTTGAAATTTTCACTTTTTTGTTGATTGCCACTCACCTGTTCAACCTATATCTGAGATTGATGTCTCTAATTAACGTGCACCTGTGCGGCTACATGAATCAAATAGTTGGCGCCATCTTAGATCACCCTGTTTAGGTGCTAATGGCCGCAAAAGGGTGACACGTTAAATTCCAAAGTGTTTTTTGGTCAATTGCCACGCCCCCATTGGTGCTAGGCGGGTGATTGATGATGCAAATGGAAGCCCTGAGTGTCCTCTAAACGATGCAATTTGTTTGACAGAGCAAAATGACCCATGGTGCATTCTATAGGATTTCCACGCTCCTGGTGGTGGTAGGCGGGTGGTTGATGGTGATAATGGAAGCCCCGAGTGTCCTCTAGGTGATCCACTTGGTTTCATCCCCCCCGCTCATATACCCCCTTAACAGGAAACACAAAAAAGGTAAAAAGTAGAAATTTTGAAATTTTCACTTTTTTGTTGATTGCCACTCACCTGTTCAATCTATATCTGAGATTGATGTCTCTAATTAACGTGCACCTGTGCGGCTACGCAAAAGGGTGACACGTTAAATTCCAAAGTGTTTTTTGGTCAATTGCCACGCCCCCATTGGTGCTAGGCGGGTGATTGATGATGCAAATGGAAGCCCTGAGTGTCCTCTAAACGATGCAATTTGTTTGACCCACCTAGCTTATATACTCCGGCCGCTAGAGGTCGCAGAAGGGTGGAAAAACACCTGTGTGCAGGGCAAAATGACCCATGGTGCATTCTATAGGATTTCCACGCTCCTGGTGGTGGTAGGCGGGTGGTTGATGGTGATAATGGAAGCCCCGAGTGTCCTCTAGGTGATCCACTTGGTCTCATCCCCCCCGCTCATATACCCTCTTAACAGGAAACACAAAAAGGTAAAAAGTAGAAATTTTGAAATTTTCACTTTTTTGTTGATTGCCACTCACCTGTTCAACCTATATCTGAGATTGATGTCTCTAATTAACGAGCACCTGTGCGGCTACATGAATCAAATAGCTGGCGCCATCTTAGATCACCCTGTTTAGGTGCTAATGGCCGCAAAAGGGTGACACGTTAAATTCCAAAGTGTTTTTTGGTCAATTGCCACGCCCCCATTGGTGCTAGGCAGGTGATGGATGATGCAAATGGAAGCCCTGAGTGTCCTCTAAACGATGCAATTTGTTTGACCCACCTAGCTTATATACTCCGGCCGCTAGAGGTCGCAGAAGGGTGGAAAAACACCTGTGTGCAGGGCAAAATGACCCATGGTGCATTCTATAGGATTTCCACGCTCCTGGTGGTGGTAGGCGGGTGGTTGATGGTGATAATGGAAGCCCCGAGTGTCCTCTAGGTGATCCACTTGGTCTCATCCCCCCCGCTCATATACCCTCTTAACAGGAAACACAAAAAGGTAAAAAGTAGAAATTTTGAAATTTTCACTTTTTTGTTGATTGCCACTCACCTGTTCAACCTATATCTGAGATTGATGTCTCTAATTAACGTGCACCTGTGCGGCTACATGAATCAAATAGCTGGCGCCATCTTAGATCACCCTGTTTAGGTGCTAATGGCCGCAAAAGGGTGACACGTTAAATTCCAAAGTGTTTTTTGGTCAATTGCCACGCCCCCATTGGTGCTAGGCAGGTGATGGATGATGCAAATGGAAGCCCTGAGTGTCCTCTAAACGATGCAATTTGTTTGACCCACCTAGCTTATATACTCCGGCCGCTAGAGGTCGCAGAAGGGTGGAAAAACACCTGTGTGCAGGGCAAAATGACCCATGGTGCATTCTATAGGATTTCCACGCTCCTGGTGGTGGTAGGCGGGTGGTTGATGGTGATAATGGAAGCCCCGAGTGTCCTCTAGGTGATCCACTTGGTCTCATCCCCCCCGCTCATATACCCTCTTAACAGGAAACACAAAAAGGTAAAAAGTAGAAATTTTGAAATTTTCACTTTTTTGTTGATTGCCACTCACCTGTTCAACCTATATCTGAGATTGATGTCTCTAATTAACGTGCACCTATGCGGCTACATGAATCAAATAGTTGGCGCCATCTTAGATCACCCTGTTTAGGTGCTAATGGCCGCAAAAGGGTGACACGTTAAATTCCAAAGTGTTTTTTGGTCAATTGCCACGCCCCCATTGGTGCTAGGCAGGTGATGGATGATGCAAATGGAAGCCCTGAGTGTCCTCTAAACGATGCAATTTGTTTGACCCACCTAGCTTATATACTCCGGCCGCTAGAGGTCGCAGAGGGGTGGAAAAACACCTGTGTGCAGGGCAAAATGACCCATGGTGCATTCTATAGGATTTCCACGCTTCCGGTGGTGGTAGGCGGGTGGTTGATGGTGATAATGGAAGCCCCGAGTGTCCTCTAGGTGATCCACTTGGTTTCATCCCCCCCGCTCATATACCCCCTTAACAGGAAACACAAAAAAGGTAAAAAGTAGAAATTTTGAAATTTTCACTTTTTTGTTGATTGCCACTCACCTGTTCAACCTATATCTGAGATTGATGTCTCTAATTAACGTGCAGCTGTGCGGCTACATGAATCAAATAGTTGGCGCCATCTTAGATCACCCTGTTTAGGTGCTAATGGCCGCAAAAGGGTGACACGTTAAATTCCAAAGTGTTTTTTGGTCAATTGCCACGCCCCCATTGGTGCTAGGCGGGTGATTGATGATGCAAATGGAAGCCCTGAGTGTCCCCTAAACGATGCAATTTGTTTGACCCACCTAGCTTATATACTCCGGCCGCTAGAGGTCGCAGAAGGGTGGAAAAACACCTGTGTGCAGGGCAAAATGACCCATGGTGCATTCTATAGGATTTCCACGCTCCTGGTGGTGGTAGGCGGGTGGTTGATGGTGATAATGGAAGCCCCGAGTGTCCTCTAGGTGATCCACTTGGTCTCATCCCCCCCGCTCATATACCCCCTTAACAGGAAACACAAAAAAGGTAAAAAGTAGAAATTTTGAAATTTTCACTTTTTTGTTGATTGCCACTCACCTGTTCAACCTATATCTGAGATTGATGTCTCTAATTAACGTGCACCTGTGCGGCTACATGAATCAAATAGTTGGCGCCATCTTAGATCACCCTGTTTAGGTGCTAATGGCCGCAAAAGGGTGACACGTTAAATTCCAAAGTGTTTTTTGGTCAATTGCCACGCCCCCATTGGTGCTAGGCGGCTGATTGATGATGCAAATGGAAGCCCTGAGTGTCCTCTAAACGATGCAATTTGTTTGACCCACCTAGCTTATATACTCCGGCCGCTAGAGGTCGCAGAAGGGTGGAAAAACACCTGTGTGCAGGGCAAAATGACCCATGGTGCATTCTATAGGATTTCCACGCTCCTGGTGGTGGTAGGCGGGTGGTTGATGGTGATAATGGAAGCCCCGAGTGTCCTCTAGGTGATCCACTTGGTTTCATCCCCCCCGCTCATATACCCCCTTAACAGGAAACACAAAAAAGGTAAAAAGTAGAAATTTTGAAATTTTCACTTTTTTGTTGATTGCCACTCACCTGTTCAACCTATATCTGAGATTGATGTCTCTAATTAACGTGCACCTGTGCGGCTACATGAATCAAATAGTTGGCGCCATCTTAGATCACCCTGTTTAGGTGCTAATGGCCGCAAAAGGGTGACACGTTAAATTCCAAAGTGTTTTTTGGTCAATTGCCACGCCCCCATTGGTGCTAGGCGGGTGATTGATGATGCAAATGGAAGCCCTGAGTGTCCTCTAAACGATGCAATTTGTTTGACAGAGCAAAATGACCCATGGTGCATTCTATAGGATTTCCACGCTCCTGGTGGTGGTAGGCGGGTGGTTGATGGTGATAATGGAAGCCCCGAGTGTCCTCTAGGTGATCCACTTGGTTTCATCCCCCCCGCTCATATACCCCCTTAACAGGAAACACAAAAAAGGTAAAAAGTAGAAATTTTGAAATTTTCACTTTTTTGTTGATTGCCACTCACCTGTTCAATCTATATCTGAGATTGATGTCTCTAATTAACGTGCACCTGTGCGGCTACGCAAAAGGGTGACACGTTAAATTCCAAAGTGTTTTTTGGTCAATTGCCACGCCCCCATTGGTGCTAGGCGGGTGATTGATGATGCAAATGGAAGCCCTGAGTGTCCTCTAAACGATGCAATTTGTTTGACCCACCTAGCTTATATACTCCGGCCGCTAGAGGTCGCAGAAGGGTGGAAAAACACCTGTGTGCAGGGCAAAATGACCCATGGTGCATTCTATAGGATTTCCACGCTCCTGGTGGTGGTAGGCGGGTGGTTGATGGTGATAATGGAAGCCCCGAGTGTCCTCTAGGTGATCCACTTGGTCTCATCCCCCCCGCTCATATACCCTCTTAACAGGAAACACAAAAAGGTAAAAAGTAGAAATTTTGAAATTTTCACTTTTTTGTTGATTGCCACTCACCTGTTCAACCTATATCTGAGATTGATGTCTCTAATTAACGAGCACCTGTGCGGCTACATGAATCAAATAGCTGGCGCCATCTTAGATCACCCTGTTTAGGTGCTAATGGCCGCAAAAGGGTGACACGTTAAATTCCAAAGTGTTTTTTGGTCAATTGCCACGCCCCCATTGGTGCTAGGCGGGTGATTGATGATGCAAATGGAAGCCCTGAGTGTCCTCTAAACGATGCAATTTGTTTGACCCACCTAGCTTATATACTCCGGCCGCTAGAGGTCGCAGAGGGGTGGAAAAACACCTGTGTGCAGGGCAAAATGACCCATGGTGCATTCTATAGGATTTCCACGCTCCTGGTGGTGATAGGCGGGTGGTTGATGGTGATAATGGAAGCCCCGAGTGTCCTCTAGGTGATCCACTTGGTTTCATCCCCCCCGCTCATATACCCTCTTAACAGGAAACACAAAAAAGGTAAAAAGTAGAAATTTTGAAATTTTCACTTTTTTGTTGATTGCCACTCACCTGTTCAACCTATATCTGAGATTGATGTCTCTAATTAACGTGCACCTGTGCGGCTACATGAATCAAATAGCTGGCGCCATCTTAGATCACCCTGTTTAGGTGCTAATGGCCGCAAAAGGGTGACACGTTAAATTCCAAAGTGTTTTTTGGTCAATTGCCACGCCCCCATTGGTGCTAGGCAGGTGATGGATGATGCAAATGGAAGCGTTGAGTGTCCTCTAAACGATGCAATTTGTTTGACCCACCTAGCTTATATACTCCGGCCCCTAGAGGTCGCAGAAGGGTGGAAAAACACCTGTGTGCAGGGCAAAATGACCCATGGTGCATTCTATAGGATTTCCACGCTCCTGGTGGTGGTAGGCGGGTGGTTGATGGTGATAATGGAAGCCCCGAGTGTCCTCTAGGTGATCCACTTGGTTTCATCCCCCCCGCTCATATACCCCCTTAACAGGAAACACAAAAAAGGTAAAAAGTAGAAATTTTGAAATTTTCACTTTTTTGTTGATTGCCACTCACCTGTTCAACCTATATCTGAGATTGATGTCTCTAATTAACGTGCACCTGTGCGGCTACATGAATCAAATAGTTGGCGCCATCTTAGATCACCCTGTTTAGGTGCTAATGGCCGCAAAAGGGTGACACGTTAAATTCCAAAGTGTTTTTTGGTCAATTGCCACGCCCCCATTGGTGCTTGATGATGCAAATGGAAGCCCTGAGTGTCCCCTAAACGATGCAATTTGTTTGACCCACCTAGCTTATATACTCCGGCCGCTAGAGGTCGCAGAAGGGTGGAAAAACACCTGTGTGCAGGGCAAAATGACCCATGGTGCATTCTATAGGATTTCCACGCTCCTGGTGGTGGTAGGCGGGTGGTTGATGGTGATAATGGAAGCCCCGAGTGTCCTCTAGGTGATCCACTTGGTTTCATCCCCCCCGCTCATATACCCCCTTAACAGGAAACACAAAAAAGGTAAAAAGTAGAAATTTTGAAATTTTCACGTTTTTGTTGATTGCCACTCACCTGTTCAACCTATATCTGAGATTGATGTCTCTAATTAACGTGCACCTGTGCGGCTACATGAATCAAATAGTTGGCGCCATCTTAGATCACCCTGTTTAGGTGCTAATGGCCGCAAAAGGGTGACACGTTAAATTCCAAAGTGTTTTTTGGTCAATTGCCACGCCCCCATTGGTGCTAGGCAGGTGATGGATGATGCAAATGGAAGCCCTGAGTGTCCTCTAAACGATGCAATTTGTTTGACCCACCTAGCTTATATACTCCGGCCGCTAGAGGTCGCAGAGGGGTGGAAAAACACCTGTGTGCAGGGCAAAATGACCCATGGTGCATTCTATAGGATTTCCACGCTTCCGGTGGTGGTAGGCGGGTGGTTGATGGTGATAATGGAAGCCCCGAGTGTCCTCTAGGTGATCCACTTGGTTTCATCCCCCCCGCTCATATACCCCCTTAACAGGAAACACAAAAAAGGTAAAAAGTAGAAATTTTGAATCGGCCATAATGGCCGCAAAAGGGTGACACGTTAAATTCCAAAGTGTTTTTTGGTCAATTGCCACGCCCCCATTGGTGCTAGGCGGGTGATTGATGATGCAAATGGAAGCCCTGAGTGTCCTCTAAACGATGCAATTTGTTTGACAGAGCAAAATGACCCATGGTGCATTCTATAGGATTTCCACGCTCCTGGTGGTGGTAGGCGGGTGGTTGATGGTGATAATGGAAGCCCCGAGTGTCCTCTAGGTGATCCACTTGGTTTCATCCCCCCCGCTCATATACCCCCTTAACAGGAAACACAAAAAAGGTAAAAAGTAGAAATTTTGAAATTTTCACTTTTTTGTTGATTGCCACTCACCTGTTCAATCTATATCTGAGATTGATGTCTCTAATTAACGTGCACCTGTGCGGCTACGCAAAAGGGTGACACGTTAAATTCCAAAGTGTTTTTTGGTCAATTGCCACGCCCCCATTGGTGCTAGGCGGGTGATTGATGATGCAAATGGAAGCCCTGAGTGTCCTCTAAACGATGCAATTTGTTTGACCCACCTAGCTTATATACTCCGGCCGCTAGAGGTCGCAGAAGGGTGGAAAAACACCTGTGTGCAGGGCAAAATGACCCATGGTGCATTCTATAGGATTTCCACGCTCCTGGTGGTGGTAGGCGGGTGGTTGATGGTGATAATGGAAGCCCCGAGTGTCCTCTAGGTGATCCACTTGGTCTCATCCCCCCCGCTCATATACCCTCTTAACAGGAAACACAAAAAGGTAAAAAGTAGAAATTTTGAAATTTTCACTTTTTTGTTGATTGCCACTCACCTGTTCAACCTATATCTGAGATTGATGTCTCTAATTAACGAGCACCTGTGCGGCTACATGAATCAAATAGCTGGCGCCATCTTAGATCACCCTGTTTAGGTGCTAATGGCCGCAAAAGGGTGACACGTTAAATTCCAAAGTGTTTTTTGGTCAATTGCCACGCCCCCATTGGTGCTAGGCGGGTGATTGATGATGCAAATGGAAGCCCTGAGTGTCCTCTAAACGATGCAATTTGTTTGACCCACCTAGCTTATATACTCCGGCCGCTAGAGGTCGCAGAGGGGTGGAAAAACACCTGTGTGCAGGGCAAAATGACCCATGGTGCATTCTATAGGATTTCCACGCTCCTGGTGGTGATAGGCGGGTGGTTGATGGTGATAATGGAAGCCCCGAGTGTCCTCTAGGTGATCCACTTGGTTTCATCCCCCCCGCTCATATACCCTCTTAACAGGAAACACAAAAAAGGTAAAAAGTAGAAATTTTGAAATTTTCACTTTTTTGTTGATTGCCACTCACCTGTTCAACCTATATCTGAGATTGATGTCTCTAATTAACGTGCACCTGTGCGGCTACATGAGTCAAATAGCTGGCGCCATCTTAGATCACCCTGTTTAGGTGCTAATGGCCGCAAAAGGGTGACACGTTAAATTCCAAAGTGTTTTTTGGTCAATTGCCACGCCCCCATTGGTGCTAGGCAGGTGATGGATGATGCAAATGGAAGCGTTGAGTGTCCTCTAAACGATGCAATTTGTTTGACCCACCTAGCTTATATACTCCGGCCCCTAGAGGTCGCAGAAGGGTGGAAAAACACCTGTGTGCAGGGCAAAATGACCCATGGTGCATTCTATAGGATTTCCACGCTCCTGGTGGTGGTAGGCGGGTGGTTGATGGTGATAATGGAAGCCCCGAGTGTCCTCTAGGTGATCCACTTGGTTTCATCCCCCCCGCTCATATACCCCCTTAACAGGAAACACAAAAAAGGTAAAAAGTAGAAATTTTGAAATTTTCACTTTTTTGTTGATTGCCACTCACCTGTTCAACCTATATCTGAGATTGATGTCTCTAATTAACGTGCACCTGTGCGGCTACATGAATCAAATAGTTGGCGCCATCTTAGATCACCCTGTTTAGGTGCTAATGGCCGCAAAAGGGTGACACGTTAAATTCCAAAGTGTTTTTTGGTCAATTGCCACGCCCCCATTGGTGCTAGGCGGGTGATTGATGATGCAAATGGAAGCCCTGAGTGTCCCCTAAACGATGCAATTTGTTTGACCCACCTAGCTTATATACTCCGGCCGCTAGAGGTCGCAGAAGGATGGAAAAACACCTGTGTGCAGGGCAAAATGACCCATGGTGCATTCTATAGGATTTCCACGCTCCTGGTGGTGGTAGGCGGGTGGTTGATGGTGATAATGGAAGCCCCGAGTGTCCTCTAGGTGATCCACTTGGTCTCATCCCCCCCGCTCATATACCCCCTTAACAGGAAACACAAAAAAGGTAAAAAGTAGAAATTTTGAAATTTTCACTTTTTTGTTGATTGCCACTCACCTGTTCAACCTATATCTGAGATTGATGTCTCTAATTAACGTGCACCTGTGCGGCTACATGAATCAAATAGTTGGCGCCATCTTAGATCACCCTGTTTAGGTGCTAATGGCCGCAAAAGGGTGACACGTTAAATTCCAAAGTGTTTTTTGGTCAATTGCCACGCCCCCATTGGTGCTAGGCGGCTGATTGATGATGCAAACGGAAGCCCTGAGTGTCCTCTAAACGATGCAATTTGTTTGACCCACCTAGCTTATATACTCCGGCCGCTAGAGGTCGCAGAAGGGTGGAAAAACACCTGTGTGCAGGGCAAAATGACCCATGGTGCATTCTATAGGATTTCCACGCTCCTGGTGGTGGTAGGCGGGTGGTTGATGGTGATAATGGAAGCCCCGAGTGTCCTCTAGGTGATCCACTTGGTTTCATCCCCCCCGCTCATATACCCCCTTAACAGGAAACACAAAAAAGGTAAAAAGTAGAAATTTTGAAATTTTCACTTTTTTGTTGATTGCCACTCACCTGTTCAACCTATATCTGAGATTGATGTCTCTAATTAACGTGCACCTGTGCGGCTACATGAATCAAATAGTTGGCGCCATCTTAGATCACCCTGTTTAGGTGCTAATGGCCGCAAAAGGGTGACACGTTAAATTCCAAAGTGTTTTTTGGTCAATTGCCACGCCCCCATTGGTGCTAGGCGGGTGATTGATGATGCAAATGGAAGCCCTGAGTGTCCTCTAAACGATGCAATTTGTTTGACAGAGCAAAATGACCCATGGTGCATTCTATAGGATTTCCACGCTCCTGGTGGTGGTAGGCGGGTGGTTGATGGTGATAATGGAAGCCCCGAGTGTCCTCTAGGTGATCCACTTGGTTTCATCCCCCCCGCTCATATACCCCCTTAACAGGAAACACAAAAAAGGTAAAAAGTAGAAATTTTGAAATTTTCACTTTTTTGTTGATTGCCACTCACCTGTTCAATCTATATCTGAGATTGATGTCTCTAATTAACGTGCACCTGTGCGGCTACGCAAAAGGGTGACACGTTAAATTCCAAAGTGTTTTTTGGTCAATTGCCACGCCCCCATTGGTGCTAGGCGGGTGATTGATGATGCAAATGGAAGCCCTGAGTGTCCTCTAAACGATGCAATTTGTTTGACCCACCTAGCTTATATACTCCGGCCGCTAGAGGTCGCAGAAGGGTGGAAAAACACCTGTGTGCAGGGCAAAATGACCCATGGTGCATTCTATAGGATTTCCACGCTCCTGGTGGTGGTAGGCGGGTGGTTGATGGTGATAATGGAAGCCTCGAGTGTCCTCTAGGTGATCCACTTGGTCTCATCCCCCCCGCTCATATACCCTCTTAACAGGAAACACAAAAAGGTAAAAAGTAGAAATTTTGAAATTTTCACTTTTTTGTTGATTGCCACTCACCTGTTCAACCTATATCTGAGATTGATGTCTCTAATTAACGTGCACCTGTGCGGCTACATGAATCAAATAGCTGGCGCCATCTTAGATCACCCTGTTTAGGTGCTAATGGCCGCAAAAGGGTGACACGTTAAATTCCAAAGTGTTTTTTGGTCAATTTCCACGCCCCCATTGGTGCTAGGCGGGTGATTGATGATGCAAATGGAAGCCCTGAGTGTCAACTAAACGATGCAATTTGTTTGACCCACCTAGCTTATATACTCCGGCCGCTAGAGGTCGCAGAGGGGTGGAAAAACACCTGTGTGCAGGGCAAAATGACCCATGGTGCATTCTATAGGATTTCCACGCTCCTGGTGGTGATAGGCGGGTGGTTGATGGTGATAATGGAAGCCCAGAGTGTCCTCTAGGTGATCCACTTGGTCTCATCCCCCCCGCTCATATACCCTCTTAACAGGAAACACAAAAAAGGTAAAAAGTAGAAATTTTGAAATTTTCACTTTTTTGTTGATTGCCACTCACCTGTTCAACCTATATCTGAGATTGATGTCTCTAATTAACGTGCACCTGTGCGGCTACATGAATCAAATAGCTGGCGCCATCTTAGATCACCCTGTTTAGGTGCTAATGGCCGCAAAAGGGTGACACGTTAAATTCCAAAGTGTTTTTTGGTCAATTGCCATGCCCCCATTGGTGCTAGGCGGGTGATTGATGAAGCAAATGGAAGCGTTGAGTGTCCTCTAAACGATGCAATTTGTTTGACCCACCTAGCTTATATACTCCGGCCCCTAGAGGTCGCAGAAGGGTGGAAAAACACCTGTGTGCAGGGCAAAATGACCCATGGTGCATTCTATAGGATTTCCACGCTCCTGGTGGTGGTAGGCGGGTGGTTGATGGTGATAATGGAAGCCCCGAGTGTCCTCTAGGTGATCCACTTGGTTTCATCCCCCCCGCTCATATACCCCCTTAACAGGAAACACAAAAAAGGTAAAAAGTAGAAATTTTGAAATTTTCACTTTTTTGTTGATTGCCACTCACCTGTTCAATCTATATCTGAGATTGATGTCTCTAATTAACGTGCACCTGTGCGGCTACACAAAAGGGTGACACGTTAAATTCCAAAGTGTTTTTTGGTCAATTGCCACGCCCCCATTGGTGCTAGGCGGGTGATTGATGATGCAAATGGAAGCCCTGAGTGTCCTCTAAACGATGCAATTTGTTTGACCCACCTAGCTTATATACTCCGGCCGCTAGAGGTCGCAGAAGGGTGGAAAAACACCTGTGTGCAGGGCAAAATGACCCATGGTGCATTCTATAGGATTTCCACGCTCCCGGTGGTGGTAGGCGGGTGATTGATGATGAAAATGGAAGCCCTGAGTGTCCTCTAAACGATGCAATTTGTTTGACCCACCTAGCTTATATACTCCGGCCGCTAGAGGTCGCAGAAGGGTGGAAAAACACCTGTGTGCAGGGCAAAATGACCCATGGTGCATTCTATAGGATTTCCACGCTCCTGGTGGTGGTAGGCGGGTGGTTGATGGTAATAATGGAAGCCCCGAGTGTCCTCTAGGTGATCCACTTAGTTTCATCCCCCCCGCTCATATACCCCCTTAACAGGAAACACAAAAAAGGTAAAAAGTAGAAATTTTGAAATTTTCACTTTTTTATTGATTGCCACTCACCTGTTCAACCTATATCTGAGATTGATGTCTCTAATTAACGTGCACCTGTGCGGCTACATGAATCAAATAGTTGGCGCCATCTTAGATCACCCTGTTTAGGTGCTAATGGCCGCAAAAGGGTGACACGTTAAATTCCAAAGTGTTTTTTGGTCAATTGCCATGCCCCCATTGGTGCTAGGCGGGTGATTGATGATGCAAATGGAAGCGTTGAGTGTCCCCTAAACGGTGCAATTTGTTTGACCCACCTAGCTTATATACTCCGGCCGCTAGAGGTCGCAGAAGGGTGGAAAAACACCTGTGTGCAGGGCAAAATGACCCATGGTGCATTCTATAGGATTTCCACGCTCCTGGTGGTGGTAGGCGGGTGGTTGATGGTGATAATGGAAGCCCCGAGTGTCCTCTAGGTGATCCACTTGGTTTCATCCCCCCCGCTCATATACCCCCTTAACAGGAAACACAAAAAAGGTAAAAAGTAGAAATTTTGAAATTTTCACTTTTTTGTTGATTGCCACTCACCTGTTCAACCTATATCTGAGATTGATGTCTCTAATTAACGTGCACCTGTGCGGCTACATGAATCAAATAGTTGGCGCCATCTTAGATCACCCTGTTTAGGTGCTAATGGCCGCAAAAGGGTGACACGTTAAATTCCAAAGTGTTTTTTGGTCAATTGCCACGCCCCCATTGGTGCTAGGCGGGTGATTGATGATGCAAATGGAAGCCCTGAGTGTCCCCTAAACGATGCAATTTGTTTGACCCACCTAGCTTATATACGCCGGCCGCTAGAGGTCGCAGAAGGGTGGAAAAACACCTGTGTGCAGGGCAAAATGACCCATGGTGCATTCTATAGGATTTCCACGCTCCTGGTGGTGGTAGGCGGGTGGTTGATGGTGATAATGGAAGCCCCGAGTGTCCTCTAGGTGATCCACTTGGTCTCATCCCCCCCGCTCATATACCCTCTTAACAGGAAACACAAAAAGGTAAAAAGTAGAAATTTTGAAATTTTCACTTTTTTGTTGATTGCCACTCACCTGTTCAACCTATATCTGAGATTGATGTCTCTAATTAACGAGCACCTGTGCGGCTACATGAATCAAATAGCTGGCGCCATCTTAGATCACCCTGTTTAGGTGCTAATGGCCGCAAAAGGGTGACACGTTAAATTCCAAAGTGTTTTTTGGTCAATTGCCACGCCCCCATTGGTGCTAGGCGGGTGATTGATGATGCAAATGGAAGCCCTGAGTGTCCTCTAAACGATGCAATTTGTTTGACCCACCTAGCTTATATACTCCGGCCGCTAGAGGTCGCAGAGGGGTGGAAAAACACCTGTGTGCAGGGCAAAATGACCCATGGTGCATTCTATAGGATTTCCACGCTCCTGGTGGTGATAGGCGGGTGGTTGATGGTGATAATGGAAGCCCCGAGTGTCCTCTAGGTGATCCACTTGGTTTCATCCCCCCCGCTCATATACCCTCTTAACAGGAAACACAAAAAAGGTAAAAAGTAGAAATTTTGAAATTTTCACTTTTTTGTTGATTGCCACTCACCTGTTCAACCTATATCTGAGATTGATGTCTCTAATTAACGTGCACCTGTGCGGCTACATGAATCAAATAGCTGGCGCCATCTTAGATCACCCTGTTTAGGTGCTAATGGCCGCAAAAGGGTGACACGTTAAATTCCAAAGTGTTTTTTGGTCAATTGCCACGCCCCCATTGGTGCTAGGCAGGTGATGGATGATGCAAATGGAAGCGTTGAGTGTCCTCTAAACGATGCAATTTGTTTGACCCACCTAGCTTATATACTCCGGCCCCTAGAGGTCGCAGAAGGGTGGAAAAACACCTGTGTGCAGGGCAAAATGACCCATGGTGCATTCTATAGGATTTCCACGCTCCTGGTGGTGGTAGGCGGGTGGTTGATGGTGATAATGGAAGCCCCGAGTGTCCTCTAGGTGATCCACTTGGTTTCATCCCCCCCGCTCATATACCCCCTTAACAGGAAACACAAAAAAGGTAAAAAGTAGAAATTTTGAAATTTTCACTTTTTTGTTGATTGCCACTCACCTGTTCAACCTATATCTGAGATTGATGTCTCTAATTAACGTGCACCTGTGCGGCTACATGAATCAAATAGTTGGCGCCATCTTAGATCACCCTGTTTAGGTGCTAATGGCCGCAAAAGGGTGACACGTTAAATTCCAAAGTGTTTTTTGGTCAATTGCCACGCCCCCATTGGTGCTAGGCGGGTGATTGATGATGCAAATGGAAGCCCTGAGTGTCCCCTAAACGATGCAATTTGTTTGACCCACCTAGCTTATATACTCCGGCCGCTAGAGGTCGCAGAAGGGTGGAAAAACACCTGTGTGCAGGGCAAAATGACCCATGGTGCATTCTATAGGATTTCCACGCTCCTGGTGGTGGTAGGCGGGTGGTTGATGGTGATAATGGAAGCCCCGAGTGTCCTCTAGGTGATCCACTTGGTCTCATCCCCCCCGCTCATATACCCCCTTAACAGGAAACACAAAAAAGGTAAAAAGTAGAAATTTTGAAATTTTCACTTTTTTGTTGATTGCCACTCACCTGTTCAACCTATATCTGAGATTGATGTCTCTAATTAACGTGCACCTGTGCGGCTACATGAATCAAATAGTTGGCGCCATCTTAGATCACCCTGTTTAGGTGCTAATGGCCGCAAAAGGGTGACACGTTAAATTCCAAAGTGTTTTTTGGTCAATTGCCACGCCCCCATTGGTGCTAGGCGGCTGATTGATGATGCAAACGGAAGCCCTGAGTGTCCTCTAAACGATGCAATTTGTTTGACCCACCTAGCTTATATACTCCGGCCGCTAGAGGTCGCAGAAGGGTGGAAAAACACCTGTGTGCAGGGCAAAATGACCCATGGTGCATTCTATAGGATTTCCACGCTCCTGGTGGTGGTAGGCGGGTGGTTGATGGTGATAATGGAAGCCCCGAGTGTCCTCTAGGTGATCCACTTGGTTTCATCCCCCCCGCTCATATACCCCCTTAACAGGAAACACAAAAAAGGTAAAAAGTAGAAATTTTGAAATTTTCACTTTTTTGTTGATTGCCACTCACCTGTTCAACCTATATCTGAGATTGATGTCTCTAATTAACGTGCACCTGTGCGGCTACATGAATCAAATAGTTGGCGCCATCTTAGATCACCCTGTTTAGGTGCTAATGGCCGCAAAAGGGTGACACGTTAAATTCCAAAGTGTTTTTTGGTCAATTGCCACGCCCCCATTGGTGCTAGGCGGGTGATTGATGATGCAAATGGAAGCCCTGAGTGTCCTCTAAACGATGCAATTTGTTTGACAGAGCAAAATGACCCATGGTGCATTCTATAGGATTTCCACGCTCCTGGTGGTGGTAGGCGGGTGGTTGATGGTGATAATGGAAGCCCCGAGTGTCCTCTAGGTGATCCACTTGGTTTCATCCCCCCCGCTCATATACCCCCTTAACAGGAAACACAAAAAAGGTAAAAAGTAGAAATTTTGAAATTTTCACTTTTTTGTTGATTGCCACTCACCTGTTCAATCTATATCTGAGATTGATGTCTCTAATTAACGTGCACCTGTGCGGCTACGCAAAAGGGTGACACGTTAAATTCCAAAGTGTTTTTTGGTCAATTGCCACGCCCCCATTGGTGCTAGGCGGGTGATTGATGATGCAAATGGAAGCCCTGAGTGTCCTCTAAACGATGCAATTTGTTTGACCCACCTAGCTTATATACTCCGGCCGCTAGAGGTCGCAGAAGGGTGGAAAAACACCTGTGTGCAGGGCAAAATGACCCATGGTGCATTCTATAGGATTTCCACGCTCCTGGTGGTGGTAGGCGGGTGGTTGATGGTGATAATGGAAGCCTCGAGTGTCCTCTAGGTGATCCACTTGGTCTCATCCCCCCCGCTCATATACCCTCTTAACAGGAAACACAAAAAGGTAAAAAGTAGAAATTTTGAAATTTTCACTTTTTTGTTGATTGCCACTCACCTGTTCAACCTATATCTGAGATTGATGTCTCTAATTAACGTGCACCTGTGCGGCTACATGAATCAAATAGCTGGCGCCATCTTAGATCACCCTGTTTAGGTGCTAATGGCCGCAAAAGGGTGACACGTTAAATTCCAAAGTGTTTTTTGGTCAATTTCCACGCCCCCATTGGTGCTAGGCGGGTGATTGATGATGCAAATGGAAGCCCTGAGTGTCCTCTAAACGATGCAATTTGTTTGACCCACCTAGCTTATATACTCCGGCCGCTAGAGGTCGCAGAGGGGTGGAAAAACACCTGTGTGCAGGGCAAAATGACCCATGGTGCATTCTATAGGATTTCCACGCTCCTGGTGGTGATAGGCGGGTGGTTGATGGTGATAATGGAAGCCCAGAGTGTCCTCTAGGTGATCCACTTGGTCTCATCCCCCCCGCTCATATACCCTCTTAACAGGAAACACAAAAAAGGTAAAAAGTAGAAATTTTGAAATTTTCACTTTTTTGTTGATTGCCACTCACCTGTTCAACCTATATCTGAGATTGATGTCTCTAATTAACGTGCACCTGTGCGGCTACATGAATCAAATAGCTGGCGCCATCTTAGATCACCCTGTTTAGGTGCTAATGGCCGCAAAAGGGTGACACGTTAAATTCCAAAGTGTTTTTTGGTCAATTGCCATGCCCCCATTGGTGCTAGGCGGGTGATTGATGAAGCAAATGGAAGCGTTGAGTGTCCTCTAAACGATGCAATTTGTTTGACCCACCTAGCTTATATACTCCGGCCCCTAGAGGTCGCAGAAGGGTGGAAAAACACCTGTGTGCAGGGCAAAATGACCCATGGTGCATTCTATAGGATTTCCACGCTCCTGGTGGTGGTAGGCGGGTGGTTGATGGTGATAATGGAAGCCCCGAGTGTCCTCTAGGTGATCCACTTGGTTTCATCCCCCCCGCTCATATACCCCCTTAACAGGAAACACAAAAAAGGTAAAAAGTAGAAATTTTGAAATTTTCACTTTTTTGTTGATTGCCACTCACCTGTTCAACCTATATCTGAGATTGATGTCTCTAATTAACGTGCACCTGTGCGGCTACATGAATCAAATAGTTGGCGCCATCTTAGATCACCCTGTTTAGGTGCTAATGGCCGCAAAAGGGTGACACGTTAAATTCCAAAGTGTTTTTTGGTCAATTGCCACGCCCCCATTGGTGCTAGGCGGGTGATTGATGATGCAAATGGAAGCCCTGAGTGTCCTCTAAACGATGCAATTTGTTTGACAGAGCAAAATGACCCATGGTGCATTCTATAGGATTTCCACGCTCCTGGTGGTGGTAGGCGGGTGGTTGATGGTGATAATGGAAGCCCCGAGTGTCCTCTAGGTGATCCACTTGGTTTCATCCCCCCCGCTCATATACCCCCTTAACAGGAAACACAAAAAAGGTAAAAAGTAGAAATTTTGAAATTTTCACTTTTTTGTTGATTGCCACTCACCTGTTCAATCTATATCTGAGATTGATGTCTCTAATTAACGTGCACCTGTGCGGCTACGCAAAAGGGTGACACGTTAAATTCCAAAGTGTTTTTTGGTCAATTGCCACGCCCCCATTGGTGCTAGGCGGGTGATTGATGATGCAAATGGAAGCCCTGAGTGTCCTCTAAACGATGCAATTTGTTTGACCCACCTAGCTTATATACTCCGGCCGCTAGAGGTCGCAGAAGGGTGGAAAAACACCTGTGTGCAGGGCAAAATGACCCATGGTGCATTCTATAGGATTTCCACGCTCCCGGTGGTGGTAGGCGGGTGATTGATGATGAAAATGGAAGCCCTGAGTGTCCTCTAAACGATGCAATTTGTTTGACCCACCTAGCTTATATACTCCGGCCGCTAGAGGTCGCAGAAGGGTGGAAAAACACCTGTGTGCAGGGCAAAATGACCCATGGTGCATTCTATAGGATTTCCACGCTCCTGGTGGTGGTAGGCGGGTGGTTGATGGTAATAATGGAAGCCCCGAGTGTCCTCTAGGTGATCCACTTAGTTTCATCCCCCCCGCTCATATACCCCCTTAACAGGAAACACAAAAAAGGTAAAAAGTAGAAATTTTGAAATTTTCACTTTTTTATTGATTGCCACTCACCTGTTCAACCTATATCTGAGATTGATGTCTCTAATTAACGTGCACCTGTGCGGCTACATGAATCAAATAGTTGGCGCCATCTTAGATCACCCTGTTTAGGTGCTAATGGCCGCAAAAGGGTGACACGTTAAATTCCAAAGTGTTTTTTGGTCAATTGCCATGCCCCCATTGGTGCTAGGCGGGTGATTGATGATGCAAATGGAAGCGTTGAGTGTCCCCTAAACGGTGCAATTTGTTTGACCCACCTAGCTTATATACTCCGGCCGCTAGAGGTCGCAGAAGGGTGGAAAAACACCTGTGTGCAGGGCAAAATGACCCATGGTGCATTCTATAGGATTTCCACGCTCCTGGTGGTGGTAGGCGGGTGGTTGATGGTGATAATGGAAGCCCCGAGTGTCCTCTAGGTGATCCACTTGGTTTCATCCCCCCCGCTCATATACCCCCTTAACAGGAAACACAAAAAAGGTAAAAAGTAGAAATTTTGAAATTTTCACTTTTTTGTTGATTGCCACTCACCTGTTCAACCTATATCTGAGATTGATGTCTCTAATTAACGTGCACCTGTGCGGCTACATGAATCAAATAGTTGGCGCCATCTTAGATCACCCTGTTTAGGTGCTAATGGCCGCAAAAGGGTGACACGTTAAATTCCAAAGTGTTTTTTGGTCAATTGCCACGCCCCCATTGGTGCTAGGCGGGTGATTGATGATGCAAATGGAAGCCCTGAGTGTCCTCTAAACGATGCAATTTGTTTGACAGAGCAAAATGACCCATGGTGCATTCTATAGGATTTCCACGCTCCTGGTGGTGGTAGGCGGGTGGTTGATGGTGATAATGGAAGCCCCGAGTGTCCTCTAGGTGATCCACTTGGTTTCATCCCCCCCGCTCATATACCCCCTTAACAGGAAACACAAAAAAGGTAAAAAGTAGAAATTTTGAAATTTTCACTTTTTTGTTGATTGCCACTCACCTGTTCAATCTATATCTGAGATTGATGTCTCTAATTAACGTGCACCTGTGCGGCTACGCAAAAGGGTGACACGTTAAATTCCAAAGTGTTTTTTGGTCAATTGCCACGCCCCCATTGGTGCTAGGCGGGTGATTGATGATGCAAATGGAAGCCCTGAGTGTCCTCTAAACGATGCAATTTGTTTGACCCACCTAGCTTATATACTCCGGCCGCTAGAGGTCGCAGAAGGGTGGAAAAACACCTGTGTGCAGGGCAAAATGACCCATGGTGCATTCTATAGGATTTCCACGCTCCTGGTGGTGGTAGGCGGGTGGTTGATGGTGATAATGGAAGCCCCGAGTGTCCTCTAGGTGATCCACTTGGTCTCATCCCCCCCGCTCATATACCCTCTTAACAGGAAACACAAAAAGGTAAAAAGTAGAAATTTTGAAATTTTCACTTTTTTGTTGATTGCCACTCACCTGTTCAACCTATATCTGAGATTGATGTCTCTAATTAACGAGCACCTGTGCGGCTACATGAATCAAATAGCTGGCGCCATCTTAGATCACCCTGTTTAGGTGCTAATGGCCGCAAAAGGGTGACACGTTAAATTCCAAAGTGTTTTTTGGTCAATTGCCACGCCCCCATTGGTGCTAGGCGGGTGATTGATGATGCAAATGGAAGCCCTGAGTGTCCTCTAAACGATGCAATTTGTTTGACCCACCTAGCTTATATACTCCGGCCGCTAGAGGTCGCAGAGGGGTGGAAAAACACCTGTGTGCAGGGCAAAATGACCCATGGTGCATTCTATAGGATTTCCACGCTCCTGGTGGTGATAGGCGGGTGGTTGATGGTGATAATGGAAGCCCCGAGTGTCCTCTAGGTGATCCACTTGGTTTCATCCCCCCCGCTCATATACCCTCTTAACAGGAAACACAAAAAAGGTAAAAAGTAGAAATTTTGAAATTTTCACTTTTTTGTTGATTGCCACTCACCTGTTCAACCTATATCTGAGATTGATGTCTCTAATTAACGTGCACCTGTGCGGCTACATGAATCAAATAGCTGGCGCCATCTTAGATCACCCTGTTTAGGTGCTAATGGCCGCAAAAGGGTGACACGTTAAATTCCAAAGTGTTTTTTGGTCAATTGCCACGCCCCCATTGGTGCTAGGCAGGTGATGGATGATGCAAATGGAAGCGTTGAGTGTCCTCTAAACGATGCAATTTGTTTGACCCACCTAGCTTATATACTCCGGCCCCTAGAGGTCGCAGAAGGGTGGAAAAACACCTGTGTGCAGGGCAAAATGACCCATGGTGCATTCTATAGGATTTCCACGCTCCTGGTGGTGGTAGGCGGGTGGTTGATGGTGATAATGGAAGCCCCGAGTGTCCTCTAGGTGATCCACTTGGTTTCATCCCCCCCGCTCATATACCCCCTTAACAGGAAACACAAAAAAGGTAAAAAGTAGAAATTTTGAAATTTTCACTTTTTTGTTGATTGCCACTCACCTGTTCAACCTATATCTGAGATTGATGTCTCTAATTAACGTGCACCTGTGCGGCTACATGAATCAAATAGTTGGCGCCATCTTAGATCACCCTGTTTAGGTGCTAATGGCCGCAAAAGGGTGACACGTTAAATTCCAAAGTGTTTTTTGGTCAATTGCCACGCCCCCATTGGTGCTAGGCGGGTGATTGATGATGCAAATGGAAGCCCTGAGTGTCCCCTAAACGATGCAATTTGTTTGACCCACCTAGCTTATATACGCCGGCCGCTAGAGGTCGCAGAAGGGTGGAAAAACACCTGTGTGCAGGGCAAAATGACCCATGGTGCATTCTATAGGATTTCCACGCTCCTGGTGGTGGTAGGCGGGTGGTTGATGGTGATAATGGAAGCCCCGAGTGTCCTCTAGGTGATCCACTTGGTCTCATCCCCCCCGCTCATATACCCCCTTAACAGGAAACACAAAAAAGGTAAAAAGTAGAAATTTTGAAATTTTCACTTTTTTGTTGATTGCCACTCACCTGTTCAACCTATATCTGAGATTGATGTCTCTAATTAACGTGCACCTGTGCGGCTACATGAATCAAATAGTTGGCGCCATCTTAGATCACCCTGTTTAGGTGCTAATGGCCGCAAAAGGGTGACACGTTAAATTCCAAAGTGTTTTTTGGTCAATTGCCACGCCCCCATTGGTGCTAGGCGGCTGATTGATGATGCAAACGGAAGCCCTGAGTGTCCTCTAAACGATGCAATTTGTTTGACCCACCTAGCTTATATACTCCGGCCGCTAGAGGTCGCAGAAGGGTGGAAAAACACCTGTGTGCAGGGCAAAATGACCCATGGTGCATTCTATAGGATTTCCACGCTCCTGGTGGTGGTAGGCGGGTGGTTGATGGTGATAATGGAAGCCCCGAGTGTCCTCTAGGTGATCCACTTGGTTTCATCCCCCCCGCTCATATACCCCCTTAACAGGAAACACAAAAAGGTAAAAAGTAGAAATTTTGAAATTTTCACTTTTTTGTTGATTGCCACTCACCTGTTCAACCTATATCTGAGATTGATGTCTCTAATTAACGTGCACCTGTGCGGCTACATGAATCAAATAGTTGGCGCCATCTTAGATCACCCTGTTTAGGTGCTAATGGCCGCAAAAGGGTGACACGTTAAATTCCAAAGTGTTTTTTGGTCAATTGCCACGCCCCCATTGGTGCTAGGCGGGTGATTGATGATGCAAATGGAAGCCCTGAGTGTCCTCTAAACGATGCAATTTGTTTGACAGAGCAAAATGACCCATGGTGCATTCTATAGGATTTCCACGCTCCTGGTGGTGGTAGGCGGGTGGTTGATGGTGATAATGGAAGCCCCGAGTGTCCTCTAGGTGATCCACTTGGTTTCATCCCCCCCGCTCATATACCCCCTTAACAGGAAACACAAAAAAGGTAAAAAGTAGAAATTTTGAAATTTTCACTTTTTTGTTGATTGCCACTCACCTGTTCAATCTATATCTGAGATTGATGTCTCTAATTAACGTGCACCTGTGCGGCTACGCAAAAGGGTGACACGTTAAATTCCAAAGTGTTTTTTGGTCAATTGCCACGCCCCCATTGGTGCTAGGCGGGTGATTGATGATGCAAATGGAAGCCCTGAGTGTCCTCTAAACGATGCAATTTGTTTGACCCACCTAGCTTATATACTCCGGCCGCTAGAGGTCGCAGAAGGGTGGAAAAACACCTGTGTGCAGGGCAAAATGACCCATGGTGCATTCTATAGGATTTCCACGCTCCTGGTGGTGGTAGGCGGGTGGTTGATGGTGATAATGGAAGCCTCGAGTGTCCTCTAGGTGATCCACTTGGTCTCATCCCCCCCGCTCATATACCCTCTTAACAGGAAACACAAAAAGGTAAAAAGTAGAAATTTTGAAATTTTCACTTTTTTGTTGATTGCCACTCACCTGTTCAACCTATATCTGAGATTGATGTCTCTAATTAACGTGCACCTGTGCGGCTACATGAATCAAATAGCTGGCGCCATCTTAGATCACCCTGTTTAGGTGCTAATGGCCGCAAAAGGGTGACACGTTAAATTCCAAAGTGTTTTTTGGTCAATTTCCACGCCCCCATTGGTGCTAGGCGGGTGATTGATGATGCAAATGGAAGCCCTGAGTGTCCTCTAAACGATGCAATTTGTTTGACCCACCTAGCTTATATACTCCGGCCGCTAGAGGTCGCAGAGGGGTGGAAAAACACCTGTGTGCAGGGCAAAATGACCCATGGTGCATTCTATAGGATTTCCACGCTCCTGGTGGTGATAGGCGGGTGGTTGATGGTGATAATGGAAGCCCAGAGTGTCCTCTAGGTGATCCACTTGGTCTCATCCCCCCCGCTCATATACCCTCTTAACAGGAAACACAAAAAAGGTAAAAAGTAGAAATTTTGAAATTTTCACTTTTTTGTTGATTGCCACTCACCTGTTCAACCTATATCTGAGATTGATGTCTCTAATTAACGTGCACCTGTGCGGCTACATGAATCAAATAGCTGGCGCCATCTTAGATCACCCTGTTTAGGTGCTAATGGCCGCAAAAGGGTGACACGTTAAATTCCAAAGTGTTTTTTGGTCAATTGCCATGCCCCCATTGGTGCTAGGCGGGTGATTGATGAAGCAAATGGAAGCGTTGAGTGTCCTCTAAACGATGCAATTTGTTTGACCCACCTAGCTTATATACTCCGGCCCCTAGAGGTCGCAGAAGGGTGGAAAAACACCTGTGTGCAGGGCAAAATGACCCATGGTGCATTCTATAGGATTTCCACGCTCCTGGTGGTGGTAGGCGGGTGGTTGATGGTGATAATGGAAGCCCCGAGTGTCCTCTAGGTGATCCACTTGGTTTCATCCCCCCCGCTCATATACCCCCTTAACAGGAAACACAAAAAAGGTAAAAAGTAGAAATTTTGAAATTTTCACTTTTTTGTTGATTGCCACTCACCTGTTCAACCTATATCTGAGATTGATGTCTCTAATTAACGTGCACCTGTGCGGCTACATGAATCAAATAGTTGGCGCCATCTTAGATCACCCTGTTTAGGTGCTAATGGCCGCAAAAGGGTGACACGTTAAATTCCAAAGTGTTTTTTGGTCAATTGCCACGCCCCCATTGGTGCTAGGCGGGTGATTGATGATGCAAATGGAAGCCCTGAGTGTCCTCTAAACGATGCAATTTGTTTGACAGAGCAAAATGACCCATGGTGCATTCTATAGGATTTCCACGCTCCTGGTGGTGGTAGGCGGGTGGTTGATGGTGATAATGGAAGCCCCGAGTGTCCTCTAGGTGATCCACTTGGTTTCATCCCCCCCGCTCATATACCCCCTTAACAGGAAACACAAAAAAGGTAAAAAGTAGAAATTTTGAAATTTTCACTTTTTTGTTGATTGCCACTCACCTGTTCAATCTATATCTGAGATTGATGTCTCTAATTAACGTGCACCTGTGCGGCTACGCAAAAGGGTGACACGTTAAATTCCAAAGTGTTTTTTGGTCAATTGCCACGCCCCCATTGGTGCTAGGCGGGTGATTGATGATGCAAATGGAAGCCCTGAGTGTCCTCTAAACGATGCAATTTGTTTGACCCACCTAGCTTATATACTCCGGCCGCTAGAGGTCGCAGAAGGGTGGAAAAACACCTGTGTGCAGGGCAAAATGACCCATGGTGCATTCTATAGGATTTCCACGCTCCCGGTGGTGGTAGGCGGGTGATTGATGATGAAAATGGAAGCCCTGAGTGTCCTCTAAACGATGCAATTTGTTTGACCCACCTAGCTTATATACTCCGGCCGCTAGAGGTCGCAGAAGGGTGGAAAAACACCTGTGTGCAGGGCAAAATGACCCATGGTGCATTCTATAGGATTTCCACGCTCCTGGTGGTGGTAGGCGGGTGGTTGATGGTAATAATGGAAGCCCCGAGTGTCCTCTAGGTGATCCACTTAGTTTCATCCCCCCCGCTCATATACCCCCTTAACAGGAAACACAAAAAAGGTAAAAAGTAGAAATTTTGAAATTTTCACTTTTTTATTGATTGCCACTCACCTGTTCAACCTATATCTGAGATTGATGTCTCTAATTAACGTGCACCTGTGCGGCTACATGAATCAAATAGTTGGCGCCATCTTAGATCACCCTGTTTAGGTGCTAATGGCCGCAAAAGGGTGACACGTTAAATTCCAAAGTGTTTTTTGGTCAATTGCCATGCCCCCATTGGTGCTAGGCGGGTGATTGATGATGCAAATGGAAGCGTTGAGTGTCCCCTAAACGGTGCAATTTGTTTGACCCACCTAGCTTATATACTCCGGCCGCTAGAGGTCGCAGAAGGGTGGAAAAACACCTGTGTGCAGGGCAAAATGACCCATGGTGCATTCTATAGGATTTCCACGCTCCTGGTGGTGGTAGGCGGGTGGTTGATGGTGATAATGGAAGCCCCGAGTGTCCTCTAGGTGATCCACTTGGTTTCATCCCCCCCGCTCATATACCCCCTTAACAGGAAACACAAAAAAGGTAAAAAGTAGAAATTTTGAAATTTTCACTTTTTTGTTGATTGCCACTCACCTGTTCAACCTATATCTGAGATTGATGTCTCTAATTAACGTGCACCTGTGCGGCTACATGAATCAAATAGTTGGCGCCATCTTAGATCACCCTGTTTAGGTGCTAATGGCCGCAAAAGGGTGACACGTTAAATTCCAAAGTGTTTTTTGGTCAATTGCCACGCCCCCATTGGTGCTAGGCGGGTGATTGATGATGCAAATGGAAGCCCTGAGTGTCCTCTAAACGATGCAATTTGTTTGACCCACCTAGCTTATATACTCCGGCCGCTAGAGGTCGCAGAAGGGTGGAAAAACACCTGTGTGCAGGGCAAAATGACCCATGGTGCATTCTATAGGATTTCCACGCTCCCGGTGGTGGTAGGCGGGTGGTTGATGGTGATAATGGAAGCCCCGAGTGTCCTCTAGGTGATCCACTTGGTTTCATCCCCCCCGCTCATATACCCCCTTAACAGCAAACACAAAAAAGGTAAAAAGTAGAAATTTTGAAATTTTCACGTTTTTGTTGATTGCCACTCACCTGTTCAACCTATATCTGAGATTGATGTCTCTAATTAACGTGCACCTGTGCGGCTACATGAATCAAATAGTTGGCGCCATCTTAGATCACCCTGTTTAGGTGCTAATGGCCGCAAAAGGGTGACACGTTAAATTCCAAAGTGTTTTTTGGTCAATTGCCACGCCCCCATTGGTGCTAGGCGGGTGATTGATGATGCAAATGGAAGCCCTGAGTGTCCTCTAAACGATGCAATTTGTTTGACCCACCTAGCTTATATACTCCGGCCGCTAGAGGTCGCAGAGGGGTGGAAAAACACCTGTGTGCAGGGCAGAATGACCCATGGTGCATTCTATAGGATTTCCACGCTTCCGGTGGTGGTAGGCGGGTGGTTGATGGTGATAATGGAAGCCCCGAGTGTCCTCTAGGTGATCCACTTGGTTTCATCCCCCCCGCTCATATACCCCCTTAACAGGAAACACAAAAAAGGTAAAAAGTAGAAATTTTGAAATTTTCACTTTTTTGTTGATTGCCACTCACCTGTTCAACCTATATCTGAGATTGATGTCTCTAATTAACGTGCACCTGTGCGGCTACATGAATCAAATAGTTGGCGCCATCTTAGATCACCCTGTTTAGGTGCTAATGGCCGCAAAAGGGTGACACGTTAAATTCCAAAGTGTTTTTTGGTCAATTGCCACGCCCCCATTGGTGCTAGGCAGGTGATTGATGATGCAAATGGAAGCCCTGAGTGTCCTCTAAACGATGCAATTTGTTTGACCCACCTAGCTTATATACTCCGGCCGCTAGAGGTCGCAGAAGGGTGGAAACACCTGTGTGCAGGGCAAAATGACCCATGGTGCATTCTATAGGATTTCCACGCTCCTGGTGGTGGTAGGCGGGTGGTTGATGGTGATAATGGAAGCCCCGAGTGTCCTCTAGGTGATCCACTTGGTTTCATCCCCCCCGCTCATATACCCCCTTAACAGCAAACACAAAAAAGGTAAAAAGTAGAAATTTTGAAATTTTCACGTTTTTGTTGATTGCCACTCACCTGTTCAACCTATATCTGAGATTGATGTCTCTAATTAACGTGCACCTGTGCGGCTACATGAATCAAATAGTTGGCGCCATCTTAGATCACCCTGTTTAGGTGCTAATGGCCGCAAAAGGGTGACACGTTAAATTCCAAAGTGTTTTTTGGTCAATTGCCACGCCCCCATTGGTGCTAGGCAGGTGATTGATGATGCAAATGGAAGCCCTGAGTGTCCTCTAAACGATGCAATTTGTTTGACCCACCTAGCTTATATACTCCGGCCGCTAGAGGTCGCAGAAGGGTGGAAACACCTGTGTGCAGGGCAAAATGACCCATGGTGCATTCTATAGGATTTCCACGCTCCTGGTGGTGGTAGGCGGGTGGTTGATGGTGATAATGGAAGCCCCGAGTGTCCTCTAGGTGATCCACTTGGTCTCATCCCCCCCGCTCATATACCCCCTTAACAGGAAACACAAAAAAGGTAAAAAGTAGAAATTTTGAAATTTTCACTTTTTTATTGATTGCCACTCACCTGTTCAACCTATATCTGAGATTGATGTCTCTAATTAACGTGCACCTGTGCGGCTACATGAATCAAATAGTTGGCGCCATCTTAGATCACCCTGTTTAGGTGCTAATGGCCGCAAAAGGGTGACACGTTAAATTCCAAACTGTTTTTTGGTCAATTGCCACGCCCCCATTGGTGCTAGGCGGCTGATTGATGATGCAAATGGAAGCCCTGAGTGTCCTCTAAACGATGCAATTTGTTTGACCCACCTAGCTTTTATACTCCGGCCGCTAGAGGTCGCAGAAGGGTGGAAAAACACCTGTGTGCAGGGCAAAATGACCCATGGTGCATTCTATAGGATTTCCACGCTCCTGGTGGTGGTAGGCGGGTGGTTGATGGTGATAATGGAAGCCCCGAGTGTCCTCTAGGTGATCCACTTGGTCTCATCCCCCCGCTCATATACCCCCTTAACAGGAAACACAAAAAAGGTAAAAAGTAGAAATTTTGAAATTTTCACTTTTTTATTGATTGCCACTCACCTGTTCAACCTATATCTGAGATTGATGTCTCTAATTAACGTGCACCTGTGCGGCTACATGAATCAAATAGTTGGCGCCATCTTAGATCACCCTGTTTAGGTGCTAATGGCCGCAAAAGGGTGACACGTTAAATTCCAAAGTGTTTTTTGGTCAATTGCCACGCCCCCATTGGTGCTAGGCGGGTGATTGATGATGCAAATGGAAGCCCTGAGTGTCCTCTAAACGATGCAATTTGTTTGACCCACCTAGCTTATATACTCCGGCCGCTAGAGGTCGCAGAGGGGTGGAAAAACACCTGTGTGCAGGGCAGAATGACCCATGGTGCATTCTATAGGATTTCCACGCTTCCGGTGGTGGTAGGCGGGTGGTTGATGGTGATAATGGAAGCCCCGAGTGTCCTCTAGGTGATCCACTTGGTTTCATCCCCCCCGCTCATATACCCCCTTAACAGGAAACACAAAAAAGGTAAAAAGTAGAAATTTTGAAATTTTCACTTTTTTGTTGATTGCCACTCACCTGTTCAACCTATATCTGAGATTGATGTCTCTAATTAACGTGCACCTGTGCGGCTACCTGAATCAAATAGTTGGCGCCATCTTAGATCACCCTGTTTAGGTGCTAATGGCCGCAAAAGGGTGACACGTTAAATTCCAAAGTGTTTTTTGGTCAATTGCCACGCCCCCATTGGTGCTAGGCAGGTGATTGATGATGCAAATGGAAGCCCTGAGTGTCCTCTAAACGATGCAATTTGTTTGACCCACCTAGCTTATATACTCCGGCCGCTAGAGGTCGCAGAAGGGTGGAAAAACACCTGTGTGCAGGGCAAAATGACCCATGGTGCATTCTATAGGATTTCCACGCTCCTGGTGGTGGTAGGCGGGTGGTTGATGGTGATAATGGAAGCCCCGAGTGTCCTCTAGGTGATCCACTTGGTCTCATCCCCCCGCTCATATACCCCCTTAACAGGAAACACAAAAAAGGTAAAAAGTAGAAATTTTGAAATTTTCACTTTTTTATTGATTGCCACTCACCTGTTCAACCTATATCTGAGATTGATGTCTCTAATTAACGTGCACCTGTGCGGCTACATGAATCAAATAGTTGGCGCCATCTTAGATCACCCTGTTTAGGTGCTAATGGCCGCAAAAGGGTGACACGTTAAATTCCAAAGTGTTTTTTGGTCAATTGCCACGCCCCCATTGGTGCTAGGCGGCTGATTGATGATGCAAATGGAAGCCCTGAGTGTCCTCTAAACGATGCAATTTGTTTGACCCACCTAGCTTATATACTCCGGCCGCTAGAGGTCGCAGAAGGGTGGAAAAACACCTGTGTGCAGGGCAAAATGACCCATGGTGCATTCTATAGGATTTCCACGCTCCTGGTGGTGGTAGGCGGGTGGTTGATGGTGATAATGGAAGCCCCGAGTGTCCTCTAGGTGATCCACTTGGTCTCATCCCCCCCGCTCATATACCCCCTTAACAGGAAACACAAAAAAGGTAAAAAGTAGAAATTTTGAAATTTTCACTTTTTTGTTGATTGCCACTCACCTGTTCAACCTATATCTGAGATTGATGTCTCTAATTAACGTGCACCTGTGCGGCTACATGAATCAAATAGCTGGCGCCATCTTAGATCACCCTGTTTAGGTGCTAATGGCCGCAAAAGGGTGACACGTTAAATTCCAAAGTGTTTTTTGGTCAATTGCCACGCCCCCATTGGTGCTAGGCGGGTGATTGATGATGCAAATGGAAGCCCTGAGTGTCCTCTAAACGATGCAATTTGTTTGACCCACCTAGCTTATATACTCCGGCCGCTAGAGGTCGCAGAAGGGTGGAAAAACACCTGTGTGCAGGGCAAAATGACCCATGGTGCATTCTATAGGATTTCCACGCTACCGGTGGTGGTAGGCGGGTGGTTGATGGTGATAATGGAAGCCCCGAGTGTCCTCTAGGTGATCCACTTGGTTTCATCCCCCCCGCTCATATACCCCCTTAACAGGAAACACAAAAAAGGTAAAAAGTAGAAATTTTGAAATTTTCACTTTTTTGTTGATTGCCACTCACCTGTTCAACCTATATCTGAGATTGATGTCTCTAATTAACGTGCACCTGTGCGGCTACATGAATCAAACAGCTGGCGCCATCTTAGATCACCCTGTTTAGGTGCTAATGGCCGCAAAAGGGTGACACGTTAAATTTCAAAGTGTTTTTTGGTCAATTGCCACGCCCCCATTGGTGCTAGGCGGGTGATTGATGATGCAAATGGAAGCCCTGAGTGTCCTCTAAACGATGCAATTCGTTTGACCCACCTAGCTTATATACTCCGGCCGCTAGAGGTCGCAGAAGGGTGGAAAAACACCTGTGTGCAGGGCAAAATGACCCATGGTGCATTCTATAGGATTTCCACGCTCCTGGTGGTGGTAGGCGGGTGGTTGATGGTGATAATGGAAGCCCCGAGTGTCCTCTAGGTGATCCACTTGGTCTCATCCCCCCCGCTCATATACCCCCTTAACAGGAAACACAAAAAAGGTAAAAAGTAGAAATTTTGAAATTTTCACTTTTTTGTTGATTGCCACTCACCTGTTCAACCTATATCTGAGATTGATGTCTCTAATTAACGTGCACCTGTGCGGCTACATGAATCAAATAGTTGGCGCCATCTTAGATCACCCTGTTTAGGTGCTAATGGCCGCAAAAGGGTGACACGTTAAATTCCAAAGTGTTTTTTGGTCAATTGCCACGCCCCCATTGGTGCTAGGCGGGTGATTGATGATGCAAATGGAAGCCCTGAGTGTCCTCTAAACGATGCAATTTGTTTGACAGAGCAAAATGACCCATGGTGCATTCTATAGGATTTCCACGCTCCTGGTGGTGGTAGGCGGGTGGTTGATGGTGATAATGGAAGCCCCGAGTGTCCTCTAGGTGATCCACTTGGTTTCATCCCCCCCGCTCATATACCCCCTTAACAGGAAACACAAAAAAGGTAAAAAGTAGAAATTTTGAAATTTTCACTTTTTTGTTGATTGCCACTCACCTGTTCAATCTATATCTGAGATTGATGTCTCTAATTAACGTGCACCTGTGCGGCTACGCAAAAGGGTGACACGTTAAATTCCAAAGTGTTTTTTGGTCAATTGCCACGCCCCCATTGGTGCTAGGCGGGTGATTGATGATGCAAATGGAAGCCCTGAGTGTCCTCTAAACGATGCAATTTGTTTGACCCACCTAGCTTATATACTCCGGCCGCTAGAGGTCGCAGAAGGGTGGAAAAACACCTGCGTGCAGGGCAAAATGACCCATGGTGCATTCTATAGGATTTCCACGCTCCTGGTGGTGGTAGGCGGGTGGTTGATGGTGATAATGGAAGCCCCGAGTGTCCTCTAGGTGATCCACTTGGTCTCATCCCCCCCGCTCATATACCCCCTTAACAGGAAACACAAAAAAGGTAAAAAGTAGAAATTTTGAAATTTTCACTTTTTTGTTGATTGCCACTCACCTGTTCAATCTATATCTGAGATTGATGTCTCTAATTAACGTGCACCTGTGCGGCTACGCAAAAGGGTGACACGTTAAATTCCAAAGTGTTTTTTGGTCAATTGCCACGCCCCCATTGGTGCTAGGCGGGTGATTGATGATGCAAATGGAAGCCCTGAGTGTCCTCTAAACGATGCAATTTGTTTGACCCACCTAGCTTATATACTCCGGCCGCTAGAGGTCGCAGAAGGGTGGAAAAACACCTGTGTGCAGGGCAAAATGACCCATGGTGCATTCTATAGGATTTCCACGCTCCTGGTGGTGGTAGGCGGGTGATTGATGGTGATAATGGAAGCCCCGAGTGTCCTCTAGGTGATCCACTTGGTCTCATCCCCCCCCCTCATATACCCTCTTAACAGGAAACACAAAAAGGTAAAAAGTAGAAATTTTGAAATTTTCACTTTTTTGTTGATTGCCACTCACCTGTTCAACCTATATCTGAGATTGATGCCTCTAATTAACGTGCACCTGTGCGGCTACATGAATCAAATAGCTGGCGCCATCTTAGATCACCCTGTTTAGGTGCTAATGGCCGCAAAAGGGTGACACGTTAAATTCCAAAGTGTTTTTTGGTCAATTGCCACGCCCCCATTGGTGCTAGGCGGGTGATTGATGATGCAAATGGAAGCCCTGAGTGTCCTCTAAACGATGCAATTTGTTTGACCCACCTAGCTTATATACTCCGGCCGCTAGAGGTCGCAGAGGGGTGGAAAAACACCTGTGTGCAGGGCAAAATGACCCATGGTGCATTCTATAGGATTTCCACGCTCCCGGTGGTGGTAGGCGGGTGATTGATGATGAAAATGGAAGCCCTGAGTGTCCTCTAAACGATGCAATTTGTTTGACCCACCTAGCTTATATACTCCGGCCGCTAGAGGTCGCAGAAGGGTGGAAAAACACCTGTGTGCAGGGCAAAATGACCCATGGTGCATTCTATAGGATTTCCACGCTCCTGGTGGTGGTAGGCGGGTGGTTGATGGTAATAATGGAAGCCCCGAGTGTCCTCTAGGTGATCCACTTGGTTTCATCCCCCCCGCTCATATACCCCCTTAACTGGAAACACAAAAAAGGTAAAAAGTAGAAATTTTGAAATTTTCACTTTTTTATTGATTGCCACTCACCTGTTCAACCTATATCTGAGATTGATGTCTCTAATTAACGTGCACCTGTGCGGCTACATGAATCAAATAGTTGGCGCCATCTTAGATCACCCTGTTTAGGTGCTAATGGCCGCAAAAGGGTGACACGTTAAATTCCAAAGTGTTTTTTGGTCAATTGCCACGCCCCCATTGGTGCTAGGCGGGTGATTGATGATGCAAATGGAAGCCCTGAGTGTCCTCTAAACGATGCAATTTGTTTGACCCACCTAGCTTATATACTCCGGCCGCTAGAGGTCGCAGAAGGGTGGAAAAACACCTGTGTGCAGGGCAAAATGACCCATGGTGCATTCTATAGGATTTCCACGCTCCTGGTGGTGGTAGGCGGGTGGTTGATGGTGATAATGGAAGCCCCGAGTGTCCTCTAGGTGATCCACTTGGTCTCATCCCCCCCGCTCATATACCCCCTTAACAGGAAACACAAAAAAGGTAAAAAGTAGAAATTTTGAAATTTTCACTTTTTTGTTGATTGCCACTCACCTGTTCAACCTATATCTGAGATTGATGTCTCTAATTAACGTGCACCTGTGCGGCTACATGAATCAAATAGCTGGCGCCATCTTAGATCACCCTGTTTAGGTGCTAATGGCCGCAAAAGGGTGACACGTTAAATTCCAAAGTGTTTTTTGGTCAATTGCCACGCCCCCATTGGTGCTAGGCGGGTGATTGATGATGCAAATGGAAGCCCTGAGTGTCCTCTAAACGATGCAATTTGTTTGACCCACCTAGCTTATATACTCCGGCCGCTAGAGGTCGCAGAAGGGTGGAAAAACACCTGTGTGCAGGGCAAAATGACCCATGGTGCATTCTATCGGATTTCCACGCTCCCGGTGGTGGTAGGCGGGTGGTTGATGGTGATAATGGAAGCCCCGAGTGTCCTCTAGGTGATCCACTTGGTTTCATCCCCCCCGCTCATATACCCCCTTAACAGGAAACACAAAAAAGGTAAAAAGTAGAAATTTTGAAATTTTCACTTTTTTGTTGATTGCCACTCACCTGTTCAACCTATATCTGAGATTGATGTCTCTAATTAACGTGCACCTGTGCGGCTACATGAATCAAACAGCTGGCGCCATCTTAGATCACCCTGTTTAGGTGCTAATGGCCGCAAAAGGGTGACACGTTAAATTTCAAAGTGTTTTTTGGTCAATTGCCACGCCCCCATTGGTGCTAGGCGGGTGATTGATGATGCAAATGGAAGCCCTGAGTGTCCTCTAAACGATGCAATTTGTTTGACCCACCTAGCTTATATACTCCGGCCGCTAGAGGTCGCAGAAGGGTGGAAAAACACCTGTGTGCAGGGCAAAATGACCCATGGTGCATTCTATAGGATTTCCACGCTCCTGGTGGTGGTAGGCGGGTGGTTGATGGTGATAATGGAAGCCCCGAGTGTCCTCTAGGTGATCCACTTGGTCTCATCCCCCCCGCTCATATACCCCCTTAACAGGAAACACAAAAAAGGTAAAAAGTAGAAATTTTGAAATTTTCACTTTTTTGTTGATTGCCACTCACCTGTTCAACCTATATCTGAGATTGATGTCTCTAATTAACGTGCACCTGTGCGGCTACATGAATCAAATAGTTGGCGCCATCTTAGATCACCCTGTTTAGGTGCTAATGGCCGCAAAAGGGTGACACGTTAAATTCCAAAGTGTTTTTTGGTCAATTGCCACGCCCCCATTGGTGCTAGGCGGGTGATTGATGATGCAAATGGAAGCCCTGAGTGTCCTCTAAACGATGCAATTTGTTTGACAGAGCAAAATGACCCATGGTGCATTCTATAGGATTTCCACGCTCCTGGTGGTGGTAGGCGGGTGGTTGATGGTGATAATGGAAGCCCCGAGTGTCCTCTAGGTGATCCACTTGGTTTCATCCCCCCCGCTCATATACCCCCTTAACAGGAAACACAAAAAAGGTAAAAAGTAGAAATTTTGAAATTTTCACTTTTTTGTTGATTGCCACTCACCTGTTCAATCTATATCTGAGATTGATGTCTCTAATTAACGTGCACCTGTGCGGCTACGCAAAAGGGTGACACGTTAAATTCCAAAGTGTTTTTTGGTCAATTGCCACGCCCCCATTGGTGCTAGGCGGGTGATTGATGATGCAAATGGAAGCCCTGAGTGTCCTCTAAACGATGCAATTTGTTTGACCCACCTAGCTTATATACTCCGGCCGCTAGAGGTCGCAGAAGGGTGGAAAAACACCTGTGTGCAGGGCAAAATGACCCATGGTGCATTCTATAGGATTTCCACGCTCCTGGTGGTGGTAGGCGGGTGGTTGATGGTGATAATGGAAGCCCCGAGTGTCCTCTAGGTGATCCACTTGGTCTCATCCCCCCCGCTCATATACCCCCTTAACAGGAAACACAAAAAAGGTAAAAAGTAGAAATTTTGAAATTTTCACTTTTTTGTTGATTGCCACTCACCTGTTCAATCTATATCTGAGATTGATGTCTCTAATTAACGTGCACCTGTGCGGCTACGCAAAAGGGTGACACGTTAAATTCCAAAGTGTTTTTTGGTCAATTGCCACGCCCCCATTGGTGCTAGGCGGGTGATTGATGATGCAAATGGAAGCCCTGAGTGTCCTCTAAACGATGCAATTTGTTTGACCCACCTAGCTTATATACTCCGGCCGCTAGAGGTCGCAGAAGGGTGGAAAAACACCTGTGTGCAGGGCAAAATGACCCATGGTGCATTCTATAGGATTTCCACGCTCCTGGTGGTGGTAGGCGGGTGGTTGATGGTGATAATGGAAGCCCCGAGTGTCCTCTAGGTGATCCACTTGGTCTCATCCCCCCCCCTCATATACCCTCTTAACAGGAAACACAAAAAGGTAAAAAGTAGAAATTTTGAAATTTTCACTTTTTTGTTGATTGCCACTCACCTGTTCAACCTATATCTGAGATTGATGCCTCTAATTAACGTGCACCTGTGCGGCTACATGAATCAAATAGCTGGCGCCATCTTAGATCACCCTGTTTAGGTGCTAATGGCCGCAAAAGGGTGACACGTTAAATTCCAAAGTGTTTTTTGGTCAATTGCCACGCCCCCATTGGTGCTAGGCGGGTGATTGATGATGCAAATGGAAGCCCTGAGTGTCCTCTAAACGATGCAATTTGTTTGACCCACCTAGCTTATATACTCCGGCCGCTAGAGGTCGCAGAGGGGTGGAAAAACACCTGTGTGCAGGGCAAAATGACCCATGGTGCATTCTATAGGATTTCCACGCTCCCGGTGGTGGTAGGCGGGTGATTGATGATGAAAATGGAAGCCCTGAGTGTCCTCTAAACGATGCAATTTGTTTGACCCACCTAGCTTATATACTCCGGCCGCTAGAGGTCGCAGAAGGGTGGAAAAACACCTGTGTGCAGGGCAAAATGACCCATGGTGCATTCTATAGGATTTCCACGCTCCTGGTGGTGGTAGGCGGGTGGTTGATGGTAATAATGGAAGCCCCGAGTGTCCTCTAGGTGATCCACTTGGTTTCATCCCCCCCGCTCATATACCCCCTTAACAGGAAACACAAAAAAGGTAAAAAGTAGAAATTTTGAAATTTTCACTTTTTTATTGATTGCCACTCACCTGTTCAACCTATATCTGAGATTGATGTCTCTAATTAACGTGCACCTGTGCGGCTACATGAATCAAATAGTTGGCGCCATCTTAGATCACCCTGTTTAGGTGCTAATGGCCGCAAAAGGGTGACACGTTAAATTCCAAAGTGTTTTTTGGTCAATTGCCACGCCCCCATTGGTGCTAGGCGGGTGATTGATGATGCAAATGGAAGCCCTGAGTGTCCTCTAAACGATGCAATTTGTTTGACCCACCTAGCTTATATACTCCGGCCGCTAGAGGTCGCAGAAGGGTGGAAAAACACCTGTGTGCAGGGCAAAATGACCCATGGTGCATTCTATAGGATTTCCACGCTCCTGGTGGTGGTAGGCGGGTGGTTGATGGTGATAATGGAAGCCCCGAGTGTCCTCTAGGTGATCCACTTGGTCTCATCCCCCCCGCTCATATACCCTCTTAACAGGAAACACAAAAAAGGTAAAAAGTAGAAATTTTGAAATTTTCACTTTTTTGTTGATTGCCACTCACCTGTTCAACCTATATCTGAGATTGATGTCTCTAATTAACGTGCACCTGTGCGGCTACATGAATCAAATAGCTGGCGCCATCTTAGATCACCCTGTTTAGGTGCTAATGGCCGCAAAAGGGTGACACGTTAAATTCCAAAGTGTTTTTTGGTCAATTGCCACGCCCCCATTGGTGCTAGGCGGGTGATTGATGATGCAAATGGAAGCCCTGAGTGTCCTCTAAACGATGCAATTTGTTTGACCCACCTAGCTTATATACTCCGGCCGCTAGAGGTCGCAGAGGGGTGGAAAAACACCTGTGTGCAGGGCAAAATGACCCATGGTGCATTCTATAGGATTTCCACGCTCCCGGTGGTGGTAGGCGGGTGATTGATGATGAAAATGGAAGCCCTGAGTGTCCTCTAAACGATGCAATTTGTTTGACCCACCTAGCTTATATACTCCGGCCGCTAGAGGTCGCAGAGGGGTGGAAAAACACCTGTGTGCAGGGCAAAATGACCCATGGTGCATTCTATAGGATTTCCACGCTCCTGGTGGTGGTAGGCGGGTGGTTGATGGTAATAATGGAAGCCCCGAGTGTCCTCTAGGTGATCCACTTGGTTTCATCCCCCCCGCTCATATACCCCCTTAACAGGAAACACAAAAAAGGTAAAAAGTAGAAATTTTGAAATTTTCACTTTTTTATTGATTGCCACTCACCTGTTCAACCTATATCTGAGATTGATGTCTCTAATTAACGTGCACCTGTGCGGCTACATGAATCAAATAGTTGGCGCCATCTTAGATCACCCTGTTTAGGTGCTAATGGCCGCAAAAGGGTGACACGTTAAATTCCAAAGTGTTTTTTGGTCAATTGCCATGCCCCCATTGGTGCTAGGCGGGTGATTGATGATGCAAATGGAAGCGTTGAGTGTCCTCTAAACGGTGCAATTTGTTTGACCCACCTAGCTTATATACTCCGGCCGCTAGAGGTCGCAGAAGGGTGGAAAAACACCTGTGTGCAGGGCAAAATGACCCATGGTGCATTCTATAGGATTTCCACGCTCCTGGTGGTGGTAGGCGGGTGGTTGATGGTGATAATGGAAGCCCCGAGTGTCCTCTAGGTGATCCACTTGGTTTCATCCCCCCCGCTCATATACCCCCTTAACAGGAAACACAAAAAAGGTAAAAAGTAGAAATTTTGAAATTTTCACTTTTTTGTTGATTGCCACTCACCTGTTCAACCTATATCTGAGATTGATGTCTCTAATTAACGTGCACCTGTGCGGCTACATGAATCAAATAGTTGGCGCCATCTTAGATCACCCTGTTTAGGTGCTAATGGCCGCAAAAGGGTGACACGTTAAATTCCAAAGTGTTTTTTGGTCAATTGCCACGCCCCCATTGGTGCTAGGCGGGTGATTGATGATGCAAATGGAAGCCCTGAGTGTCCTCTAAACGATGCAATTTGTTTGACCCACCTAGCTTATATACTCCGGCCGCTAGAGGTCGCAGAAGGGTGGAAAAACACCTGTGTGCAGGGCAAAATGACCCATGGTGCATTCTATAGGATTTCCACGCTCCTGGTGGTGGTAGGCGGGTGGTTGATGGTGATAATGGAAGCCCCGAGTGTCCTCTAGGTGATCCACTTGGTCTCATCCCCCCCGCTCATATACCCCCTTAACAGGAAACACAAAAAAGGTAAAAAGTAGAAATTTTGAAATTTTCACTTTTTTATTGATTGCCACTCACCTGTTCAACCTATATCTGAGATTGATGTCTCTAATTAACGTGCACCTGTGCGGCTACATGAATCAAATAGTTGGCGCCATCTTAGATCACCCTGTTTAGGTGCTAATGGCCGCAAAAGGGTGACACGTTAAATTCCAAAGTGTTTTTTGGTCAATTGCCACGCCCCCATTGGTGCTAGGCGGCTGATTGATGATGCAAATGGAAGCCCTGAGTGTCCTCTAAACGATGCAATTTGTTTGACCCACCTAGCTTATATACTCCGGCCGCTAGAGGTCGCAGAAGGGTGGAAAAACACCTGTGTGCAGGGCAAAATGACCCATGGTGCATTCTATAGGATTTCCACGCTCCTGGTGGTGGTAGGCGGGTGGTTGATGGTGATAATGGAAGCCCCGAGTGTCCTCTAGGTGATCCACTTGGTCTCATCCCCCCCGCTCATATACCCCCTTAACAGGAAACACAAAAAAGGTAAAAAGTAGAAATTTTGAAATTTTCACTTTTTTGTTGATTGCCACTCACCTGTTCAACCTATATCTGAGATTGATGTCTCTAATTAACGTGCACCTGTGCGGCTACATGAATCAAACAGCTGGCGCCATCTTAGATCACCCTGTTTAGGTGCTAATGGCCGCAAAAGGGTGACACGTTAAATTTCAAAGTGTTTTTTGGTCAATTGCCACGCCCCCATTGGTGCTAGGCGGGTGATTGATGATGCAAATGGAAGCCCTGAGTGTCCTCTAAACGATGCAATTTGTTTGACCCACCTAGCTTATATACTCCGGCCGCTAGAGGTCGCAGAAGGGTGGAAAAACACCTGTGTGCAGGGCAAAATGACCCATGGTGCATTCTATAGGATTTCCACGCTCCTGGTGGTGGTAGGCGGGTGGTTGATGGTGATAATGGAAGCCCCGAGTGTCCTCTAGGTGATCCACTTGGTCTCATCCCCCCCGCTCATATACCCCCTTAACAGGAAACACAAAAAAGGTAAAAAGTAGAAATTTTGAAATTTTCACTTTTTTATTGATTGCCACTCACCTGTTCAACCTATATCTGAGATTGATGTCTCTAATTAACGTGCACCTGTGCGGCTACATGAATCAAATAGCTGGCGCCATCTTAGATCACCCTGTTTAGGTGCTAATGGCCGCAAAAGGGTGACACGTTAAATTCCAAAGTGTTTTTTGGTCAATTGCCACGCCCCCATTGGTGCTAGGCGGGTGATTGATGATGCAAATGGAAGCCCTGAGTGTCCTCTAAACGATGCAATTTGTTTGACCCACCTAGCTTATATACTCCGGCCGCTAGAGGTCGCAGAAGGGTGGAAAAACACCTGTATGCAGGGCAAAATGACCCATGGTGCATTCTATAGGATTTCCACGCTCCCGGTGGTGGTAGGCGGGTGGTTGATGGTGATAATGGAAGCCCCGAGTGTCCTCTAGGTGATCCACTTGGTTTCATCCCCCCCGCTCATATACCCCCTTAACAGGAAACACAAAAAAGGTAAAAAGTAGAAATTTTGAAATTTTCACTTTTTTGTTGATTGCCACTCACCTGTTCAACCTATATCTGAGATTGATGTCTCTAATTAACGTGCACCTGTGCGGCTACATGAATCAAACAGCTGGCGCCATCTTAGATCACCCTGTTTAGGTGCTAATGGCCGCAAAAGGGTGACACGTTAAATTCCAAAGTGTTTTTTGGTCAATTGCCACGCCCCCATTGGTGCTAGGCGGGTGATTGATGATGCAAATGGAAGCCCTGAGTGTCCTCTAAACGATGCAATTTGTTTGACCCACCTAGCTTATATACTCCGGCCGCTAGAGGTCGCAGAAGGGTGGAAAAACACCTGTGTGCAGGGCAAAATGACCCATGGTGCATTCTATAGGATTTCCACGCTCCTGGTGGTGGTAGGCGGGTGGTTGATGGTGATAATGGAAGCCCCGAGTGTCCTCTAGGTGATCCACTTGGTCTCATCCCCCCCGCTCATATACCCCCTTAACAGGAAACACAAAAAAGGTAAAAAGTAGAAATTTTGAAATTTTCACTTTTTTGTTGATTGCCACTCACCTGTTCAACCTATATCTGAGATTGATGTCTCTAATTAACGTGCACCTGTGCGGCTACATGAATCAAATAGCTGGCGCCATCTTAGATCACCCTGTTTAGGTGCTAATGGCCGCAAAAGGGTGACACGTTAAATTCCAAAGTGTTTTTTGGTCAATTGCCACGCCCCCATTGGTGCTAGGCGGGTGATTGATGATGCAAATGGAAGCCCTGAGTGTCCTCTAAACGATGCAATTTGTTTGACCCACCTAGCTTATATACTCCGGCCGCTAGAGGTCGCAGAGGGGTGGAAAAACACCTGTGTGCAGGGCAGAATGACCCATGGTGCATTCTATAGGATTTCCACGCTTCCGGTGGTGGTAGGCGGGTGGTTGATGGTGATAATGGAAGCCCCGAGTGTCCTCTAGGTGATCCACTTGGTTTCATCCCCCCCGCTCATATACGCCCTTAACAGGAAACACAAAAAAGGTAAAAAGTAGAAATTTTGAAATTTTCACTTTTTTGTTGATTGCCACTCACCTGTTCAACCTATATCTGAGATTGATGTCTCTAATTAACGTGCACCTGTGCGGCTACATGAATCAAATAGTTGGCGCCATCTTAGATCACCCTGTTTAGGTGCTTATGGCCGCAAAAGGGTGACACGTTAAATTCCAAAGTGTTTTTTGGTCAATTGCCACGCCCCCATTGGTGCTAGGCGGGTGATTGATGATGCAAATGGAAGCCCTGAGTGTCCTCTAAACGATGCAATTTGTTTGACCCACCTAGCTTATATACTCCGGCCGCTAGAGGTCGCAGAAGGGTGGAAAAACACCTGTGTGCAGGGCAAAATGACCCATGGTGCATTCTATAGGATTTCCACGCTCCTGGTGGTGGTAGGCGGGTGGTTGATGGTGATAATGGAAGCCCCGAGTGTCCTCTAGGTGATCCACTTGGTCTCATCCCCCCCGCTCATATACCCCCTTAACAGGAAACACAAAAAAGGTAAAAAGTAGAAATTTTGAAATTTTCACTTTTTTATTGATTGCCACTCACCTGTTCAACCTATATCTGAGATTGATGTCTCTAATTAACGTGCACCTGTGCGGCTACATGAATCAAATAGTTGGCGCCATCTTAGATCACCCTGTTTAGGTGCTAATGGCCGCAAAAGGGTGACACGTTAAATTCCAAAGTGTTTTTTGGTCAATTGCCACGCCCCCATTGGTGCTAGGCGGGTGATTGATGATGCAAATGGAAGCCCTGAGTGTCCTCTAAACGATGCAATTTGTTTGACCCACCTAGCTTATATACTCCGGCCGCTAGAGGTCGCAGAAGGGTGGAAAAACACCTGTGTGCAGGGCAAAATGACCCATGGTGCATTCTATAGGATTTCCTCGCTCCTGGTGGTGGTAGGCGGGTGGTTGATGGTGATAATGGAAGCCCCGAGTGTCCTCTAGGTGATCCACTTGGTTTCATCCCCCCCGCTCATATACCCCCTTAACAGGAAACACAAAAAAGGTAAAAAGTAGAAATTTTGAAATTTTCACTTTTTTGTTGATTGCCACTCACCTGTTCAACCTATATCTGAGATTGATGTCTCTAATTAACGTGCACCTGTGCGGCTACATGAATCAAATAGTTGGCGCCATCTTAGATCACCCTGTTTAGGTGCTAATGGCCGCAAAAGGGTGACACGTTAAATTCCAAAGTGTTTTTTGGTCAATTGCCACGCCCCCATTGGTGCTAGGCGGGTGATTGATGATGCAAATGGAAGCCCTGAGTGTCCTCTAAACGATGCAATTTGTTTGACCCACCTAGCTTATATACTCCGGCCGCTAGAGGTCGCAGAAGGGTGGAAAAACACCTGTGTGCAGGGCAAAATGACCCATGGTGCATTCTATAGGATTTCCACGCTCCTGGTGGTGGTAGGCGGGTGGTTGATGGTGATAATGGAAGCCCCGAGTGTCCTCTAGGTGATCCACTTGGCCTCATCCCCCCCGCTCATATACCCCCTTAACAGGAAACACAAAAAAGGTAAAAAGTAGAAATTTTGAAATTTTCACTTTTTTATTGATTGCCACTCACCTGTTCAACCTATATCTGAGATTGATGTCTCTAATTAACGTGCACCTGTGCGGCTACATGAATCAAATAGTTGGCGCCATCTTAGATCACCCTGTTTAGGTGCTAATGGCCGCAAAAGGGTGACACGTTAAATTCCAAAGTGTTTTTTGGTCAATTGCCACGCCCCCATTGGTGCTAGGCGGCTGATTGATGATGCAAATGGAAGCCCTGAGTGTCCTCTAAACGATGCAATTTGTTTGACCCACCTAGCTTATATACTCCGGCCGCTAGAGGTCGCAGAAGGGTGGAAAAACACCTGTGTGCAGGGCAAAATGACCCATGGTGCATTCTATAGGATTTCCACGCTCCTGGTGGTGGTAGGCGGGTGGTTGATGGTGATAATGGAAGCCCCGAGTGTCCTCTAGGTGATCCACTTGGTCTCATCCCCCCCGCTCATATACCCCCTTAACAGGAAACACAAAAAAGGTAAAAAGTAGAAATTTTGAAATTTTCACTTTTTTGTTGATTGCCACTCACCTGTTCAACCTATATCTGAGATTGATGTCTCTAGTTAACGTGCACCTGTGCGGCTACATGAATCAAATAGCTGGCGCCATCTTAGATCACCCTGTTTAGGTGCTAATGGCCGCAAAAGGGTGACACGTTAAATTCCAAAGTGTTTTTTGGTCAATTGCCACGCCCCCATTGGTGCTAGGCGGGTGATTGATGATGCAAATGGAAGCCCTGAGTGTCCTCTAAACGATGCAATTTGTTTGACCCACCTAGCTTATATACTCCGGCCGCTAGAGGTCGCAGAAGGGTGGAAAAACACCTGTGTGCAGGGCAAAATGACCCATGGTGCATTCTATAGGATTTCCACGCTCCCGGTGGTGGTAGGCGGGTGGTTGATGGTGATAATGGAAGCCCCGAGTGTCCTCTAGGTGATCCACTTGGTTTCATCCCCCCCGCTCATATACCCCCTTAACAGGAAACACAAAAAAGGTAAAAAGTAGAAATTTTGAAATTTTCACTTTTTTGTTGATTGCCACTCACCTGTTCAATCTATATCTGAGATTGATGTCTCTAATTAACGTGCACCTGTGCGGCTATGCAAAAGGGTGACACGTTAAATTCCAAAGTGTTTTTTGGTCAATTGCCACGCCCCCATTGGTGCTAGGCGGGTGATTGATGATGCAAATGGAAGCCCTGAGTGTCCTCTAAACGATGCAATTAGTTTGACAGAGCAAAATGACCCATGGTGCATTCTATAGGATTTCCACGCTCCTGGTGGTGGTAGGCGGGTGGTTGATGGTGATAATGGAAGCCCCGAGTGTCCTCTAGGTGATCCACTTGGTTTCATCCCCCCCGCTCATATACCCCCTTAACAGGAAACACAAAAAAGGTAAAAAGTAGAAATTTTGAAATTTTCACTTTTTTGTTGATTGCCACTCACCTGTTCAATCTATATCTGAGATTGATGTCTCTAATTAACGTGCACCTGTGCGGCTACGCAAAAGGGTGACACGTTAAATTCCAAAGTGTTTTTTGGTCAATTGCCACGCCCCCATTGGTGCTAGGCGGGTGATTGATGATGCAAATGGAAGCCCTGAGTGTCCTCTAAACGATGCAATTTGTTTGACAGAGCAAAATGACCCATGGTGCATTCTATAGGATTTCCACGCTCCTGGTGGTGGTAGGCGGGTGGTTGATGGTGATAATGGAAGCCCCGAGTGTCCTCTAGGTGATCCACTTGGTTTCATCCCCCCCGCTCATATACCCCCTTAACAGGAAACACAAAAAAGGTAAAAAGTAGAAATTTTGAAATTTTCACTTTTTTGTTGATTGCCACTCACCTGTTCAACCTATATCTGAGATTGATGTCTCTAATTAACGTGCACCTGTGCGGCTACATGAATCAAATAGTTGGCGCCATCTTAGATCACCCTGTTTAGGTGCTAATGGCCGCAAAAGGGTGACACGTTAAATTCCAAAGTGTTTTTTGGTCAATTGCCACGCCCCCATTGGTGCTAGGCGGGTGATTGATGATGCAAATGGAAGCCCTGAGTGTCCTCTAAACGATGCAATTTGTTTGACCCACCTAGCTTATATACTCCGGCCGCTAGAGGTCGCAGAAGGGTGGAAAAACACCTGTGTGCAGGGCAAAATGACCCATGGTGCATTCTATAGGATTTCCACGCTCCCGGTGATGGTAGGCGGGTGGTTGATGGTGATAATGGAAGCCCCGAGTGTCCTCTAGGTGATCCACTTGGTTTCATCCCCCCGGCTCATATACCCCCTTAACAGCAAACACAAAAAAGGTAAAAAGTAGAAATTTTGAAATTTTCACGTTTTTGTTGATTGCCACTCACCTGTTCAACCTATATCTGAGATTGATGTCTCTAATTAACGTGCACCCCCATTGTTGCTAGGCGGGTGATTGATGATGCAAATGGAAGCCCTGAGTGTCCTCTAAACGATGCAATTTGTTTGACCCACCTAGCTTATATACTCCGGCCGCTAGAGGTCGCAGAAGGGTGGAAAAACACCTGTGTGCAGGGCAAAATGACCCATGGTGCATTCTATAGGATTTCCACGCTCCTGGTGGTGGTAGGCGGGTGGTTGATGGTGATAATGGAAGCCCCGAGTGTCCTCTAGGTGATCCACTTGGTTTCATCCCCCCCGCTCATATACCCCCTTAACAGGAAACACAAAAAAGGTAAAAAGTAGAAATTTTGAAATTGTTCAACCTATATCTGAGATTGATGTCTCTAATTAACGTGCACCCCCATTGGTGCTAGGCGGGTGATTGATGATGCAAATGGAAGCCCTGAGTGTCCTTTAAACGATGCAATTTGTTTGACCCACCTAGCTTATATACTCCGGCCGCTAGAGGTCGCAGAGGGGTGGAAAAACACCTGTGTGCAGGGCAAAATGACCCATGGTGCATTCTATAGGATTTCCACGCTCCCGGTGGTGGTAGGCGGGTGATTGATGATGAAAATGGAAGCCCTGAGTGTCCTCTAAACGATGCAATTTGTTTGACCCACCTAGCTTATATACTCCGGCCGCTAGAGGTCGCAGAATGGTGGAAAAACACCTGTGTGCAGGGCAAAATGACCCATGGTGCATTCTATAGGATTTCCACGCTCTTGGTGGTGGTAGGCGGGTGGTTGATGGTAATAATGGAAGCCCCGAGTGTCCTCTAGGTGATCCACTTGGTTTCATCCCCCCCGCTCATATACCCCCTTAACAGGAAACACAAAAAAGGTAAAAAGTAGAAATTTTGAAATTTTCACTTTTTTATTGATTGCCACTCACCTGTTCAACCTATATCTGAGATTGATGTCTCTAATTAACGTGCACCTGTGCGGCTACATGAATCAAATAGTTGGCGCCATCTTAGATCACCCTGTTTAGGTGCTAATGGCCGCAAAAGGGTGACACGTTAAATTCCAAAGTGTTTTTTGGTCAATTGCCATGCCCCCATTGGTGCTAGGCGGGTGATTGATGATGCAAATGGAAGCGTTGAGTGTCCTCTAAACGATGCAATTTGTTTGACCCACCTAGCTTATATACTCCGGCCGCTAGAGGTCGCAGAAGGGTGGAAAAACACCTGTGTGCAGGGCAAAATGACCCATGGTGCATTCTATAGGATTTCCACGCTCCCGGTGGTGGTAGGCGGGTGATTGATGATGAAAATGGAAGCCCTGAGTGTCCTCTAAACGATGCAATTTGTTTGACCCACCTAGCTTATATACTCCGGCCGCTAGAGGTCGCAGAAGGGTGGAAAAACACCTGTGTGCAGGGCAAAATGACCGATGGTGCATTCTATAGGATTTCCACGCTCCTGGTGGTGGTAGGCGGGTGGTTGATGGTGATAATGGAAGCCCCGAGTGTCCTCTAGGTGATCCACTTGGTTTCATCCCCCCCGCTCATATACCCCCTTAACAGGAAACACAAAAAAGGTAAAAAGTAGAAATTTTGAAATTTTCACTTTTTTGTTGATTGCCACTCACCTGTTCAACCTATATCTGAGATTGATGTCTCTAATTAACGTGCACCCCCATTGGTGCTAGGCGGGTGATTGATGATGCAAATGGAAGCCCTGAGTGTCCTTTAAACGATGCAATTTGTTTGACCCACCTAGCTTATATACTCCGGCCGCTAGAGGTCGCAGAAGGGTGGAAAAACACCTGTGTGCAGGGCAAAATGACCCATGGTGCATTCTATAGGATTTCCACGCTCCTGGTGGTGGTAGGCGGGTGGTTGATGGTGATAATGGAAGCCCCGAGTGTCCTCTAGGTGATCCACTTGGTTTCATCCCCCCCGCTCATATACCCCCTTAACAGGAAACACAAAAAAGGTAAAAAGTAGAAATTTTGAAATTTTCACTTTTTTGTTGATTGCCACTCACCTGTTCAACCTATATCTGAGATTGATGTCTCTAATTAACGTGCACCTGTGCGGCTACATGAATCAAATAGTTGGCGCCATCTTAGATCACCCTGTTTAGGTGCTAATGGCCGCAAAAGGGTGACACGTTAAATTCCAAAGTGTTTTTTGGTCAATTGCCACGCCCCCATTGGTGCTAGGCGGGTGATTGATGATGCAAATGGAAGCCCTGAGTGTCCTCTAAACGATGCAATTTGTTTGACCCACCTAGCTTATATACTCCGGCCGCTAGAGGTCGCAGAAGGGTGGAAAAACACCTGTGTGCAGGGCAAAATGACCCATGGTGCATTCTATAGGATTTCCACGCTCCCGGTGGTGGTAGGCGGGTGGTTGATGGTGATAATGGAAGCCCCGAGTGTCCTCTAGGTGATCCACTTGGTTTCATCCCCCCGGCTCATATACCCCCTTAACAGCAAACACAAAAAAGGTAAAAAGTAGAAATTTTGAAATTTTCACGTTTTTGTTGATTGCCACTCACCTGTTCAACCTATATCTGAGATTGATGTCTCTAATTAACGTGCACCCCCATTGGTGCTAGGCGGGTGCTTGATGATGCAAATGGAAGCCCTGAGTGTCCTCTAAACGATGCAATTTGTTTGACCCACCTAGCTTATATACTCCGGCCGCTAGAGGTCGCAGAAGGGTGGAAAAACACCTGTGTGCAGGGCAAAATGACCCATGGTGCATTCTATAGGATTTCCACGCTCCTGGTGGTGGTAGGCGGGTGGTTGATGGTGATAATGGAAGCCCCGAGTGTCCTCTAGGTGATCCACTTGGTTTCATCCCCCCCGCTCATATACCCCCTTAACAGGAAACACAAAAAAGGTAAAAAGTAGAAATTTTGAAATTTTCACTTTTTTGTTGATTGCCACTCACCTGTTCAACCTATATCTGAGATTGATGTCTCTAATTAACGTGCACCTGTGCGGCTACATGAATCAAATAGTTGGCGCCATCTTAGATCACCCTGTTTAGGTGCTAATGGCCGCAAAAGGGTGACACGTTAAATTCCAAAGTGTTTTTTGGTCAATTGCCACGCCCCCATTGGTGCTAGGCGGATGATTGATAATGCAAATGGAAGCCCTGAGTGTCCTCTAAACGATGCAATTTGTTTGACCCACCTAGCTTATATACTCCGGCCACTAGAGGTCGCAGAAGGGTGGAAAAACATCTGTGTGCAGGGCAAAATGACCCATGGTGCATTCTATAGGATTTCCACGCTCCTGGTGGTGGTAGGCGGGTGGTTGGTGGTGATAATGGAAGCCCCGAGTGTCCTCTAGGTGATCCACTTGGTTTCATCCCCCCCGCTCATATACCCCCTTAACAGGAAACACAAAAAAGGTAAAAAGTAGAAATTTTGAAATTTTCACTTTTTTGTTGATTGCCACTCACCTGTTCAACCTATATCTGAGATTGATGTCTCTAATTAACGTGCACCTGTGCGGCTACATGAATCAAATAGTTGGCGCCATCTTAGATCACCCTGTTTAGGTGCTAATGGCCGCAAAAGGGTGACACGTTAAATTCCATAGTGTTTTTTGGTCAATTGCCACGCCCCCATTGGTGCTAGGCGGGTGATTGATGATGCAAATGGAAGCCCTGAGTGTCCTCTAAACGATGCAATTTGTTTGACAGGGCAATATGACCCATGGTGCATTCTATAGGATTTCCACGCTCCTGGTGGTGGTAGGCGGGTGGTTGATGGTGATAATGGAAGCCCCGAGTGTCCTCTAGGTGATCCACTTGGTTTCATCCCCCCCGCTCATATACCCCCTTAACAGGAAACACAAAAAAGGTAAAAAGTAGAAATTTTGAAATTTTCACTTTTTTGTTGATTGCCACTCACCTGTTCAACCTATATCTGAGATTGATGTCTCTAATTAACGTGCACCTGTGCGGCTACATGAATCAAATAGTTGGAGCCATCTTAGATCACCCTGTTTAGTTGCTAATGGCCGCAAAAGGGTGACACGTTAAATTCCAAAGTGTTTTTTGGTCAATTGCCACGCCCCCATTGGTGCTAGGCGGGTGATTGATGATGCAAATGGAAGCCCTGAGTGTCCTCTAAACGATGCAATTTGTTTGACAGGGCAAAATGACCCATGGTGCATTCTATAGGATTTCCACGCTCCTGGTGGTGGTAGGCGGGTGGTTGATGGTGATAATGGAAGCCCCGAGTGTCCTCTAGGTGATCCACTTGGTTTCATCCCCCCCGCTCATATACCCCCTTAACAGGAAACACAAAAAAGGTAAAAAGTAGAAATTTTGAAATTTTCACTTTTTTGTTGATTGCCACTCACCTGTTCAACCTATATCTGAGATTGATGTCTCTAATTAACGTGCACCTGTGCGGCTACATGAATCAAATAGTTGGCGCCATCTTAGATCACCCTGTTTAGGTGCTAATGGCCGCAAAAGGGTGACACGTTAAATTCCAAAGTGTTTTTTGGTCAATTGCCACGCCCCCATTGGTGCTAGGCGGATGATTGATGATGCAAATGGAAGCCCTGAGTGTCCTCTAAACGATGCAATTTGTTTGACAGGGCAATATGACCCATGGTGCATTCTATAGGATTTCCACGCTCCTGGTGGTGGTAGGCGGGTGGTTGATGGTGATAATGGAAGCCCCGAGTGTCCTCTAGGTGATCCACTTGGTTTCATCCCCCCCGCTCATATACCCCCTTAACAGGAAACACAAAAAAGGTAAAAAGTAGAAATTTTGAAATTTTCACTTTTTTGTTGATTGCCACTCACCTGTTCAACCTATATCTGAGATTGATGTCTCTAATTAACGTGCACCCCCATTGGTGCTAGGCGGGTGATTGATGATGCAAATGGAAGCCCTGAGTGTCCTTTAAACGATGCAATTTGTTTGACCCACCTAGCTTATATACTCCGGCCACTAGAGGTCGCAGAAGGGTGGAAAAACACCTGTGTGCAGGGCAAAATGACCCATGGTGCATTCTATAGGATTTCCACGCTCCTGGTGGTGGTAGGCGGGTGGTTGGTGGTGATAATGGAAGCCCCGAGTGTCCTCTAGGTGATCCACTTGGTTTCATCCCCCCCGCTCATATACCCCCTTAACAGGAAACACAAAAAAGGTAAAAAGTAGAAATTTTGAAATTTTCACTTTTTTGTTGATTGCCACTCACCTGTTCAACCTATATCTGAGATTGATGTCTCTAATTAACGTGCACCCCCATTGGTGCTAGGCGGGTGATTGATGATGCAAATGGAAGCCCTGAGTGTCCTTTAAACGATGCAATTTGTTTGACCCACCTAGCTTATATACTCCGGCCGCTAGAGGTCGCAGAAGGGTGGAAAAACACCTGTGTGCAGGGCAAAATGACCCATGGTGCATTCTATAGGATTTCCACGCTCCCGGTGGTGGTAGGCGGGTGGTTGATGGTGATAATGGAAGCCCCGAGTGTCCTCTAGGTGATCCACTTGGTTTCATCCCCCCGGCTCATATACCCCCTTAACAGCAAACACAAAAAAGGTAAAAAGTAGAAATTTTGAAATTTTCACGTTTTTGTTGATTGCCACTCACCTGTTCAACCTATATCTGAGATTGATGTCTCTAATTAACGTGCACCCCCATTGTTGCTAGGCGGGTGATTGATGATGCAAATGGAAGCCCTGAGTGTCCTCTAAACGATGCAATTTGTTTGACCCACCTAGCTTATATACTCCGGCCGCTAGAGGTCGCAGAAGGGTGGAAAAACACCTGTGTGCAGGGCAAAATGACCCATGGTGCATTCTATAGGATTTCCACGCTCCTGGTGGTGGTAGGCGGGTGGTTGATGGTGATAATGGAAGCCCCGAGTGTCCTCTAGGTGATCCACTTGGTTTCATCCCCCCCGCTCATATACCCCCTTAACAGGAAACACAAAAAAGGTAAAAAGTAGAAATTTTGAAATTTTCACTTTTTTGTTGATTGCCACTCACCTGTTCAACCTATATCTGAGATTGATGTCTCTAATTAACGTGCACCTGTGCGGCTACATGAATCAAATAGTTGGCGCCATCTTAGATCACCCTGTTTAGGTGCTAATGGCCGCAAAAGGGTGACACGTTAAATTCCAAAGTGTTTTTTGGTCAATTGCCACGCCCCCATTGGTGCTAGGCGGGTGATTGATGATGCAAATGGAAGCCCTGAGTGTCCTCTAAACGATGCAATTTGTTTGACCCACCTAGCTTATATACTCCGGCCACTAGAGGTCGCAGAAGGGTGGAAAAACACCTGTGTGCAGGGCAAAATGACCCATGGTGCATTCTATAGGATTTCCACGCTCCCGGTGGTGGTAGGCGGGTGGTTGATGGTGATAATGGAAGCCCCGAGTGTCCTCTAGGTGATCCACTTGGTTTCATCCCCCCGGCTCATATACCCCCTTAACAGCAAACACAAAAAAGGTAAAAAGTAGAAATTTTGAAATTTTCACGTTTTTGTTGATTGCCACTCACCTGTTCAACCTATATCTGAGATTGATGTCTCTAATTAACGTGCACCCCCATTGGTGCTAGGCGGGTGCTTGATGATGCAAATGGAAGCCCTGAGTGTCCTCTAAACGATGCAATTTGTTTGACCCACCTAGCTTATATACTCCGGCCGCTAGAGGTCGCAGAAGGGTGGAAAAACACCTGTGTGCAGGGCAAAATGACCCATGGTGCATTCTATAGGATTTCCACGCTCCTGGTGGTGGTAGGCGGGTGGTTGATGGTGATAATGGAAGCCCCGAGTGTCCTCTAGGTGATCCACTTGGTTTCATCCCCCCCGCTCATATACCCCCTTAACAGCAAACACAAAAAAGGTAAAAAGTAGAAATTTTGAAATTTTCACGTTTTTGTTGATTGCCACTCACCTGTTCAACCTATATCTGAGATTGATGTCTCTAATTAACGTGCACCCCCATTGTTGCTAGGCGGGTGATTGATGATGCAAATGGAAGCCCTGAGTGTCCTCTAAACGATGCAATTTGTTTGACCCACCTAGCTTATATACTCCGGCCGCTAGAGGTCGCAGAAGGGTGGAAAAACACCTGTGTGCAGGGCAAAATGACCCATGGTGCATTCTATAGGATTTCCACGCTCCCGGTGGTGGTAGGCGGGTGGTTGATGGTGATAATGGAAGCCCCGAGTGTCCTCTAGGTGATCCACTTGGTTTCATCCCCCCGGCTCATATACCCCCTTAACAGCAAACACAAAAAAGGTAAAAAGTAGAAATTTTGAAATTTTCACGTTTTTGTTGATTGCCACTCACCTGTTCAACCTATATCTGAGATTGATGTCTCTAATTAACGTGCACCCCCATTGGTGCTAGGCGGGTGCTTGATGATGCAAATGGAAGCCCTGAGTGTCCTCTAAACGATGCAATTTGTTTGACCCACCTAGCTTATATACTCCGGCCGCTAGAGGTCGCAGAAGGGTGGAAAAACACCTGTGTGCAGGGCAAAATGACCCATGGTGCATTCTATAGGATTTCCACGCTCCTGGTGGTGGTAGGCGGGTGGTTGATGGTGATAATGGAAGCCCCGAGTGTCCTCTAGGTGATCCACTTGGTTTCATCCCCCCCGCTCATATACCCCCTTAACAGGAAACACAAAAAAGGTAAAAAGTAGAAATTTTGAAATTTTCACTTTTTTGTTGATTGCCACTCACCTGTTCAACCTATATCTGAGATTGATGTCTCTAATTAACGTGCACCTGTGCGGCTACATGAATCAAATAGTTGGCGCCATCTTAGATCACCCTGTTTAGGTGCTAATGGCCGCAAAAGGGTGACACGTTAAATTCCAAAGTGTTTTTTGGTCAATTGCCACGCCCCCATTGGTGCTAGGCGGATGATTGATGATGCAAATGGAAGCCCTGAGTGTCCTCTAAACGATGCAATTTGTTTGACCCACCTAGCTTATATACTCCGGCCACTAGAGGTCGCAGAAGGGTGGAAAAACACCTGTGTGCAGGGCAAAATGACCCATGGTGCATTCTATAGGATTTCCACGCTCCTGGTGGTGGTAGGCGGGTGGTTGGTGGTGATAATGGAAGCCCCGAGTGTCCTCTAGGTGATCCACTTGGTTTCATCCCCCCCGCTCATATACCCCCTTAACAGGAAACACAAAAAAGGTAAAAAGTAGAAATTTTGAAATTTTCACTTTTTTGTTGATTGCCACTCACCTGTTCAACCTATATCTGAGATTGATGTCTCTAATTAACGTGCACCTGTGCGGCTACATGAATCAAATAGTTGGCGCCATCTTAGATCACCCTGTTTAGGTGCTAATGGCCGCAAAAGGGTGACACGTTAAATTCCATAGTGTTTTTTGGTCAATTGCCACGCCCCCATTGGTGCTAGGCGGGTGATTGATGATGCAAATGGAAGCCCTGAGTGTCCTCTAAACGATGCAATTTGTTTGACAGGGCAATATGACCCATGGTGCATTCTATAGGATTTCCACGCTCCTGGTGGTGGTAGGCGGGTGGTTGATGGTGATAATGGAAGCCCCGAGTGTCCTCTAGGTGATCCACTTGGTTTCATCCCCCCCGCTCATATACCCCCTTAACAGGAAACACAAAAAAGGTAAAAAGTAGAAATTTTGAAATTTTCACTTTTTTGTTGATTGCCACTCACCTGTTCAACCTATATCTGAGATTGATGTCTCTAATTAACGTGCACCTGTGCGGCTACATGAATCAAATAGTTGGCGCCATCTTAGATCACCCTGTTTAGGTGCTAATGGCCGCAAAAGGGTGACACGTTAAATTCCAAAGTGTTTTTTGGTCAATTGCCACGCCCCCATTGGTGCTAGGCGGGTGATTGATGATGCAAATGGAAGCCCTGAGTGTCCTCTAAACGATGCAATTTGTTTGACAGGGCAAAATGACCCATGGTGCATTCTATAGGATTTCCACGCTCCTGGTGGTGGTAGGCGGGTGGTTGATGGTGATAATGGAAGCCCCGAGTGTCCTCTAGGTGATCCACTTGGTTTCATCCCCCCCGCTCATATACCCCCTTAACAGGAAACACAAAAAAGGTAAAAAGTAGAAATTTTGAAATTTTCACTTTTTTGTTGATTGCCACTCACCTGTTCAACCTATATCTGAGATTGATGTCTCTAATTAACGTGCACCTGTGCGGCTACATGAATCAAATAGTTGGCGCCATCTTAGATCACCCTGTTTAGGTGCTAATGGCCGCAAAAGGGTGACACGTTAAATTCCAAAGTGTTTTTTGGTCAATTGCCACGCCCCCATTGGTGCTAGGCGGATGATTGATGATGCAAATGGAAGCCCTGAGTGTCCTCTAAACGATGCAATTTGTTTGACAGGGCAATATGACCCATGGTGCATTCTATAGGATTTCCACGCTCCTGGTGGTGGTAGGCGGGTGGTTGATGGTGATAATGGAAGCCCCGAGTGTCCTCTAGGTGATCCACTTGGTTTCATCCCCCCCGCTCATATACCCCCTTAACAGGAAACACAAAAAAGGTAAAAAGTAGAAATTTTGAAATTTTCACTTTTTTGTTGATTGCCACTCACCTGTTCAACCTATATCTGAGATTGATGTCTCTAATTAACGTGCACCCCCATTGGTGCTAGGCGGGTGATTGATGATGCAAATGGAAGCCCTGAGTGTCCTTTAAACGATGCAATTTGTTTGACCCACCTAGCTTATATACTCCGGCCACTAGAGGTCGCAGAAGGGTGGAAAAACACCTGTGTGCAGGGCAAAATGACCCATGGTGCATTCTATAGGATTTCCACGCTCCTGGTGGTGGTAGGCGGGTGGTTGGTGGTGATAATGGAAGCCCCGAGTGTCCTCTAGGTGATCCACTTGGTTTCATCCCCCCCGCTCATATACCCCCTTAACAGGAAACACAAAAAAGGTAAAAAGTAGAAATTTTGAAATTTTCACTTTTTTGTTGATTGCCACTCACCTGTTCAACCTATATCTGAGATTGATGTCTCTAATTAACGTGCACCTGTGCGGCTACATGAATCAAATAGTTGGCGCCATCTTAGATCACCCTGTTTAGGTGCTAATGGCCGCAAAAGGGTGACACGTTAAATTCCATAGTGTTTTTTGGTCAATTGCCACGCCCCCATTGGTGCTAGGCGGGTGATTGATGATGCAAATGGAAGCCCTGAGTGTCCTCTAAACGATGCAATTTGTTTGACAGGGCAATATGACCCATGGTGCATTCTATAGGATTTCCACGCTCCTGGTGGTGGTAGGCGGGTGGTTGATGGTGATAATGGAAGCCCCGAGTGTCCTCTAGGTGATCCACTTGGTTTCATCCCCCCCGCTCATATACCCCCTTAACAGGAAACACAAAAAAGGTAAAAAGTAGAAATTTTGAAATTTTCACTTTTTTGTTGATTGCCACTCACCTGTTCAACCTATATCTGAGATTGATGTCTCTAATTAACGTGCACCTGTGCGGCTACATGAATCAAATAGTTGGCGCCATCTTAGATCACCCTGTTTAGGTGCTAATGGCCGCAAAAGGGTGACACGTTAAATTCCAAAGTGTTTTTTGGTCAATTGCCACGCCCCCATTGGTGCTAGGCGGATGATTGATGATGCAAATGGAAGCCCTGAGTGTCCTCTAAACGATGCAATTTGTTTGACCCACCTAGCTTATATACTCCGGCCGCTAGAGGTCGCAGAAGGGTGGAAAAACACCTGTGTGCAGGGCAAAATGACCCATGGTGCATTCTATAGGATTTCCACGCTCCTGGTGGTGGTAGGCGGGTGGTTGATGGTGATAATGGAAGCCCCGGGTGTCCTCTAGGTGATCCATTTGGTTTCATCCCCCCCGCTCATATACCCCCTTAACTGGAAACACAAAAAAGGTAAAAAGTAGAAATTTTGAAATTTTCACTTTTTTGTTGATTGCCACTCACCTGTTCAACCTATATCTGAGATTGATGTCTCTAATTAACGTGCACCTGTGCGGCTACATGAATCAAATAGTTGGCGCCATCTTAGATCACCCTGTTTAGATGCTAATGGCCGCAAAAGGGTGACACGTTAAATTCCAAAGTGTTTTTTGGTCAATTGCCACGCCCCCATTGGTGCTAGGCGGGTGATTGATGATGCAAATGGAAGCCCTGAGTGTCCTCTAAACGATGCAATTTGTTTGACCCACCTAGCTTATATACTCCGGCCGCTAGAGGTCGCAGAAGGGTGGAAGAACACCTGTGTGCAGGGCAAAATGACCCATCGTGCATTCTATAGGATTTCCACGCTCCTGGTGGTGGTAGGCGGGTGGTTGATGGTGATAATGGAAGCCCCGAGTGTCCTCTAGGTGATCCACTTGGTTTCATCCCCCCCGCTCATATACCCCCTTAACAGGAAACACAAAAAAGGTAAAAAGTAGAAATTTTGAAATTTTCACTTTTTTGTTGATTGCCACTCACCTGTTCAACCTATATCTGAGATTGATGTCTCTAATTAACGTGCACCTGTGCGGCTACATGAATCAAATAGTTGGCGCCATCTTAGATCACCCTGTTTAGGTGCTAATGGCCGCAAAAGGGTGACACGTTAAATTCCAAAGTGTTTTTTGGTCAATTGCCACGCCCCCATTGGTGCTAGGCGGATGATTGATGATGCAAATGGAAGCCCTGAGTGTCCTCTAAACGATGCAATTTGTTTGACCCACCTAGCTTATATACTCCGGCCACTAGAGGTCGCAGAAAGGTGGAAAAACACCTGTGTGCAGGGCAAAATGACCCATGGTGCATTCTATAGGATTTCCACGCTCCTGGTGGTGGTAGGCGGGTGGTTGGTGGTGATAATGGAAGCCCCGAGTGTCCTCTAGGTGATCCACTTGGTTTCATCCCCCCCGCTCATATACCCCCTTAACAGGAAACACAAAAAAGGTAAAAAGTAGAAATTTTGAAATTTTCACTTTTTTGTTGATTGCCACTCACCTGTTCAACCTATATCTGAGATTGATGTCTCTAATTAACGTGCACCTGTGCGGCTACATGAATCAAATAGTTGGCGCCATCTTAGATCACCCTGTTTAGGTGCTAATGGCCGCAAAAGGGTGACACGTTAAATTCCAAAGTGTTTTTTGGTCAATTGCCACGCCCCCATTGGTGCTAGGCGGGTGATTGATGATGCAAATGGAAGCCCTGAGTGTCCTCTAAACGATGCAATTTGTTTGACAGGGCAATATGACCCATGGTGCATTCTATAGGATTTCCACGCTCCTGGTGGTGGTAGGCGGGTGGTTGATGGTGATAATGGAAGCCCCGAGTGTCCTCTAGGTGATCCACTTGGTTTCATCCCCCCCGCTCATATACCCCCTTAACAGGAAACACAAAAAAGGTAAAAAGTAGAAATTTTGAAATTTTCACTTTTTTGTTGATTGCCACTCACCTGTTCAACCTATATCTGAGATTGATGTCTCTAATTAACGTGCACCTGTGCGGCTACATGAATCAAATAGTTGGCGCCATCTTAGATCACCCTGTTTAGGTGCTAATGGCCGCAAAAGGGTGACACGTTAAATTCCAAAGTGTTTTTTGGTCAATTGCCACGCCCCCATTGGTGCTAGGCGGGTGATTGATGATGCAAATGGAAGCCCTGAGTGTCCTCTAAACGATGCAATTTGTTTGACAGGGCAAAATGACCCATGGTGCATTCTATAGGATTTCCACGCTCCTGGTGGTGGTAGGCGGGTGGTTGATGGTGATAATGGAAGCCCCGAGTGTCCTCTAGGTGATCCACTTGGTTTCATCCCCCCCGCTCATATACCCCCTTAACAGGAAACACAAAAAAGGTAAAAAGTAGAAATTTTGAAATTTTCACTTTTTTGTTGATTGCCACTCACCTGTTCAACCTATATCTGAGATTGATGTCTCTAATTAACGTGCACCTGTGCGGCTACATGAATCAAATAGTTGGCGCCATCTTAGATCACCCTGTTTAGGTGCTAATGGCCGCAAAAGGGTGACACGTTAAATTCCAAAGTGTTTTTTGGTCAATTGCCACGCCCCCATTGGTGCTAGGCGGATGATTGATGATGCAAATGGAAGCCCTGAGTGTCCTCTAAACGATGCAATTTGTTTGACCCACCTAGCTTATATACTCCGGCCGCTAGAGGTCGCAGAAGGGTGGAAAAACACCTGTGTGCAGGACAAAATGACCCATGGTGCATTCTATAGGATTTCCACGCTCCTGGTGGTGGTAGGCGGGTGGTTGATGGTGATAATGGAAGCCCCGGGTGTCCTCTAGGTGATCCATTTGGTTTCATCCCCCCCGCTCATATACCCCCTTAACTGGAAACACAAAAAAGGTAAAAAGTAGAAATTTTGAAATTTTCACTTTTTTGTTGATTGCCACTCACCTGTTCAACCTATATCTGAGATTGATGTCTCTAATTAACGTGCACCTGTGCGGCTACATGAATCAAATAGTTGGCGCCATCTTAGATCACCCTGTTTAGATGCTAATGGCCGCAAAAGGGTGACACGTTAAATTCCAAAGTGTTTTTTGGTCAATTGCCACGCCCCCATTGGTGCTAGGCGGGTGATTGATGATGCAAATGGAAGCCCTGAGTGTCCTCTAAACGATGCAATTTGTTTGACCCACCTAGCTTATATACTCCGGCCGCTAGAGGTCGCAGAGGGGTGGAAAAACACCTGTGTGCAGGGCAAAATGACCCATGGTGCATTCTATAGGATTTCCACGCTCCCGGTGGTGGTAGGCGGGTGATTGATGATGAAAATGGAAGCCCTGAGTGTCCTCTAAACGATGCAATTTGTTTGACCCACCTAGCTTATATACTCCGGCCGCTAGAGGTCGCAGAATGGTGGAAAAACACCTGTGTGCAGGGCAAAATGACCCATGGTGCATTCTATAGGATTTCCACGCTCTTGGTGGTGGTAGGCGGGTGGTTGATGGTAATAATGGAAGCCCCGAGTGTCCTCTAGGTGATCCACTTGGTTTCATCCCCCCCGCTCATATACCCCCTTAACAGGAAACACAAAAAAGGTAAAAAGTAGAAATTTTGAAATTTTCACTTTTTTATTGATTGCCACTCACCTGTTCAACCTATATCTGAGATTGATGTCTCTAATTAACGTGCACCTGTGCGGCTACATGAATCAAATAGTTGGCGCCATCTTAGATCACCCTGTTTAGGTGCTAATGGCCGCAAAAGGGTGACACGTTAAATTCCAAAGTGTTTTTTGGTCAATTGCCATGCCCCCATTGGTGCTAGGCGGGTGATTGATGATGCAAATGGAAGCGTTGAGTGTCCTCTAAACGATGCAATTTGTTTGACCCACCTAGCTTATATACTCCGGCCGCTAGAGGTCGCAGAAGGGTGGAAAAACACCTGTGTGCAGGGCAAAATGACCCATGGTGCATTCTATAGGATTTCCACGCTCCTGGTGGTGGTAGGCGGGTGGTTGATGGTGATAATGGAAGCCCCGAGTGTCCTCTAGGTGATCCACTTGGTTTCATCCCCCCCGCTCATATACCCCCTTAACAGGAAACACAAAAAAGGTAAAAAGTAGAAATTTTGAAATTTTCACTTTTTTGTTGATTGCCACTCACCTGTTCAACCTATATCTGAGATTGATGTCTCTAATTAACGTGCACCTGTGCGGCTACATGAATCAAATAGTTGGCGCCATCTTAGATCACCCTGTTTAGGTGCTAATGGCCGCAAAAGGGTGACACGTTAAATTCCAAAGTGTTTTTTGGTCAATTGCCACGCCCCCATTGGTGCTAGGCGGGTGATTGATGATGCAAATGGAAGCCCTGAGTGTCCTCTAAACGATGCAATTTGTTTGACCCACCTAGCTTATATACTCCGGCCGCTAGAGGTCGCAGAAGGGTGGAAAAACACCTGTGTGCAGGGCAAAATGACCCATGGTGCATTCTATAGGATTTCCACGCTCCCGGTGGTGGTAGGCGGGTGGTTGATGGTGATAATGGAAGCCCCGAGTGTCCTCTAGGTGATCCACTTGGTTTCATCCCCCCGGCTCATATACCCCCTTAACAGCAAACACAAAAAAGGTAAAAAGTAGAAATTTTGAAATTTTCACGTTTTTGTTGATTGCCACTCACCTGTTCAACCTATATCTGAGATTGATGTCTCTAATTAACGTGCACCCCCATTGGTGCTAGGCGGGTGCTTGATGATGCAAATGGAAGCCCTGAGTGTCCTCTAAACGATGCAATTTGTTTGACCCACCTAGCTTATATACTCCGGCCGCTAGAGGTCGCAGAAGGGTGGAAAAACACCTGTGTGCAGGGCAAAATGACCCATGGTGCATTCTATAGGATTTCCACGCTCTTGGTGGTGGTAGGCGGGTGGTTGATGGTAATAATGGAAGCCCCGAGTGTCCTCTAGGTGATCCACTTGGTTTCATCCCCCCCGCTCATATACCCCCTTAACAGGAAACACAAAAAAGGTAAAAAGTAGAAATTTTGAAATTTTCACTTTTTTGTTGATTGCCACTCACCTGTTCAACCTATATCTGAGATTGATGTCTCTAATTAACGTGCACCTGTGCGGCTACATGAATCAAATAGTTGGCGCCATCTTAGATCACCCTGTTTAGGTGCTAATGGCCGCAAAAGGGTGACACGTTAAATTCCAAAGTGTTTTTTGGTCAATTGCCACGCCCCCATTGGTGCTAGGCGGGTGATTGATGATGCAAATGGAAGCCCAGAGTGTCCTCTAAACGATACAATTTGTTTGACCCACCTAGCTTATATACTCCGGCCGCTAGAGGTCGCAGAAGGGTGGAAAAACACCTGTGTGCAGGGCAAAATGACCCATGGTGCATTCTATAGGATTTCCACGCTCCCGGTGGTGGTAGGCGGGTGGTTGATGGTGATAATGGAAGCCCCGAGTGTCCTCTAGGTGATCCACTTGGTTTCATCCCCCCGGCTCATATACCCCCTTAACAGCAAACACAAAAAAGGTAAAAAGTAGAAATTTTGAAATTTTCACGTTTTTGTTGATTGCCACTCACCTGTTCAACCTATATCTGAGATTGATGTCTCTAATTAACGTGCACCCCCATTGGTGCTAGGCGGGTGCTTGATGATGCAAATGGAAGCCCTGAGTGTCCTCTAAACGATGCAATTTGTTTGACCCACCTAGCTTATATACTCCGGCCGCTAGAGGTCGCAGAAGGGTGGAAAAACACCTGTGTGCAGGGCAAAATGACCCATGGTGCATTCTATAGGATTTCCACGCTCTTGGTGGTGGTAGGCGGGTGGTTGATGGTAATAATGGAAGCCCCGAGTGTCCTCTAGGTGATCCACTTGGTTTCATCCCCCCCGCTCATATACCCCCTTAACAGGAAACACAAAAAAGGTAAAAAGTAGAAATTTTGAAATTTTCACTTTTTTATTGATTGCCACTCACCTGTTCAACCTATATCTGAGATTGATGTCTCTAATTAACGTGCACCTGTGCGGCTACATGAATCAAATAGTTGGCGCCATCTTAGATCACCCTGTTTAGGTGCTAATGGCCGCAAAAGGGTGACACGTTAAATTCCAAAGTGTTTTTTGGTCAATTGCCATGCCCCCATTGGTGCTAGGCGGGTGATTGATGATGCAAATGGAAGCGTTGAGTGTCCTCTAAACGATGCAATTTGTTTGACCCACCTAGCTTATATACTCCGGCCGCTAGAGGTCGCAGAAGGGTGGAAAAACACCTGTGTGCAGGGCAAAATGACCCATGGTGCATTCTATAGGATTTCCACGCTCCTGGTGGTGGTAGGCGGGTGGTTGATGGTGATAATGGAAGCCCCGAGTGTCCTCTAGGTGATCCACTTGGTTTCATCCCCCCCGCTCATATACCCCCTTAACAGGAAACACAAAAAAGGTAAAAAGTAGAAATTTTGAAATTTTCACTTTTTTGTTGATTGCCACTCACCTGTTCAACCTATATCTAAGATTGATGTCTCTAATTAACGTGCACCTGTGCGGCTACATGAATCAAATAGTTGGCGCCATCTTAGATCACCCTGTTTAGATGCTAATGGCCGCAAAAGGGTGACACGTTAAATTCCAAAGTGTTTTTTGGTCAATTGCCACGCCCCCATTGGTGCTAGGCGGATGATTGATGATGCAAATGGAAGCCCTGAGTGTCCTCTAAACGATGCAATTTGTTTGACCCACCTAGCTTATATACTCCGGCCACTAGAGGTCGCAGAAGGGTGGAAAAACACCTGTGTGCAGGGCAAAATGACCCATGGTGCATTCTATAGGATTTCCACGCTCCTGGTGGTGGTAGGCGGGTGGTTGGTGGTGATAATGGAAGCCCCGAGTGTCCTCTAGGTGATCCACTTGGTTTCATCCCCCCCGCTCATATACCCCCTTAACAGAAAACACAAAAAAGGTAAAAAGTAGAAATTTTGAAATTTTCACTTTTTTGTTGATTGCCACTCACCTGTTCAACCTATATCTGAGATTGATGTCTCTAATTAACGTGCACCTGTGCGGCTACATGAATCAAATAGTTGGCGCCATCTTAGATCACCCTGTTTAGGTGCTAATGGCCGCAAAAGGGTGACACGTTAAATTCCATAGTGTTTTTTGGTCAATTGCCACGCCCCCATTGGTGCTAGGCGGGTGATTGATGATGCAAATGGAAGCCCTGAGTGTCCTCTAAACGATGCAATTTGTTTGACAGGGCAATATGACCCATGGTGCATTCTATAGGATTTCCACGCTCCTGGTGGTGGTAGGCGGGTGGTTGATGGTGATAATGGAAGCCCCGAGTGTCCTCTAGGTGATCCACTTGGTTTCATCCCCCCCGCTCATATACCCCCTTAACAGGAAACACAAAAAAGGTAAAAAGTAGAAATTTTGAAATTTTCACTTTTTTGTTGATTGCCACTCACCTGTTCAACCTATATCTGAGATTGATGTCTCTAATTAACGTGCACCTGTGCGGCTACATGAATCAAATAGTTGGCGCCATCTTAGATCACCCTGTTTAGGTGCTAATGGCCGCAAAAGGGTGACACGTTAAATTCCAAAGTGTTTTTTGGTCAATTGCCACGCCCCCATTGGTGCTAGGCGGGTGATTGATGATGCAAATGGAAGCCCTGAGTGTCCTCTAAACGATGCAATTTGTTTGACAGGGCAAAATGACCCACGGTGCATTCTATAGGATTTCCACGCTCCTGGTGGTGGTAGGCGGGTGGTTGATGGTGATAATGGAAGCCCCGAGTGTCCTCTAGGTGATCCACTTGGTTTCATCCCCCCCGCTCATATACCCCTCTAACAGGAAACACAAAAAAGGTAAAAAGTAGAAATTTTGAAATTTTCACTTTTTTGTTGATTGCCACTCACCTGTTCAACCTATATCTGAGATTGATGTCTCTAATTAACGTGCACCTGTGCGGCTACATGAATCAAATAGTTGGCGCCATCTTAGATCACCCTGTTTAGGTGCTAATGGCCGCAAAAGGGTGACACGTTAAATTCCAAAGTGTTTTTTGGTCAATTGCCACGCCCCCATTGGTGCTAGGCGGATGATTGATGATGCAAATGGAAGCCCTGAGTGTCCTCTAAACGATGCAATTTGTTTGACCCACCTAGCTTATATACTCCGGCCGCTAGAGGTCGCAGAAGGGTGGAAAAACACCTGTGTGCAGGGCAAAATGACCCATGGTGCATTCTATAGGATTTCCACGCTCCTGGTGGTGGTAGGCGGGTGGTTGATGGTGATAATGGAAGCCCCGGGTGTCCTCTAGGTGATCCACTTGGTTTCATCCCCCCCGCTCATATACCCCCTTAACTGGAAACACAAAAAAGGTAAAAAGTAGAAATTTTGAAATTTTCACTTTTTTGTTGATTGCCACTCACCTGTTCAACCTATATCTGAGATTGATGTCTCTAATTAACGTGCACCTGTGCGGCTACATGAATCAAATAGTTGGCGCCATCTTAGATCACCCTGTTTAGATGCTAATGGCCGCAAAAGGGTGACACGTTAAATTCCAAAGTGTTTTTTGGTCAATTGCCACGCCCCCATTGGTGCTAGGCGGGTGATTGATGATGCAAATGGAAGCCCTGAGTGTCCTCTAAACGATGCAATTTGTTTGACCCACCTAGCTTATATACTCCGGCCGCTAGAGGTCGCAGAAGGGTGGAAGAACACCTGTGTGCAGGGCAAAATGACCCATCGTGCATTCTATAGGATTTCCACGCTCCTGGTGGTGGTAGGCGGGTGGTTGATGGTGATAATGGAAGCCCCGAGTGTCCTCTAGGTGATCCACTTGGTTTCATCCCCCCCGCTCATATACCCCCTTAACAGGAAACACAAAAAAGGTAAAAAGTAGAAATTTTGAAATTTTCACTTTTTTGTTGATTGCCACTCACCTGTTCAACCTATATCTAAGATTGATGTCTCTAATTAACGTGCACCTGTGCGGCTACATGAATCAAATAGTTGGCGCCATCTTAGATCACCCTGTTTAGGTGCTAATGGCCGCAAAAGGGTGACACGTTAAATTCCAAAGTGTTTTTTGGTCAATTGCCACGCCCCCATTGGTGCTAGGCGGGTGATTGATGATGCAAATGGAAGCCCTGAGTGTCCTCTAAACGATGCAATTTGTTTGACCCACCTAGCTTATATACTCCGGCCGCTAGAGGTCGCAGAAGGGTGGAAAAACACCTGTGTGCAGGGCAAAATGACCCATGGTGCATTCTATAGGATTTCCACGCTCCTGGTGGTGGTAGGCGGGTGGTTGATGGTGATAATGGAAGCCCCGGGTGTCCTCTAGGTGATCCACTTGGTTTCATCCCCCCCGCTCATATACCCCCTTAACTGGAAACACAAAAAAGGTAAAAAGTAGAAATTTTGAAATTTTCACTTTTTTGTTGATTGCCACTCACCTGTTCAACCTATATCTGAGATTGATGTCTCTAATTAACGTGCACCTGTGCGGCTACATGAATCAAATAGTTGGCGCCATCTTAGATCACCCTGTTTAGATGCTAATGGCCGCAAAAGGGTGACACGTTAAATTCCAAAGTGTTTTTTGGTCAATTGCCACGCCCCCATTGGTGCTAGGCGGGTGATTGATGATGCAAATGGAAGCCCTGAGTGTCCTCTAAACGATGCAATTTGTTTGACAGGGCAAAATGACCCATGGTGCATTCTATAGGATTTCCACGCTCCTGGTGGTGGTAGGCGGGTGGTTGATGGTGATAATGGAAGCGCCGAGTGTCCTCTAGGTGATCCACTTGGTTTCATCCCCCCCGCTCATATACCCCCTTAACAGGAAACACAAAAAAGGTAAAAAGTAGAAATTTTGAAATTTTCACTTTTTTGTTGATTGCCACTCACCTGTTCAACCTATATCTGAGATTGATGTCTCTAATTAACGTGCACCTGTGCGGCTACATGAATCAAATAGTTGGCGCCATCTTAGATCACCCTGTTTAGGTGCTAATGGCCGCAAAAGGGTGACACGTTAAATTCCAAAGTGTTTTTTGGTCAATTGCCACGCCCCCATTGGTGCTAGGCGGATGATTGATGATGCAAATGGAAGCCCTGAGTGTCCTCTAAACTATGCAATTTGTTTGACCCACCTAGCTTATATACTCCGGCCGCTAGAGGTCGCAGAAGGGTGGAAAAACACCTGTGTGCAGGGCAAAATGACCCATGGTGCATTCTATAGGATTTCCACGCTCCTGGTGGTGGTAGGCGGGTGGTTGATGGTGATAATGGAAGCCCCGGGTGTCCTCTAGGTGATCCACTTGGTTTCATCCCCCCCGCTCATATACCCCCTTAACTGGAAACACAAAAAAGGTAAAAAGTAGAAATTTTGAAATTTTCACTTTTTTGTTGATTGCCACTCACCTGTTCAACCTATATCTGAGATTGATGTCTCTAATTAACGTGCACCTGTGCGGCTACATGAATCAAATAGTTGGCGCCATCTTAGATCACCCTGTTTAGATGCTAATGGCCGCAAAAGGGTGACACGTTAAATTCCAAAGTGTTTTTTGGTCAATTGCCACGCCCCCATTGGTGCTAGGCGGGTGATTGATGATGCAAATGGAAGCCCTGAGTGTCCTCTAAACGATGCAATTTGTTTGACCCACCTAGCTTATATACTCCGGCCGCTAGAGGTCGCAGAAGGGTGGAAGAACACCTGTGTGCAGGGCAAAATGACCCATCGTGCATTCTATAGGATTTCCACGCTCCTGGTGGTGGTAGGCGGGTGGTTGGTGGTGATAATGGAAGCCCCGAGTGTCCTCTAGGTGATCCACTTGGTTTCATCCCCCCCGCTCATATACCCCCTTAACAGGAAACACAAAAAAGGTAAAAAGTAGAAATTTTGAAATTTTCACTTTTTTGTTGATTGCCACTCACCTGTTCAACCTATATCTAAGATTGATGTCTCTAATTAACGTGCACCTGTGCGGCTACATGAATCAAATAGTTGGCGCCATCTTAGATCACCCTGTTTAGGTGCTAATGGCCGCAAAAGGGTGACACGTTAAATTCCAAAGTGTTTTTTGGTCAATTGCCACGCCCCCATTGGTGCTAGGCGGGTGATTGATGATGCAAATGGAAGCCCTGAGTGTCCTCTAAACGATGCAATTTGTTTGACTCACCTAGCTTATATACTCCGGCCGCTAGAGGTCGCAGAAGGGTGGAAAACACCTGTGTGCAGGGCAAAATGTCCCATGGTGCATTCTATAGGATTTCCACGCTCCTGGTGGTGGTAGGCGGGTGGTTGATGGTGATAATGGAAGCCCCGAGTGTCCTCTAGGTGATCCACTTGGTTTCATCCCCCCCGCTCATATACCCCCTTAACTGGAAACACAAAAAAGGTAAAAAGTAGAAATTTTGAAATTTTCACTTTTTTGTTGATTGCCACTCACCTGTTCAACCTATATCTGAGATTGATGTCTCTAATTAACGTGCACCTGTGCGGCTACATGAATCAAATAGTTGGCGCCATCTTAGATCACCCTGTTTAGATGCTAATGGCCGCAAAAGGGTGACACGTTAAATTCCAAAGTGTTTTTTGGTCAATTGCCACGCCCCCATTGGTGCTAGGCGGGTGATTGATGATGCAAATGGAAGCCCTGAGTGTCCTCTAAACGATGCAATTTGTTTGACAGGGCAAAATGACCCATGGTGCATTCTATAGGATTTCCACGCTCCTGGTGGTGGTAGGCGGGTGGTTGATGGTGATAATGGAAGCCCCGAGTGTCCTCTAGGTGATCCACTTGGTTTCATCCCCCCCGCTCATATACCCCCTTAACAGGAAACACAAAAAAGGTAAAAAGTAGAAATTTTGAAATTTTCACTTTTTTGTTGATTGCCACTCACCTGTTCAACCTATATCTGAGATTGATGTCTCTAATTAACGTGCACCTGTGCGGCTACATGAATCAAATAGTTGGCGCCATCTTAGATCACCCTGTTTAGGTGCTAATGGCCGCAAAAGGGTGACACGTTAAATTCCAAAGTGTTTTTTGGTCAATTGCCACGCCCCCATTGGTGCTAGGCGGATGATTGATGATGCAAATGGAAGCCCTGAGTGTCCTCTAAACTATGCAATTTGTTTGACCCACCTAGCTTATATACTCCGGCCGCTAGAGGTCGCAGAAGGGTGGAAAAACACCTGTGTGCAGGGCAAAATGACCCATGGTGCATTCTATAGGATTTCCACGCTCCTGGTGGTGGTAGGCGGGTGGTTGATGGTGATAATGGAAGCCCCGGGTGTCCTCTAGGTGATCCACTTGGTTTCATCCCCCCCGCTCATATACCCCCTTAACTGGAAACACAAAAAAGGTAAAAAGTAGAAATTTTGAAATTTTCACTTTTTTGTTGATTGCCACTCACCTGTTCAACCTATATCTGAGATTGATGTCTCTAATTAACGTGCACCTGTGCGGCTACATGAATCAAATAGTTGGCGCCATCTTAGATCACCCTGTTTAGATGCTAATGGCCGCAAAAGGGTGACACGTTAAATTCCAAAGTGTTTTTTGGTCAATTGCCACGCCCCCATTGGTGCTAGGCGGGTGATTGATGATGCAAATGGAAGCCCTGAGTGTCCTCTAAACGATGCAATTTGTTTGACCCACCTAGCTTATATACTCCGGCCGCTAGAGGTCGCAGAAGGGTGGAAGAACACCTGTGTGCAGGGCAAAATGACCCATCGTGCATTCTATAGGATTTCCACGCTCCTGGTGGTGGTAGGCGGGTGGTTGATGGTGATAATGGAAGCCCCGAGTGTCCTCTAGGTGATCCACTTGGTTTCATCCCCCCCGCTCATATACCCCCTTAACAGGAAACACAAAAAAGGTAAAAAGTAGAAATTTTGAAATTTTCACTTTTTTGTTGATTGCCACTCACCTGTTCAACCTATATCTAAGATTGATGTCTCTAATTAACGTGCACCTGTGCGGCTACATGAATCAAATAGTTGGCGCCATCTTAGATCACCCTGTTTAGGTGCTAATGGCCGCAAAAGGGTGACACGTTAAATTCCAAAGTGTTTTTTGGTCAATTGCCACGCCCCCATTGGTGCTAGGCGGGTGATTGATGATGCAAATGGAAGCCCTGAGTGTCCTCTAAACGATGCAATTTGTTTGACCCACCTAGCTTATATACTCCGGCCGCTAGAGGTCGCAGAAGGGTGGAAAAACACCTGTGTGCAGGGCAAAATGACCCATGGTGCATTCTATAGGATTTCCACGCTCCTGGTGGTGGTAGGCGGGTGGTTGATGGTGATAATGGAAGCCCCGAGTGTCCTCTAGGTGATCCACTTGGTTTCATCCCCCCCGCTCATATACCCCCTTAACAGGAAACACAAAAAAGGTAAAAAGTAGAAATTTTGAAATTTTCACTTTTTTGTTGATTGCCACTCACCTGTTCAACCTATATCTGAGATTGATGTCTCTAATTAACGTGCACCTGTGCGGCTACATGAATCAAATAGTTGGCGCCATCTTAGATCACCCTGTTTAGATGCTAATGGCCGCAAAAGGGTGACACGTTAAATTCCAAAGTGTTTTTTGGTCAATTGCCACGCCCCCATTGGTGCTAGGCGGGTGATTGATGATGCAAATGGAAGCCCTGAGTGTCCTCTAAACGATGCAATTTGTTTGACCCACCTAGCTTATATACTCCGGCCGCTAGAGGTCGCAGAAGGGTGGAAGAACACCTGTGTGCAGGGCAAAATGACCCATCGTGCATTCTATAGGATTTCCACGCTCCTGGTGGTGGTAGGCGGGTGGTTGATGGTGATAATGGAAGCCCCGAGTGTCCTCTAGGTGATCCACTTGGTTTCATCCCCCCCGCTCATATACCCCCTTAACAGGAAACACAAAAAAGGTAAAAAGTAGAAATTTTGAAATTTTCACTTTTTTGTTGATTGCCACTCACCTGTTCAACCTATATCTAAGATTGATGTCTCTAATTAACGTGCACCTGTGCGGCTACATGAATCAAATAGTTGGCGCCATCTTAGATCACCCTGTTTAGGTGCTAATGGCCGCAAAAGGGTGACACGTTAAATTCCAAAGTGTTTTTTGGTCAATTGCCACGCCCCCATTGGTGCTAGGCGGGTGATTGATGATGCAAATGGAAGCCCTGAGTGTCCTCTAAACGATGCAATTTGTTTGACCCACCTAGCTTATATACTCCGGCCGCTAGAGGTCGCAGAAGGGTGGAAGAACACCTGTGTGCAGGGCAAAATGACCCATCGTGCATTCTATAGGATTTCCACGCTCCTGGTGGTGGTAGGCGGGTGGTTGATGGTGATAATGGAAGCCCCGAGTGTCCTCTAGGTGATCCACTTGGTTTCATCCCCCCCGCTCATATACCCCCTTAACAGGAAACACAAAAAAGGTAAAAAGTAGAAATTTTGAAATTTTCACTTTTTTGTTGATTGCCACTCACCTGTTCAACCTATATCTAAGATTGATGTCTCTAATTAACGTGCACCTGTGCGGCTACATGAATCAAATAGTTGGCGCCATCTTAGATCACCCTGTTTAGGTGCTAATGGCCGCAAAAGGGTGACACGTTAAATTCCAAAGTGTTTTTTGGTCAATTGCCACGCCCCCATTGGTGCTAGGCGGGTGATTGATGATGCAAATGGAAGCCCTGAGTGTCCTCTAAACGATGCAATTTGTTTGACCCACCTAGCTTATATACTCCGGCCGCTAGAGGTCGCAGAAGGGTGGAAAAACACCTGTGTGCAGGGCAAAATGACCCATGGTGCATTCTATAGGATTTCCACGCTCCTGGTGGTGGTAGGCGGGTGGTTGATGGTGATAATGGAAGCCCCGAGTGTCCTCTAGGTGATCCACTTGGTTTCATCCCCCCCGCTCATATACCCCCTTAACAGGAAACACAAAAAAGGTAAAAAGTAGAAATTTTGAAATTTTCACTTTTTTGTTGATTGCCACTCACCTGTTCAACCTATATCTGAGATTGATCTCTCTAATTAACGTGCACCTGTGCGGCTACATGAATCAGATAGTTGGCGCCATCTTAGATCACCCTGTTTAGGTGCTAATGGCCGCAAAAGGGTGACACGTTAAATTCCAAAGTGTTTTTTGGTCAATTGCCACGCCCCCATTGGTGCTAGGCGGGTGATTGATGATGCAAATGGAAGCCCTGAGTGTCCTCTAAACGATGCAATTTGTTTGACTCACCTAGCTTATATACTCCGGCCGCTAGAGGTCGCAGAAGGGTGGAAAAACACCTGTGTGCAGGGCAAAATGACCCATGGTGCATTCTATAGGATTTCCACGCTCCTGGTGGTGGTAGGCGGGTGGTTGGTGGTGATAATGGAAGCCCCGAGTGTCCTCTAGGTGATCCACTTGGTTTCATCCCCCCCGCTCATATACCCCCTTAACAGGAAACACAAAAAAGGTAAAAAGTAGAAATTTTGAAATTTTCACTTTTTTGTTGATTGCCACTCACCTGTTCAACCTATATCTGAGATTGATGTCTCTAATTAACGTGCACCTGTGCGGCTACATGAATCAAATAGTTGGCGCCATCTTAGATCACCCTGTTTAGGTGCTAATGGCCGCAAAAAGGTGACACGTTAAATTCCAAAGTGTTTTTTGGTCAATTGCCACGCCCCCATTGGTGCTAGGCGGGTGATTGATGATGCAAATGGAAGCCCTGAGTGTCCTCTAAACGATGCAATTTGTTTGACAGGGCAATATGACCCATGGTGCATTCTATAGGATTTCCACGCTCCTGGTGGTGGTAGGCGGGTGGTTGATGGTAATAATGGAAGCCCCGAGTGTCCTCTAGGTGATCCACTTGGTTTCATCCCCCCCGCTCATATACCCCCTTAACAGGAAACACAAAAAAGGTAAAAAGTAGAAATTTTGAAATTTTCACTTTTTTGTTGATTGCCACTCACCTGTTCAACCTATATCTGAGATTGATGTCTCTAATTAACGTGCACCTGTGCGGCTACATGAATCAAGTAGCTGGCGCCATCTTAGATCACCCTGTTTAGGTGCTAATGGCCGCAAAAGGGTGACACGATAAATTCAAAAGTGTTTTTTGGTCAATTGCCACGCCCCCATTGGTGCTAGGCGGGTGATTGATGATGCAAATGGAAGCCCTGAGTGTCCTCTAAACGATGCAATTTGTTTGACAGGGCAATATGACCCATGGTGCATTCTATAGGATTTCCACGCTCCTGGTGGTGGTAGGCGGGTGGTTGATGGTAATAATGGAAGCCCCGAGTGTCCTCTAGGTGATCCACTTGGTTTCATCCCCCCCGCTCATATACCCCCTTAACAGGAAACACAAAAAAGGTAAAAAGTAGAAATTTTGAAATTTTCACGTTTTTGTTGATTGCCACTCACCTGTTCAACCTATATCTGAGATTGATGTCTCTAATTAACGTGCACCCCCATTGGTGCTAGGCGGGTGATTGATGATGCAAATGGAAGCCCTGAGTGTCCTCTAAACGATGCAATTTGTTTGACCCACCTAGCTTATATACTCCGGCCACTAGAGGTCGCAGAAGGGTGGAAAAACACCTGTGTGCAGGGCAAAATGACCCATGGTGCATTCTATAGGATTTCCACGCTCCTGGTGGTGGTAGGCGGGTGGTTGGTGGTGATAATGGAAGCCCCGAGTGTCCTCTAGGTGATCCACTTGGTTTCATCCCCCCCGCTCATATACCCCCTTAACAGGAAACACAAAAAAGGTAAAAAGTAGAAATTTTGAAATTTTCACTTTTTTGTTGATTGCCACTCACCTGTTCAACCTATATCTGAGATTGATGTCTCTAATTAACGTGCACCTGTGCGGCTACATGAATCAAATAGTTGGCGCCATCTTAGATCACCCTGTTTAGGTGCTAATGGCCGCAAAAGGGTGACACGTTAAATTCCAAAGTGTTTTTTGGTCAATTGCCACGCCCCCATTGGTGCTAGGCGGGTGATTGATGATGCAAATGGAAGCCCTGAGTGTCCTCTAAACGATGCAATTTGTTTGACAGGGCAATATGACCCATGGTGCATTCTATAGGATTTCCACGCTCCTGGTGGTGGTAGGCGGGTGGTTGATGGTGATAATGGAAGCCCCGAGTGTCCTCTAGGTGATCCACTTGGTTTCATCCCCCCCGCTCATATACCCCCTTAACAGGAAACACAAAAAAGGTAAAAAGTAGAAATTTTGAAATTTTCACTTTTTTGTTGATTGCCACTCACCTGTTCAACCTATATCTGAGATTGATGTCTCTAATTAACGTGCACCTGTGCGGCTACATGAATCAAATAGTTGGCGCCATCTTAGATCACCCTGTTTAGGTGCTAATGGCCGCAAAAGGGTGACACGTTAAATTCCAAAGTGTTTTTTGGTCAATTGCCACGCCCCCATTGGTGCTAGGCGGGTGATTGATGATGCAAATGGAAGCCCTGAGTGTCCTCTAAACGATGCAATTTGTTTGACAGGGCAATATGACCCATGGTGCATTCTATAGGATTTCCACGCTCCTGGTGGTGGTAGGCGGGTGGTTGATGGTGATAATGGAAGCCCCGAGTGTCCTCTAGGTGATCCACTTGGTTTCATCCCCCCCGCTCATATACCCCCTTAACAGGAAACACAAAAAAGGTAAAAAGTAGAAATTTTGAAATTTTCACTTTTTTGTTGATTGCCACTCACCTGTTCAACCTATATCTGAGATTGATGTCTCTAATTAACGTGCACCTGTGCGGCTACATGAATCAAATAGTTGGCGCCATCTTAGATCACCCTGTTTAGGTGCTAATGGCCGCAAAAGGGTGACACGTTAAATTCCAAAGTGTTTTTTGGTCAATTGCCACGCCCCCATTGGTGCTAGGCGGGTGATTGATGATGCAAATGGAAGCCCTGAGTGTCCTCTAAACGATGCAATTTGTTTGACCCACCTAGCTTATATACTCCGGCCGCTAGAGGTCGCAGAAGGGTGGAAGAACACCTGTGTGCAGGGCAAAATGACCCATCGTGCATTCTATAGGATTTCCACGCTCCTGGTGGTGGTAGGCGGGTGGTTGATGGTGATAATGGAAGCCCCGAGTGTCCTCTAGGTGATCCACTTGGTTTCATCCCCCCCGCTCATATACCCCCTTAACAGGAAACACAAAAAAGGTAAAAAGTAGAAATTTTGAAATTTTCACTTTTTTGTTGATTGCCACTCACCTGTTCAACCTATATCTAAGATTGATGTCTCTAATTAACGTGCACCTGTGCGGCTACATGAATCAAATAGTTGGCGCCATCTTAGATCACCCTGTTTAGGTGCTAATGGCCGCAAAAGGGTGACACGTTAAATTCCAAAGTGTTTTTTGGTCAATTGCCACGCCCCCATTGGTGCTAGGCGGGTGATTGATGATGCAAATGGAAGCCCTGAGTGTCCTCTAAACGATGCAATTTGTTTGACCCACCTAGCTTATATACTCCGGCCGCTAGAGGTCGCAGAAGGGTGGAAAAACACCTGTGTGCAGGGCAAAATGACCCATGGTGCATTCTATAGGATTTCCACGCTCCTGGTGGTGGTAGGCGGGTGGTTGATGGTGATAATGGAAGCCCCGAGTGTCCTCTAGGTGATCCACTTGGTTTCATCCCCCCCGCTCATATACCCCCTTAACAGGAAACGCAAAAAAGGTAAAAAGTAGAAATTTTGAAATTTTCACTTTTTTGTTGATTGCCACTCACCTGTTCAACCTATATCTGAGATTGATGTCTCTAATTAACGTGCACCTGTGCGGCTACATGAATCAGATAGTTGGCGCCATCTTAGATCACCCTGTTTAGGTGCTAATGGCCGCAAAAGGGTGACACGTTAAATTCCAAAGTGTTTTTTGGTCAATTGCCACGCCCCCATTGGTGCTAGGCGGGTGATTGATGATGCAAATGGAAGCCCTGAGTGTCCTCTAAACGATGCAATTTGTTTGACCCACCTAGCTTATATATTCCGGCCGCTAGAGGTCGCAGAAGGGTGGAAAAACACCTGTGTGCAGGGCAAAATGACCCATGGTGCATTCTATAGGATTTCCACGCTCCTGGTGGTGGTAGGCGGGTGGTTGATGGTGATAATGGAAGCCCCGAGTGTCCTCTAGGTGATCCACTTGGTTTCATCCCCCCCGCTCATATACCCCCTTAACAGGAAACACAAAAAAGGTAAAAAGTAGAAATTTTGAAATTTTCACTTTTTTGTTGATTGCCACTCACCTGTTCAACCTATATCTGAGATTGATGTCTCTAATTAACGTGCACCTGTGCGGCTACATGAATCAAATAGTTGGCGCCATCTTAGATCACCCTGTTTAGGTGCTAATGGCCGCAAAAGGGTGACACGTTAAATTCCAAAGTGTTTTTTGGTCAATTGCCACGCCCCCATTGGTGCTAGGCGGGTGATTGATGATGCAAATGGAAGCCCTGAGTGTCCTCTAAACGATGCAATTTGTTTAGGCGCTAATGGCCGCAAAAGGGTGACACTTTAAATTCCAATATGTTTTTTGGTCAATTGCCACGCCCCTATTGGTGGTAGGCGGGTGATTGATGATGCAAATGGAAGCCCTGAGTGTCCTCTAAACGATGCAATTTGTTTGACCCACCTAGCTTATATACTCCGGCCGCTAGAGGTCGCAGAAGGGTGGAAAAACACCTGTGTGCAGGGCAAAATGACCCATGGTGTATTCTATAGGATTTCCACGCTCCTGGTGGTGGTAGGCGGGTGGTTGATGGTAATAATGGAAGCCCCGAGTGTCCTCTAGGTGATCCACTTGGTTTCATCCCCCCCGCTCATATACCCCCTTAACAGGAAACACAAAAAAGGTAAAAAGTAGAAATTTTGAAATTTTCACTTTTTTGTTGATTGCCACTCACCTGTTCAACCTATATCTGAGATTGATGTCTCTAATTAACGTGCACCTGTGCGGCTACATGAATCAAGTAGCTGGCGCCATCTTAGATCACCCTGTTTAGGTGCTAATGGCCGCAAAAGGGTGACACGATAAATTCAAAAGTGTTTTTTGGTCAATTGCCACGCCCCCATTGGTGCTAGGCGGGTGATTGATGATGCAAATGGAAGCCCTGAGTGTCCTCTAAACGATGCAATTTGTTTGACAGGGCAATATGACCCATGGTGCATTCTATAGGATTTCCACGCTCCTGGTGGTGGTAGGCGGGTGGTTGATGGTAATAATGGAAGCCCCGAGTGTCCTCTAGGTGATCCACTTGGTTTCATCCCCCCCGCTCATATACCCCCTTAACAGGAAACACAAAAAAGGTAAAAAGTAGAAATTTTGAAATTTTCACGTTTTTGTTGATTGCCACTCACCTGTTCAACCTATATCTGAGATTGATGTCTCTAATTAACGTGCACCCCCATTGGTGCTAGGCGGGTGATTGATGATGCAAATGGAAGCCCTGAGTGTCCTCTAAACGATGCAATTTGTTTGACCCACCTAGCTTATATACTCCGGCCACTAGAGGTCGCAGAAGGGTGGAAAAACACCTGTGTGCAGGGCAAAATGACCCATGGTGCATTCTATAGGATTTCCACGCTCCTGGTGGTGGTAGGCGGGTGGTTGGTGGTGATAATGGAAGCCCCGAGTGTCCTCTAGGTGATCCACTTGGTTTCATCCCCCCCGCTCATATACCCCCTTAACAGGAAACACAAAAAAGGTAAAAAGTAGAAATTTTGAAATTTTCACTTTTTTGTTGATTGCCACTCACCTGTTCAACCTATATCTGAGATTGATGTCTCTAATTAACGTGCACCTGTGCGGCTACATGAATCAAATAGTTGGCGCCATCTTAGATCACCCTGTTTAGGTGCTAATGGCCGCAAAAGGGTGACACGTTAAATTCCAAAGTGTTTTTTGGTCAATTGCCACGCCCCCATTGGTGCTAGGCGGGTGATTGATGATGCAAATGGAAGCCCTGAGTGTCCTCTAAACGATGCAATTTGTTTGACAGGGCAATATGACCCATGGTGCATTCTATAGGATTTCCACGCTCCTGGTGGTGGTAGGCGGGTGGTTGATGGTGATAATGGAAGCCCCGAGTGTCCTCTAGGTGATCCACTTGGTTTCATCCCCCCCGCTCATATACCCCCTTAACAGGAAACACAAAAAAGGTAAAAAGTAGAAATTTTGAAATTTTCACTTTTTTGTTGATTGCCACTCACCTGTTCAACCTATATCTGAGATTGATGTCTCTAATTAACGTGCACCTGTGCGGCTACATGAATCAAATAGTTGGCGCCATCTTAGATCACCCTGTTTAGGTGCTAATGGCCGCAAAAGGGTGACACGTTAAATTCCAAAGTGTTTTTTGGTCAATTGCCACGCCCCCATTGGTGCTAGGCGGGTGATTGATGATGCAAATGGAAGCCCTGAGTGTCCTCTAAACGATGCAATTTGTTTAGGCGCTAATGGCCGCAAAAGGGTGACACTTTAAATTCCAATATGTTTTTTGGTCAATTGCCACGCCCCTATTGGTGGTAGGCGGGTGATTGATGATGCAAATGGAAGCCCTGAGTGTCCTCTAAACGATGCAATTTGTTTGACCCACCTAGCTTATATACTCCGGCCGCTAGAGGTCGCAGAAGGGTGGAAAAACACCTGTGTGCAGGGCAAAATGACCCATGGTGTATTCTATAGGATTTCCACGCTCCTGGTGGTGGTAGGCGGGTGGTTGATGGTAATAATGGAAGCCCCGAGTGTCCTCTAGGTGATCCACTTGGTTTCATCCCCCCCGCTCATATACCCCCTTAACAGGAAACACAAAAAAGGTAAAAAGTAGAAATTTTGAAATTTTCACTTTTTTGTTGATTGCCACTCACCTGTTCAACCTATATCTGAGATTGATGTCTCTAATTAACGTGCACCTGTGCGGCTACATGAATCAAGTAGCTGGCGCCATCTTAGATCACCCTGTTTAGGTGCTAATGGCCGCAAAAGGGTGACACGATAAATTCAAAAGTGTTTTTTGGTCAATTGCCACGCCCCCATTGGTGCTAGGCGGGTGATTGATGATGCAAATGGAAGCCCTGAGTGTCCTCTAAACGATGCAATTTGTTTGACAGGGCAATATGACCCATGGTGCATTCTATAGGATTTCCACGCTCCTGGTGGTGGTAGGCGGGTGGTTGATGGTAATAATGGAAGCCCCGAGTGTCCTCTAGGTGATCCACTTGGTTTCATCCCCCCCGCTCATATACCCCCTTAACAGGAAACACAAAAAAGGTAAAAAGTAGAAATTTTGAAATTTTCACGTTTTTGTTGATTGCCACTCACCTGTTCAACCTATATCTGAGATTGATGTCTCTAATTAACGTGCACCCCCATTGGTGCTAGGCGGGTGATTGATGATGCAAATGGAAGCCCTGAGTGTCCTCTAAACGATGCAATTTGTTTGACCCACCTAGCTTATATACTCCGGCCACTAGAGGTCGCAGAAGGGTGGAAAAACACCTGTGTGCAGGGCAAAATGACCCATGGTGCATTCTATAGGATTTCCACGCTCCTGGTGGTGGTAGGCGGGTGGTTGGTGGTGATAATGGAAGCCCCGAGTGTCCTCTAGGTGATCCACTTGGTTTCATCCCCCCCGCTCATATACCCCCTTAACAGGAAACACAAAAAAGGTAAAAAGTAGAAATTTTGAAATTTTCACTTTTTTGTTGATTGCCACTCACCTGTTCAACCTATATCTGAGATTGATGTCTCTAATTAACGTGCACCTGTGCGGCTACATGAATCAAATAGTTGGCGCCATCTTAGATCACCCTGTTTAGGTGCTAATGGCCGCAAAAGGGTGACACGTTAAATTCCAAAGTGTTTTTTGGTCAATTGCCACGCCCCCATTGGTGCTAGGCGGGTGATTGATGATGCAAATGGAAGCCCTGAGTGTCCTCTAAACGATGCAATTTGTTTGACAGGGCAATATGACCCATGGTGCATTCTATAGGATTTCCACGCTCCTGGTGGTGGTAGGCGGGTGGTTGATGGTGATAATGGAAGCCCCGAGTGTCCTCTAGGTGATCCACTTGGTTTCATCCCCCCCGCTCATATACCCCCTTAACAGGAAACACAAAAAAGGTAAAAAGTAGAAATTTTGAAATTTTCACTTTTTTGTTGATTGCCACTCACCTGTTCAACCTATATCTGAGATTGATGTCTCTAATTAACGTGCACCTGTGCGGCTACATGAATCAAATAGTTGGCGCCATCTTAGATCACCCTGTTTAGGTGCTAATGGCCGCAAAAGGGTGACACGTTAAATTCCAAAGTGTTTTTTGGTCAATTGCCACGCCCCCATTGGTGCTAGGCGGGTGATTGATGATGCAAATGGAAGCCCTGAGTGTCCTCTAAACGATGCAATTTGTTTGACAGGGCAATATGACCCATGGTGCATTCTATAGGATTTCCACGCTCCTGGTGGTGGTAGGCGGGTGGTTGATGGTGATAATGGAAGCCCCGAGTGTCCTCTAGGTGATCCACTTGGTTTCATCCCCCCCGCTCATATACCCCCTTAACAGGAAACACAAAAAAGGTAAAAAGTAGAAATTTTGAAATTTTCACTTTTTTGTTGATTGCCACTCACCTGTTCAACCTATATCTGAGATTGATGTCTCTAATTAACGTGCACCTGTGCGGCTACATGAATCAAATAGTTGGCGCCATCTTAGATCACCCTGTTTAGGTGCTAATGGCCGCAAAAGGGTGACACGTTAAATTCCAAAGTGTTTTTTGGTCAATTGCCACGCCCCCATTGGTGCTAGGCGGGTGATTGATGATGCAAATGGAAGCCCTGAGTGTCCTCTAAACGATGCAATTTGTTTGACAGGGCAAAATGACCCATGGTGCATTCTATAGGATTTCCACGCTCCTGGTGGTGGTAGGCGGGTGGTTGATGGTGATAATGGAAGCCCCGAGTGTCCTCTAGGTGATCCACTTGGTTTCATCCCCCCCGCTCATATACCCCCTTAACAGGAAACACAAAAAAGGTAAAAAGTAGAAATTTTGAAATTTTCACTTTTTTGTTGATTGCCACTCACCTGTTCAACCTATATCTGAGATTGATGTCTCTAATTAACGTGCACCTGTGCGGCTACATGAATCAAATAGTTGGCGCCATCTTAGATCACCCTGTTTAGATGCTAATGGCCGCAAAAGGGTGACACGTTAAATTCCAAAGTGTTTTTTGGTCAATTGCCACGCCCCCATTGGTGCTAGGCGGGTGATTGATGATGCAAATGGAAGCCCTGAGTGTCCTCTAAACGATGCAATTTGTTTGACCCACCTAGCTTATATACTCCGGCCGCTAGAGGTCGCAGAAGGGTGGAAGAACACCTGTGTGCAGGGCAAAATGACCCATCGTGCATTCTATAGGATTTCCACGCTCCTGGTGGTGGTAGGCGGGTGGTTGATGGTGATAATGGAAGCCCCGAGTGTCCTCTAGGTGATCCACTTGGTTTCATCCCCCCCGCTCATATACCCCCTTAACAGGAAACACAAAAAAGGTAAAAAGTAGAAATTTTGAAATTTTCACTTTTTTGTTGATTGCCACTCACCTGTTCAACCTATATCTAAGATTGATGTCTCTAATTAACGTGCACCTGTGCGGCTACATGAATCAAATAGTTGGCGCCATCTTAGATCACCCTGTTTAGGTGCTAATGGCCGCAAAAGGGTGACACGTTAAATTCCAAAGTGTTTTTTGGTCAATTGCCACGCCCCCATTGGTGCTAGGCGGGTGATTGATGATGCAAATGGAAGCCCTGAGTGTCCTCTAAACGATGCAATTTGTTTGACCCACCTAGCTTATATACTCCGGCCGCTAGAGGTCGCAGAAGGGTGGAAAAACACCTGTGTGCAGGGCAAAATGACCCATGGTGTATTCTATAGGATTTCCACGCTCCTGGTGGTGGTAGGCGGGTGGTTGATGCTGATAATGGAAGCCCCGAGTGTCCTCTAGGTGATCCACTTGGTTTCATCCACCCCGCTCATATACCCCCTTAACAGGAAACACAAAAAAGGTAAAAAGTAGAAATTTTGAAATTTTCACTTTTTTGTTGATTGCCACTCACCTGTTCAACCTATATCTGAGATTGATGTCTCTAATTAACGTGCACCTGTGCGGCTACCTGAATCAAACAGTTTGCGCCATCTTAGATCACTCTGTTTAGGCGCTAATGGCCGCAAAAGGGTGACACGTTAAATTGCAATATGTTTTTTGGTCAATTGCCACGCCCCTATTGGTGGTAGGCGGGTGATGATGCAAATGGAAGCCCCGAGTGTCCTCTAAACGATGCAATTTGTTTGACCCACCTAGCTTATATACTCCGGCCGCTAGAGGTCGCAGAAGGGTGGAAAAACACCTGTGTGCAGGGCAAAATGACCCCTGGTGCATTCTATAGGATTTCCACGCTCCTGGTGGTGGTAGGCGGGTGGTTGATGGTGATAATGGAAGCCCCGAGTGTCCTCTAGGTGATCCACTTGGTTTTATCCCCCCCGCTCATATACCCCCTTAACAGGAAACACAAAAAGGTAAAAAGTAGAAATTTTGAAATTTTCACTTTTTTGTTGATTGCCACTCACCTGTTCAACCTATATCTGAGATTGATGTCTCTAATTAACGTGCACCTGTGCGGCTACATGAATCAAATAGTTGGCGCCATCTTAGAGCACCCTGTTTAGGTGCTAATGGCCGCAAAAGGGTGACACGTTAAATTCCAAAGTGTTTTTTGGTCAATTGCCACGCCCCCATTGGAGCTAGGCGGGTGATTGATGATGCAAATGGAAGCCCTGAGTGTCCTCTAAACGATGCAATTTGCTTGACCCACCTAGCTTATATACTCCGGCCGCTAGAGGTCGCAGAAGGGTGGAAAAACACCTGTGTGCAGGGCAAAATGACCCATGGTGCATTCTATAGGATTTCCACGCTCCTGGTGGTGGTAGGCGGGTGGTTGATGGTGATAATGGAAGCCCCGAGTGTTCTCTAGGTGATCCACTTGGTTTCATCCCCCCCGCTCATATACCCCCTTAACAGGAAACACAAAAAAGTAAAAAGTAGAAATTTTGAAATTTTCACTTTTTTGTTGATTGCCACTCACCTGTTCAACCTATATCTGAGATTGATGTCTCTAATTAACGTGCACCTGTGCGGCTACCTGAATCAAACAGTTTGCGCCATCTTAGATCACTCTGTTTAGGCGCTAATGGCCGCAAAACGGTGACACGTTAAATTGCAATATGTTTTTTGGTCAATTGCCACGCCCCTATTGGTGGTAGGCGGGTGATGATGCAAATGGAAGCCCCGAGTGTCCTCTAAACGATGCAATTTTTTTGACCCACCTAGCTTATATACTCCGGCCGCTAGAGGTCGCAGAAGGGTGGAAAAACACCTGTGTGCAGGGCAAAATGACCCCTGGTGCATTCTATAGGATTTCCACGCTCCTGGTGGTGGTAGGCGGGTGGTTGATGGTGATAATGGAAGCCCCGAGTGTCCTCTAGGTGATCCACTTGGTTTTATCCCCCCCGCTCATATACCCCCTTAACAGGAAACACAAAAAAGGTAAAAAGTAGACATTTTGAAATTTTCACTTTTTTGTTGATTGCCACTCACCTGTTCAACCTATATCTGAGATTGATGTCTTTAATTAACGTGCACCTGTGCGGCTACATGAATCAAATAGTTGGCGCCATCTTAGATCACCCTGTTTAGGTGCTAATGGCCGCAAAAGGGTGACACGTTAAATTCCAAAGTGTTTTTTGGTCAATTTCCACGCCCCCATTGGTGCTAGGCGGGTGATTAATGATGCAAATGGAAGTCCTGAGTGTCCTCTAAACGATGCAATTTGTTTAGGCGCTAATGGCCGCAAAAGGGTGACACGTTAAATTCCAATATGTTTTTTGGTCAATTGCCACGCCCCTATTGGTGGTAGGCGGGTGATTGATGATGCAAATGGAAGCCCTGAGTGTCCTCTAAACGATGCAATTTGTTTGACCCACCTAGCTTATATACTCCGGCCGCTAGAGGTCGCAGAAGGGTGGAAAAACACCTGTGTGCAGGGCAAAATGACCCCTGGTGCATTCTATAGGATTTCCACGCTCCTGGTGGTGGTAGGCGGGTGGTTGATGGTGATAATGGAAGCCCCGAGTGTCCTCTAGGTGATCCACTTGGTTTTATCCCCCCCGCTCATATACCCCCTTAACAGGAAACACAAAAAAGGTAAAAAGTAGACATTTTGAAATTTTCACTTTTTTGTTGATTGCCACTCACCTGTTCAACCTATATCTGAGATTGATGTCTCTAATTAACGTGCACCTGTGCGGCTACGCAAAAGGGTGACACGTTAAATTCCAAAGTGTTTTTTGGTCAATTGCCACGCCCCCATTGGTGCTAGGCGGGTGATTGATGATGCAAATGGAAGCCCTGAGTGTCCTCTAAACGATGCAATTTTTTTGACCCACCTAGCTTATATACTCCGGCCGCTAGAGGTCGCAGAAGGGTGGAAAAACACCTGTGTGCAGGCAAAATGACCCATGGTGCATTCTATAGGATTTCCACGCTCCTGGTGGTGGTAGGCGGGTGGTTGATGGTGATAATGGAAGCCCCGAGTGTCCTCTAGGTGATCCACTTGGTTTCATCCCCCCCGCTCATATACCCCCCTTAACAGGAAACACAAAAAAGGTAAAAAGTAGAAATTTTGAAATTTTGTGGTTGATTGCCACTCACCTGTTCAACCTATATCTGAGATTGATGTCTCTAATTAACGTGCACCTGTGCGGCTACATGAATCAAATAGTTGGCGCCATCTTAGATCACCCTGTTTAGGTGCTAATGGCCGCAAAAGGGTGACACGTTAAATTCCAAAGTGTTTTTTGGTCAATTGCCACGCCCCCATTGGTGCTAGGCGGGTGATTGATGATGCAAATGGAAGCCCTGAGTGTCCTCTAAACGATGCAATTTGTTTAGGCGCTAATGGCCGCAAAAGGGTGACACGTTAAATTCCAATATGTTTTTTGGTCAATTGCCACGCCCCTATTGGTGGTAGGCGGGTGATTGATGATGCAAATGGAAGCCCTGAGTGTCCTCTAAACGATGCAATTTGTTTGACCCACCTAGCTTATATACTCCGGCCGCTAGAGGTCGCAGAAGGGTGGAAAAACACCTGTGTGCAGGGCAAAATGACCCCTGGTGCATTCTATAGGATTTCCACGCTCCTGGTGGTGGTAGGCGGGTGGTTGATGGTGATAATGGAAGCCCCGAGTGTCCTCTAGGTGATCCACTTGGTTTTATCCCCCCCGCTCATATACCCCCTTAACAGGAAACACAAAAAAGGTAAAAAGTAGACATTTTGAAATTTTCACTTTTTTGTTGATTGCCACTCACCTGTTCAACCTATATCTGAGATTGATGTCTCTAATTAACGTGCACCTGTGCGGCTACGCAAAAGGGTGACACGTTAAATTCCAAAGTGTTTTTTGGTCAATTGCCACGCCCCCATTGGTGCTAGGCGGGTGATTGATGATGCAAATGGAAGCCCTGAGTGTCCTCTAAACGATGCAATTTTTTTGACCCACCTAGCTTATATACTCCGGCCGCTAGAGGTCGCAGAAGGGTGGAAAAACACCTGTGTGCAGGCAAAATGACCCATGGTGCATTCTATAGGATTTCCACGCTCCTGGTGGTGGTAGGCGGGTGGTTGATGGTGATAATGGAAGCCCCGAGTGTCCTCTAGGTGATCCACTTGGTTTCATCCCCCCCGCTCATATACCCCCCTTAACAGGAAACACAAAAAAGGTAAAAAGTAGAAATTTTGAAATTTTGTGGTTGATTGCCACTCACCTGTTCAACCTATATCTGAGATTGATGTCTCTAATTAACGTGCACCTGTGCGGCTACATGAATCAAATAGTTGGCGCCATCTTAGATCACCCTGTTTAGGTGCTAATGGCCGCAAAAGGGTGACACGTTAAATTCCAAAGTGTTTTTTGGTCAATTGCCACGCCCCCATTGGTGCTAGGCGGGTGATTGATGATGCAAATGGAAGCCCTGAGTGTCCTCTAAACGATGCAATTTGTTTAGGCGCTAATGGCCGCAAAAGGGTGACACGTTAAATTCCAATATGTTTTTTGGTCAATTGCCACGCCCCTATTGGTGGTAGGCGGGTGATTGATGATGCAAATGGAAGCCCTGAGTGTCCTCTAAACGATGCAATTTGTTTGACCCACCTAGCTTATATACTCCGGCCGCTAGAGGTCGCAGAAGGGTGGAAAAACACCTGTGTGCAGGGCAAAATGACCCATGGTGCATTCTATAGGATTTCCACGCTCCTGGTGGTGGTAGGCGGGTGGTTGATGGTGATAATGGAAGCCCCGAGTGTCCTCTAGGTGATCCACTTGGTTTCATCCCCCCCGCTCATATACCCCCTTAACAGGAAACACAAAAAAGGTAAAAAGTAGAAATTTTGAAATTTTCACTTTTTTGTTGATTGCCACTCACCTGTTCAACCTATATCTGAGATTGATGTCTCTAATTAACGTGCACCTGTGCGGCTACATGAATCAAATAGTTGGCGCCATCTTAGATCACCCTGTTTAGGTGCTAATGGCCGCAAAAGGGTGACACGTTAAATTCCAAAGTGTTTTTTGGTCAATTGCCACGCCCCCATTGGTGCTAGGCGGGTGATTGATGATGCAAATGGAAGCCCTGAGTGTCCTCTAAACGATGCAATTTGTTTGACTCACCTAGCTTATATACTCCGGCCGCTAGAGGTCGCAGAAGGGTGGAAAAACACCTGTGTGCAGGGCAAAATGACCCATGGTGCATTCTATAGGATTTCCACGCTCCTGGTGGTGGCAGGCGGGTGGTTGATGGTGATAATGGAAGCCCCGAGTGTCCTCTAGGTGATCCACTTGGTTTCATCCCCCCCGCTCATATACCCCCTTAACAGGAAACACAAAAAAGGTAAAAAGTAGAAATTTTGAAATTTTCACTTTTTTGTTGATTGCCACTCACCTGTTCAACCTATATCTGAGATTGATGTCTCTAATTAACGTGCACCTGTGCGGCTACATGAATCAAATAGTTGGCGCTATCTTAGATCACCCTGTTTAGGTGCTAATGGCCGCAAAAGGGTGACACGTTAAATTCCAAAGTGTTTTTTGGTCAATTGCCACGCCCCCATTGGTGCTAGGCGGGTGATTGATGATGCAAATGGAAGTCCTGAGTGTCCTCTAAACGATGCAATTTGTTTAGGCGCTAATGGCCGCAAAAGGGTGACACGTTAAATTCCAATATGTTTTTTGGTCAATTGCCACGCCCCTATTGGTGGTAGGCGGGTGATTGATGATGCAAATGGAAGCCCTGAGTGTCCTCTAAACGATGCAATTTGTTTGACCCACCTAGCTTATATAATCCGGCCGCTAGAGGTCGCAGAAGGGTGGAAAAACACCTGTGTGCAGGGCAAAATGACCCATGGTGTATTCTATAGGATTTCCACGCTCCTGGTGGTGGTAGGCGGGTGGTTGATGGTGATAATGGCAGCCCCGAGTGTCCTCTAGGTGATCCACTTGGTTGCATTCACCCCGCTCATATACCCCCTTAACAGGAAACACAAAAAAGGTAAAAAGTAGAAATTTTGAAATTTTCACTTTTTTGTTGATTGCCACTCACCTGTTCAACCTATATCTGAGATTGATGTCTCTAATTAACGTGCACCTGTGCGGCTACCTGAATCAAACAGTTTGCGCCATCTTAGATCACTCTGTTTAGGCGCTAATGGCCGCAAAACGGTGACACGTTAAATTGCAATATGTTTTTTGGTCAATTGCCACGCCCCTATTGGTGGTAGGCGGGTGATGATGCAAATGGAAGCCCCGAGTGTCCTCTAAACGATGCAATTTTTTTGACCCACCTAGCTTATATACTCCGGCCGCTAGAGGTCGCAGAAGGGTGGAAAAACACCTGTGTGCAGGCAAAATGACCCATGGTGCATTCTATAGGATTTCCACGCTCCTGGTGGTGGTAGGCGGGTGGTTGATGGTGATAATGGAAGCCCCGAGTGTCCTCTAGGTGATCCACTTGGTTTTATCCCCCCCGCTCATATACCCCCTTAACAGGAAACACAAAAAAGGTAAAAAGTAGACATTTTGAAATTTTCACTTTTTTGTTGATTGCCACTCACCTGTTCAACCTATATCTGAGATTGATGTCTTTAATTAACGTGCATCTGTGCGGCTACATGAATCAAATAGTTGGCGCCATCTTAGATCACCCTGTTTAGGTGCTAATGGCCGCAAAAGGGTGACACGTTAAATTCCAAAGTGTTTTTTGGTCAATTGCCACGCCCCCATTGGTGCTAGGCGGGTGATTAATGATGCAAATGGAAGTCCTGGGTGTCCTCTAAACGATGCAATTTGTTTAGGCGCTAATGGCCGCAAAAGGGTGACACGTTAAATTCCAATATGTTTTTTGGTCAATTGCCACGCCCCTATTGGTGGTAGGCGGGTGATTGATGATGCAAATGGGGTGATCCACTTGGTTTTATCCCCCCCGCTCATATACCCCCTTAACAGGAAACACAAAAAAGGTAAAAAGTAGACATTTTGAAATTTTCACTTTTTTGTTGATTGCCACTCACCTGTTCAACCTATATCTGAGATTGATGTCTCTAATTAACGTGCACCTGTGCGGCTACGCAAAAGGGTGACACGTTAAATTCCAAAGTGTTTTTTGGTCAATTGCCACGCCCCCATTGGTGCTAGGCGGGTGATTGATGATGCAAATGGAAGCCCTGAGTGTCCTCTAAACGATGCAATTTTTTTGACCCACCTAGCTTATATACTCCGGCCGCTAGAGGTCGCAGAAGGGTGGAAAAACACCTGTGTGCAGGCAAAATGACCCATGGTGGATTCTATAGGATTTCCACGCTCTTGGTGGTGGTAGGCGGGTGGTTGATGGTGATAATGGAAGCCCCGAGTGTCCTCTAGGTGATCCACTTGGTTTCATCCCCCCCGCTCATATACCCCCCTTAACAGGAAACACAAAAAAGGTAAAAAGTAGAAATTTTGAAATTTTGTGGTTGATTGCCACTCACCTGTTCAACCTATATCTGAGATTGATGTCTCTAATTAACGTGCACCTGTGCGGCTACATGAATCAAATAGTTGGCGCCATCTTAGATCACCCTGTTTAGGTGCTAATGGCCGCAAAAGGGTGACACGTTAAATTCCAAAGTGTTTTTTGGTCAATTGCCACGCCCCCATTGGTGCTAGGCGGGTGATTGATGATGCAAATGGAAGCCCTGAGTGTCCTCTAAACGATGCAATTTGTTTAGGCGCTAATGGCCGCAAAAGGGTGACACGTTAAATTCCAATATGTTTTTTGGTCAATTGCCACGCCCCTATTGGTGGTAGGCGGGTGATTGATGATGCAAATGGAAGCCCTGAGTGTCCTCTAAACGATGCAATTTGTTTGACCCACCTAGCTTATATACTCCGGCCGCTAGAGGTCGCAGAAGGGTGGAAAAACACCTGTGTGCAGGGCAAAATGACCCCTGGTGCATTCTATAGGATTTCCACGCTCCTGGTGGTGGTAGGCGGGTGGTTGATGGTGATAATGGAAGCCCCGAGTGTCCTCTAGGTGATCCACTTGGTTTTATCCCCCCCGCTCATATACCCCCTTAACAGGAAACACAAAAAAGGTAAAAAGTAGACATTTTGAAATTTTCACTTTTTTGTTGATTGCCACTCACCTGTTCAACCTATATCTGAGATTGATGTCTCTAATTAACGTGCACCTGTGCGGCTACGCAAAAGGGTGACACGTTAAATTCCAAAGTGTTTTTTGGTCAATTGCCACGCCCCCATTGGTGCTAGGCGGGTGATTGATGATGCAAATGGAAGCCCTGAGTGTCCTCTAAACGATGCAATTTTTTTGACCCACCTAGCTTATATACTCCGGCCGCTAGAGGTCGCAGAAGGGTGGAAAAACACCTGTGTGCAGGCAAAATGACCCATGGTGCATTCTATAGGATTTCCACGCTCCTGGTGGTGGTAGGCGGGTGGTTGATGGTGATAATGGAAGCCCCGAGTGTCCTCTAGGTGATCCACTTGGTTTCATCCCCCCCGCTCATATACCCCCCTTAACAGGAAACACAAAAAAGGTAAAAAGTAGAAATTTTGAAATTTTGTGGTTGATTGCCACTCACCTGTTCAACCTATATCTGAGATTGATGTCTCTAATTAACGTGCACCTGTGCGGCTACATGAATCAAATAGTTGGCGCCATCTTAGATCACCCTGTTTAGGTGCTAATGGCCGCAAAAGGGTGACACGTTAAATTCCAAAGTGTTTTTTGGTCAATTGCCACGCCCCCATTGGTGCTAGGCGGGTGATTGATGATGCAAATGGAAGCCCTGAGTGTCCTCTAAACGATGCAATTTGTTTAGGCGCTAATGGCCGCAAAAGGGTGACACGTTAAATTCCAATATGTTTTTTGGTCAATTGCCACGCCCCTATTGGTGGTAGGCGGGTGATTGATGATGCAAATGGAAGCCCTGAGTGTCCTCTAAACGATGCAATTTGTTTGACCCACCTAGCTTATATACTCCGGCCGCTAGAGGTCGCAGAAGGGTGGAAAAACACCTGTGTGCAGGGCAAAATGACCCATGGTGCATTCTATAGGATTTCCACGCTCCTGGTGGTGGTAGGCGGGTGGTTGATGGTGATAATGGAAGCCCCGAGTGTCCTCTAGGTGATCCACTTGGTTTCATCCCCCCCGCTCATATACCCCCTTAACAGGAAACACAAAAAAGGTAAAAAGTAGAAATTTTGAAATTTTCACTTTTTTGTTGATTGCCACTCACCTGTTCAACCTATATCTGAGATTGATGTCTCTAATTAACGTGCACCTGTGCGGCTACATGAATCAAATAGTTGGCGCCATCTTAGATCACCCTGTTTAGGTGCTAATGGCCGCAAAAGGGTGACACGTTAAATTCCAAAGTGTTTTTTGGTCAATTGCCACGCCCCCATTGGTGCTAGGCGGGTGATTGATGATGCAAATGGAAGCCCTGAGTGTCCTCTAAACGATGCAATTTGTTTAGGCGCTAATGGCCGCAAAAGGGTGACACGTTAAATTCCAATATGTTTTTTGGTCAATTGCCACGCCCCTATTGGTGGTAGGCGGGTGATTGATGATGCAAATGGAAGCCCTGAGTGTCCTCTAAACGATGCAATTTGTTTGACCCACCTAGCTTATATACTCCGGCCGCTAGAGGTCGCAGAAGGGTGGAAAAACACCTGTGTGCAGGGCAAAATGACCCATGGTGCATTCTATAGGATTTCCACGCTCCTGGTGGTGGTAGGCGGGTGGTTGATGGTGATAATGGAAGCCCCGAGTGTCCTCTAGGTGATCCACTTGGTTTCATCTCCCCCGCTCATATACCCCCTTAACAGGAAACACAAAAAAGGTAAAAAGTAGAAATTTTGAAATTTTCACTTTTTTGTTGATTGCCACTCACCTGTTCAACCTATATCTGAGATTGATGTCTCTAATTAACGTGCACCTGTGCGGCTACATGAATCAAATAGTTGGCGCCATCTTAGATCACCCTGTTTAGGTGCTAATGGCCGCAAAAGGGTGACACGTTAAATTCCAAAGTGTTTTTTGGTCAATTGCCACGCCCCCATTGGTGCTAGGCGGGTGATTGATGATGCAAATGGAAGCCCTGAGTGTCCTCTAAACGATGCAATTTGTTTAGGCGCTAATGGCCGCAAAAGGGTGACACGTTAAATTCCAATATGTTTTTTGGTCAATTGCCACGCCCCTATTGGTGGTAGGCGGGTGATTGATGATGCAAATGGAAGCCCTGAGTGTCCTCTAAACGATGCAATTTGTTTGACCCACCTAGCTTATATACTCCGGCCGCTAGAGGTCGCAGAAGGGTGGAAAAACACCTGTGTGCAGGGCAAAATGACCCATGGTGCATTCTATAGGATTTCCACGCTCCTGGTGGTGGTAGGCGGGTGGTTGATGGTGATAATGGAAGCCCCGAGTGTCCTCTAGGTGATCCACTTGGTTTCATCCCCCCCGCTCATATACCCCCTTAACAGGAAACACAAAAAAGGTAAAAAGTAGAAATTTTGAAATTTTCACTTTTTTGTTGATTGCCACTCACCTGTTCAACCTATATCTGAGATTGATGTCTCTAATTAACGTGCACCTGTGCGGCTACATGAATCAAATAGTTGGCGCCATCTTAGATCACCCTGTTTAGGTGCTAATGGCCGCAAAAGGGTGACACGTTAAATTCCAAAGTGTTTTTTGGTCAATTGCCACGCCCCCATTGGTGCTAGGCGGGTGATTGATGATGCAAATGGAAGCCCTGAGTGTCCTCTAAACGATGCAATTTGTTTAGGCGCTAATGGCCGCAAAAGGGTGACACGTTAAATTCCAATATGTTTTTTGGTCAATTGCCACGCCCCTATTGGTGGTAGGCGGGTGATTGATGATGCAAATGGAAGCCCTGAGTGTCCTCTAAACGATGCAATTTGTTTGACCCACCTAGCTTATATACTCCGGCCGCTAGAGGTCGCAGAAGGGTGGAAAAACACCTGTGTGCAGGGCAAAATGACCCATGGTGCATTCTATAGGATTTCCACGCTCCTGGTGGTGGTAGGCGGGTGGTTGATGGTGATAATGGAAGCCCCGAGTGTCCTCTAGGTGATCCACTTGGTTTCATCTCCCCCGCTCATATACCCCCTTAACAGGAAACACAAAAAAGGTAAAAAGTAGAAATTTTGAAATTTTCACTTTTTTGTTGATTGCCACTCACCTGTTCAACCTATATCTGAGATTGATGTCTCTAATTAACGTGCACCTGTGCGGCTACATGAATCAAATAGTTGGCGCCATCTTAGATCACCCTGTTTAGGTGCTAATGGCCGCAAAAGGGTGACACGTTAAATTCCAAAGTGTTTTTTGGTCAATTGCCACGCCCCCATTGGTGCTAGGCGGGTGATTGATGATGCAAATGGAAGCCCTGAGTGTCCTCTAAACGATGCAATTTGTTTGACCCACCTAGCTTATATACTCCGGCCGCTAGAGGTCGCAGAAGGGTGGAAAATCACCTGTGTGCAGGGCAAAATGACCCATGGTGCATTCTATAGGATTTCCACGCTCCTGGTGGTGGTAGGCGGGTGGTTGATGGTGATAATGGAAGCCCCGAGTGTCCTCTAGGTGATCCACTTGGTTTCATCCCCCCCGCTCATATACCCCCTTAACAGGAAACACAAAAAAGGTAAAAAGTAGAAATTTTGAAATTTTCACTTTTTTGTTGATTGCCACTCACCTGTCAACCTATATCTGAGATTGATGTCTCTAATTAACGTGCACCTGTGTGCAGGGCAAAATGACCCATGGTGCATTCTATAGGATTTCCACGCTCCTGGTGGTGGTAGGCGGGTGGTTGATGGTGATAATGGAAGCCCCGAGTGTCCTCTAGGTGATCCACTTGGTTTCATCCCCCCCGCTCATATACCCCCCTTAACAGGAAACACAAAAAAGGTAAAAAGTAGAAATTTTGAAATTTTGTGGTTGATTGCCACTCACCTGTTCAACCTATATCTGAGATTGATGTCTCTAATTAACGTGCACCTGTGCGGCTACATGAATCAAATAGTTGGCGCCATCTTAGATCACCCTGTTTAGGTGCTAATGGCCGCAAAAGGGTGACACGTTAAATTCCAAAGTGTTTTTTGGTCAATTGCCACGCCCCCATTGGTGCTAGGCGGGTGATTGATGATGCAAATGGAAGCCCTGAGTGTCCTCTAAACGATGCAATTTGTTTAGGCGCTAATGGCCGCAAAAGGGTGACACGTTAAATTCCAATATGTTTTTTGGTCAATTGCCACGCCCCTATTGGTGGTAGGCGGGTGATTGATGATGCAAATGGAAGCCCTGAGTGTCCTCTAAACGATGCAATTTGTTTGACCCACCTAGCTTATATACTCCGGCCGCTAGAGGTCGCAGAAGGGTGGAAAAACACCTGTGTGCAGGGCAAAATGACCCATGGTGCATTCTATAGGATTTCCACGCTCCTGGTGGTGGTAGGCGGGTGGTTGATGGTGATAATGGAAGCCCCGAGTGTCCTCTAGGTGATCCACTTGGTTTCATCTCCCCCGCTCATATACCCCCTTAACAGGAAACACAAAAAAGGTAAAAAGTAGAAATTTTGAAATTTTCACTTTTTTGTTGATTGCCACTCACCTGTTCAACCTATATCTGAGATTGATGTCTCTAATTAACGTGCACCTGTGCGGCTACATGAATCAAATAGTTGGCGCCATCTTAGATCACCCTGTTTAGGTGCTAATGGCCGCAAAAGGGTGACACGTTAAATTCCAAAGTGTTTTTTGGTCAATTGCCACGCCCCCATTGGTGCTAGGCGGGTGATTGATGATGCAAATGGAAGCCCTGAGTGTCCTCTAAACGATGCAATTTGTTTGACCCACCTAGCTTATATACTCCGGCCGCTAGAGGTCGCAGAAGGGTGGAAAATCACCTGTGTGCAGGGCAAAATGACCCATGGTGCATTCTATAGGATTTCCACGCTCCTGGTGGTGGTAGGCGGGTGGTTGATGGTGATAATGGAAGCCCCGAGTGTCCTCTAGGTGATCCACTTGGTTTCATCCCCCCCGCTCATATACCCCCTTAACAGGAAACACAAAAAAGGTAAAAAGTAGAAATTTTGAAATTTTCACTTTTTTGTTGATTGCCACTCACCTGTCAACCTATATCTGAGATTGATGTCTCTAATTAACGTGCACCTGTGTGCAGGGCAAAATGACCCATGGTGCATTCTATAGGATTTCCACGCTCCTGGTGGTGGTAGGCGGGTGGTTGATGGTGATAATGGAAGCCCCGAGTGTCCTCTAGGTGATCCACTTGGTTTCATCCCCCCCGCTCATATACCCCCCTTAACAGGAAACACAAAAAAGGTAAAAAGTAGAAATTTTGAAATTTTGTGGTTGATTGCCACTCACCTGTTCAACCTATATCTGAGATTGATGTCTCTAATTAACGTGCACCTGTGCGGCTACATGAATCAAATAGTTGGCGCCATCTTAGATCACCCTGTTTAGGTGCTAATGGCCGCAAAAGGGTGACACGTTAAATTCCAAAGTGTTTTTTGGTCAATTGCCACGCCCCCATTGGTGCTAGGCGGGTGATTGATGATGCAAATGGAAGCCCTGAGTGTCCTCTAAACGATGCAATTTGTTTAGGCGCTAATGGCCGCAAAAGGGTGACACGTTAAATTCCAATATGTTTTTTGGTCAATTGCCACGCCCCTATTGGTGGTAGGCGGGTGATTGATGATGCAAATGGAAGCCCTGAGTGTCCTCTAAACGATGCAATTTGTTTGACCCACCTAGCTTATATACTCCGGCCGCTAGAGGTCGCAGAAAGGTGGAAAAACACCTGTGTGCAGGGCAAAATGACCCATGGTGCATTCTATAGGATTTCCACGCTCCTGGTGGTGGTAGGCGGGTGGTTGATGGTGATAATGGAAGCCCCGAGTGTCCTCTAGGTGATCCACTTGGTTTCATCCCCCCCGCTCATATACCCCCTTAACAGGAAACACAAAAAAGGTAAAAAGTAGAAATTTTGAAATTTTCACTTTTTTGTTGATTGCCACTCACCTGTTCAACCTATATCTGAGATTGATGTCTCTAATTAACGTGCACCTGTGCGGCTACATGAATCAAATAGTTGGCGCCATCTTAGATCACCCTGTTTAGGTGCTAATGGCCGCAAAAGGGTGACACGTTAAATTCCAAAGTGTTTTTTGGTCAATTGCCACGCCCCCATTGGTGCTAGGCGGGTGATTGATGATGCAAATGGAAGCCCTGAGTGTCCTCTAAACGATGCAATTTGTTTAGGCGCTAATGGCCGCAAAAGGGTGACACGTTAAATTCCAATATGTTTTTTGGTCAATTGCCACGCCCCTATTGGTGGTAGGCGGGTGATTGATGATGCAAATGGAAGCCCTGAGTGTCCTCTAAACGATGCAATTTGTTTGACCCACCTAGCTTATATACTCCGGCCGCTAGAGGTCGCAGAAAGGTGGAAAAACACCTGTGTGCAGGGCAAAATGACCCATGGTGCATTCTATAGGATTTCCACGCTCCTGGTGGTGGTAGGCGGGTGGTTGATGGTGATAATGGAAGCCCCGAGTGTCCTCTAGGTGATCCACTTGGTTTCATCCCCCCCGCTCATATACCCCTTTAACAGGAAACACAAAAAAGGTAAAAAGTAGAAATTTTGAAATTTTCACTTTTTTGTTGATTGCCACTCACCTGTTCAACCTATATCTGAGATTGATGTCTCTAATTAACGTGCACCTGTGCGGCTACATGAATCAAATAGTTGGCGCCATCTTAGATCACCCTGTTTAGGTGCTAATGGCCGCAAAAGGGTGACACGTTAAATTCCAAAGTGTTTTTTGGTCAATTGCCACGCCCCCATTGGTGCTAGGCGGGTGATTGATGATGCAAATGGAAGCCCTGAGTGTCCTCTAAACGATGCAATTTGTTTAGGCGCTAATGGCCGCAAAAGGGTGACACGTTAAATTCCAATATGTTCTTTGGTCAATTGCCACGCCCCTATTGGTGGTAGGCGGGTGATTGATGATGCAAATGGAAGCCCTGAGTGTCCTCTAAACGATGCAATTTGTTTGACCCACCTAGCTTATATACTCCGGCCGCTAGAGGTCGCAGAAGGGTGGAAAAACACCTGTGTGCAGGGCAAAATGACCCATGGTGCATTCTATAGGATTTCCACGCTCCTGGTGGTGGTAGGCGGGTGGCTGATGGTGATAATGGAAGCCCCGAGTGTCCTCTAGGTGATCCACTTGGTTTCATCCCCCCCGCTCATATACCCCCTTAACAGGAAACACAAAAAAGGTAAAAAGTAGAAATTTTAAAATTTTCACTTTTTTGTTGATTGCCACTCACCTGTTCAACCTATATCTGAGATTGATGTCTCTAATTAACGTGCACCTGTGCGGCTACATGAATCAAATAGTTGGCGCCATCTTAGATCACCCTGTTTAGGTGCTAATGGCCGCAAAAGGGTGACACGTTAAATTCCAAAGTGTTTTTTGGTCAATTGCCACGCCCCCATTGGTGCTAGGCGGGTGATTGATGATGCAAATGGAAGCCCTGAGTGTCCTCTAAACGATGCAATTTGTTTGACCCACCTAGCTTATATACTCCGGCCGCTAGAGGTCGCAGAAGGGTGGAAAAACACCTGTGTGCAGGGCAAAATGACCCATGGTGCATTCTATAGGATTTCCACGCTCCTGGTGGTGGTAGGCGGGTGGTTGATGGTGATAATGGAAGCCCCGAGTGTCCTCTAGGTGATCCACTTGGTTTCATCCCCCCCGCTCATATACCCCCTTAACAGGAAACACAAAAAAGGTAAAAAGTAGAAATTTTGAAATTTTCACTTTTTTGTTGATTGCCACTCACCTGTTCAACCTATATCTGAGATTGATGTCTCTAATTAACGTGCACCTGTGCGGCTACATGAATCAAATAGTTGGCGCCATCTTAGATCACCCTGTTTAGGTGCTAATGGCCGCAAAAGGGTGACACGTTAAATTCCAAAGTGTTTTTTGGTCAATTGCCACGCCCCCATTGGTGCTAGGCGGGTGATTGATGATGCAAATGGAAGCCCTGAGTGTCCTCTAAACGATGCAATTTGTTTGACCCACCTAGCTTATATACTCCGGCCGCTAGAGGTCGCAGAAGGGTGGAAAATCACCTGTGTGCAGGGCAAAATGACCCATGGTGCATTCTATAGGATTTCCACGCTCCTGGTGGTGGTAGGCGGGTGGTTGATGGTGATAATGGAAGCCCCGAGTGTCCTCTAGGTGATCCACTTGGTTTCATCCCCCCCGCTCATATACCCCCTTAACAGGAAACACAAAAAAGGTAAAAAGTAGAAATTTTGAAATTTTCACTTTTTTGTTGATTGCCACTCACCTGTCAACCTATATCTGAGATTGATGTCTCTAATTAACGTGCACCTGTGCGGCTACATGAATCAAATAGTTGGCGCCATCTTAGATCACCCTGTTTAGGTGCTAATGGCCGCAAAAGGGTGACACGTTAAATTCCAAAGTGTTTTTTGGTCAATTGCCACGCCCCCATTGGTGCTAGGCGGGTGATTGATGATGCAAATGGAAGCCCTGAGTGTCCTCTAAACGATGCAATTTGTTTGACCCACCTAGCTTATATACTCCGGCCGCTAGAGGTCGCAGAAGGGTGGAAAAACACCTGTGTGCAGGGCAAAATGACCCATGGTGCATTCTGTAGGATTTCCACGCTCCTGGTGGTGGCAGGCGGGTGGTTGATGGTGATAATGGAAGCCCCGAGTGTCCTCTAGGTGATCCACTTGGTTTCATCCCCCCCGCTCATATACCCCCTTAACAGGAAACACAAAAAAGGTAAAAAGTAGAAATTTTGAAATTTTCACTTTTTTGTTGATTGCCACTCACCTGTTCAACCTATATCTGAGATTGATGTCTCTAATTAACGTGCACCTGTGCGGCTACATGAATCAAATAGTTGGCGCCATCTTAGATCACCCTGTTTAGGTGCTAATGGCCGCAAAAGGGTGACACGTTAAATTCCAAAGTGTTTTTTGGTCAATTGCCAAGCCCCCATTGGTGCTAGGCGGGTGATTGATGATGCAAATGGAAGCCCTGAGTGTCCTCTAAACGATGCAATTTGTTTGACCCACCTAGCTTATATACTCCGGCCGCTAGAGGTCGCAGAAGGGTGGAAAAACACCTGTGTGCAGGGCAAAATGACCCATGGTGCATTCTATAGGATTTCCACGCTCCTGGTGGTGGTAGGCGGGTGGTTGATGGTGATAATGGAAGCCCCGAGTGTCCTCTAGGTGATCCACTTGGTTTCATCCCCCCCGCTCATATACCCCCTTAACAGGAAACACAAAAAAGGTAAAAAGTAGAAATTTTGAAATTTTCACTTTTTTGTTGATTGCCACTCACCTGTTCAACCTATATCTGAGATTGATGTCTCTAATTAACGTGCACCTGTGTGCAGGGCAAAATGACCCATGGTGCATTCTATAGGATTTCCACGCTCCTGGTGGTGGTAGGCGGGTGGTTGATGGTGATAATGGAAGCCCCGAGTGTCCTCTAGGTGATCCACTTGGTTTCATCCCCCCCGCTCATATACCCCCCTTAACAGGAAACACAAAAAAGGTAAAAAGTAGAAATTTTGAAATTTTGTGGTTGATTGCCACTCACCTGTTCAACCTATATCTGAGATTGATGTCTCTAATTAACGTGCACCTGTGCGGCTACATGAATCAAATAGTTGGCGCCATCTTAGATCACCCTCTTTAGGTGCTAATGGCCGCAAAAGGGTGACACGTTAAATTCCAAAGTGTTTTTTGGTCAATTGCCACGCCCCCATTGGTGCTAGGCGGGTGATTGATGATGCAAATGGAAGCCCTGAGTGTCCTCTAAACGATGCAATTTGTTTAGGCGCTAATGGCCGCAAAAGGGTGACACGTTAAATTCCAATATGTTTTTTGGTCAATTGCCACGCCCCTATTGGTGGTAGGCGGGTGATTGATGATGCAAATGGAAGCCCTGAGTGTCCTCTAAACGATGCAATTTGTTTGACCCACCTAGCTTATATACTCCGGCCGCTAGAGGTCGCAGAAGGTGGAAAAACACCTGTGTGCAGGGCAAAATGACCCATGGTGCATTCTATAGGATTTCCACGCTCCTGGTGGTGGTAGGCGGGTGGTTGATGGTGATAATGGAAGCCCCGAGTGTCCTCTAGGTGATCCACTTGGTTTCATCCCCCCCGCTCATATACCCCCTTAACAGGAAACACAAAAAAGGTAAAAAGTAGAAATTTTGAAATTTTCACTTTTTTGTTGATTGCCACTCACCTGTTCAACCTATATCTGAGATTGATGTCTTTAATTAACGTGCACCTGTGCGGCTACATGAATCAAATAGTTGGCGCCATCTTAGATCACCCTGTTTAGGTGCTAATGGCCGCAAAAGGGTGACACGTTAAATTCCAAAGTGTTTTTTGGTCAATTGCCACGCCCCCATTGGTGCTAGGCGGGTGATTGATGATGCAAATGGAAGCCCTGAGTGTCCTCTAAACGATACAATTTGTTTGACCCACCTAGCTTATATACTCCGGCCGCTAGAGGTCGCAGAAGGGTGGAAAAACACCTGTGTGCAGGGCAAAATGACCCATGGTGCATTCTATAGGATTTCCACGCTCCTGGTGGTGGTAGGCGAGTGGTTGATGGTGATAATGGAAGCCCCGAGTGTCCTCTAGGTGATCCACTTGGTTTCATCCCCCCCGCTCATATACCCCCTTAACAGGAAACACAAAAAAGGTAAAAAATAGAAATTTTGAAATTTTCACTTTTTTGTTGATTGCCACTCACCTGTTCAACCTATATCTGAGATTGATGTCTCTAATTAACGTGCACCTGTGTGCAGGGCAAAATGACCCATGGTGCATTCTATAGGATTTCCACGCTCCTGGTGGTGGTAGGCGGGTGGTTGATGGTGATAATGGAAGCCCCGAGTGTCCTCTAGGTGATCCACTTGGTTTCATCCCCCCCGCTCATATACCCCCCTTAACAGGAAACACAAAAAAGGTAAAAAATAGAAATTTTGAAATTTTGTGGTTGATTGCCACTCACCTGTTCAACCTATATCTGAGATTGATGTCTCTAATTAACGTGCACCTGTGCGGCTACATGAATCAAATAGTTGGCGCCATCTTAGATCACCCTGTTTAGGTGCTAATGGCCGCAAAAGGGTGACACGTTAAATTCCAAAGTGTTTTTTGGTCAATTACCACGCCCCCATTGGTGCTAGGCGGGTGATTGATGATGCAAATGGAAGCCCTGAGTGTCCTCTAAACGATGCAATTTGTTTGACCCACCTAGCTTATATACTCCGGCCGCTAGAGGTCGCAGAAGGGTGGAAAAACACCTGTGTGCAGGGCAAAATGACCCATGGTGCATTCTATAGGATTTCCACGCTCCTGGTGGTGGTAGGCGGGTGGTTGATGGTGATAATGGAAGCCCCGAGTGTCCTCTAGGTGATCCACTTGGTTTCATCCCCCCCGCTCATATACCCCCTAACAGGAAACACAAAAAAGGTAAAAAATAGAAATTTTGAAATTTTCACTTTTTTGTTGATTGCCACTCACCTGTTCAACCTATATCTGAGATTGATGTCTCTAATTAACGTGCACCTGTGTGCAGGGCAAAATGACCCATGGTGCATTCTATAGGATTTCCACGCTCCTGGTGGTGGTAGGCGGGTGGTTGATGGTGATAATGGAAGCCCCGAGTGTCCTCTAGGTGATCCACTTGGTTTCATCCCCCCCGCTCATATACCCCCTTAACAGGAAACACAAAAAAGGTAAAAAGTAGAAATTTTGAAATTTTCACTTTTTTGTTGATTGCCACTCACCTGTTCAACCTACATCTGAGATTGATGTCTCTAATTAACGTGCACCTGTGTGCAGGGCAAAATGACCCATGGTGCATTCTATAGGATTTCCACGCTCCTGGTGGTGGTAGGCGGGTGGTTGATGGTGATAATGGAAGCCCCGAGTGTCCTCTAGGTGATCCACTTGGTTTCATCCCCCCCGCTCATATACCCCCCTTAACAGGAAACACAAAAAAGGTAAAAAGTAGAAATTTTGAAATTTTTTGGTTGATTGCCACTCACCTGTTCAACCTATATCTGAGATTGATGTCTCTAATTAACGTGCACCTGTGCGGCTACATGAATCAAATAGTTGCCGCCATCTTAGATCACCCTGTTTAGGTGCTAATGGCCGCAAAAGGGTGACACGTTAAATTCCAAAGTGTTTTTTGGTCAATTGCCACGCCCCCATTGGTGCTAGGCGGGTGATTGATGATGCAAATGGAAGCCCTGAGTGTCCTCTAAACGATGCAATTTGTTTGACCCACCTAGCTTATATACTCCGGCCGCTAGAGGTCGCAGAAGGGTGGAAAAACACCTGTGTGCAGGGAAAAATGACCTATGGTGCATTCTATAGAATTTCCACGCTCCTGGTGGTGGTAGGCGGGTGGTTGATGGTGATAATGGAAGCCCCGAGTGTCCTCTAGGTGATCCACTTGGTTTCATCCCCCCCGCTCATATACCCCCTTAACAGGAAACACAAAAAAGGTAAAAAATAGAAATTTTGAAATGTTCACTTTTTTGTTGATTGCCACTCACCTGTTCAACCTATATCTGAGATTGATGTCTCTAATTAACGTGCACCTGTGTGCAGGGCAAAATGACCATGGTGCATTCTATAGGATTTCCACGCTCCTGGTGGTGGTAGGCGGGTGGTTGATGGTGATAATGGAAGCCCCGAGTGTCCTCTAGGTGATCCACTTGGTTTCATCCCCCCCGCTCATATACCCCCTTAACAGGAAACACAAAAAAGGTAAAAAGTAGAAATTTTGAAATTTTCACTTTTTTGTTGATTGCCACTCACCTGTTCAACCTATATCTGAGATTGATGTCTCTAATTAACGTGCACCTGTGCGGCTACATGAATCAGATAGTTGGCGCCATCTTAGATCACCCTGTTTAGGTGCTAATGGCCGCAAAAGGGTGACACGTTAAATTCCAAAGTGTTTTTTGGTCAATTGCCACGCCCCCATTGGTGCTAGGCGGGTGATTGATGATGCAAATGGAAGCCCTGAGTGTCCTCTAAACGATGCAATTTGTTTGACTCACCTAGCTTATATACTCCGGCCGCTAGGGGTCGCAGAAGGGTGGAAAAACACCTGTGTGCAGGGCAAAATGACCCATGGTGCATTCTATAGGATTTCCACGCTCCTGGTGGTGGTAGGCGGGTGGTTGATGGTGATAATGGAAGCCCCGAGTGTCCTCTAGGTGATCCACTTGGTTTCATCCCCCCCGCTCATATACCCCCTTAACAGGAAACACAAAAAAGGTAAAAAATAGAAATTTTGAAATTTTCACTTTTTTGTTGATTGCCACTCACCTGTTCAACCTATATCTGAGATTGATGTCTCTAATTAACGTGCACCTGTGTGCAGGGCAAAATGACCCATGGTGCATTCTATAGGATTTCCACGCTCCTGGTGGTGGTAGGCGGGTGGTTGATGGTGATAATGGAAGCCCCGAGTGTCCTCTAGGTGATCCACTTGGTTTCATCCCCCCCGCTCATATACCCCCTTAACAGGAAACACAAAAAAGGTAAAAAGTAGAAATTTTGAAATTTTCACTTTTTTGTTGATTGCCACTCACCTGTTCAACCTACATCTGAGATTGATGTCTCTAATTAACGTGCACCTGTGTGCAGGGCAAAATGACCCATGGTGCATTCTATAGGATTTCCACGCTCCTGGTGGTGGTAGGCGGGTGGTTGATGGTGATAATGGAAGCCCCGAGTGTCCTCTAGGTGATCCACTTGGTTTCATCCCCCCCGCTCATATACCCCCCTTAACAGGAAACACAAAAAAGGTAAAAAGTAGAAATTTTGAAATTTTGTGGTTGATTGCCACTCACCTGTTCAACCTATATCTGAGATTGATGTCTCTAATTAACGTGCACCTGTGCGGCTACATGAATCAAATAGTTGGCGCCATCTTAGATCACCCTGTTTAGGTGCTAATGGCCGCAAAAGGGTGACACGTTAAATTCCAAAGTGTTTTTTGGTCAATTGCCACGCCCCCATTGGTGCTAGGCGGGTGATTGATGATGCAAATGGAAGCCCTGAGTGTCCTCTAAACGATGCAATTTGTTTAGGCGCTAATGGCCGCAATTTGTTTGACCCACCTAGCTTATATACTCCGGCCGCTAGAGGTCGCAGAAGGGTGGAAAAACACCTGTGTGCAGGGAAAAATGACCTATGGTGCATTCTATAGAATTTCCACGCTCCTGGTGGTGGTAGGCGGGTGGTTGATGGTGATAATGGAAGCCCCGAGTGTCCTCTAGGTGATCCACTTGGTTTCATCCCCCCCGCTCATATACCCCCTTAACAGGAAACACAAAAAAGGTAAAAAATAGAAATTTTGAAATGTTCACTTTTTTGTTGATTGCCACTCACCTGTTCAACCTATATCTGAGATTGATGTGTCTAATTAACGTGCACCTGTGTGCAGGGCAAAATGACCATGGTGCATTCTATAGGATTTCCACGCTCCTGGTGGTGGTAGGCGGGTGGTTGATGGTGATAATGGAAGCCCCGAGTGTCCTCTAGGTGATCCACTTGGTTTCATCCCCCCCGCTCATATACCCCCTTAACAGGAAACACAAAAAAGGTAAAAAGTAGAAATTTTGAAATTTTCACTTTTTTGTTGATTGCCACTCACCTGTTCAACCTATATCTGAGATTGATGTCTCTAATTAACGTGCACCTGTGCGGCTACATGAATCAAATAGTTGGCGCCATCTTAGATCACCCTGTTTAGGTGCTAATGGCCGCAAAAGGGTGACACGTTAAATTCCAAAGTGTTTTTTGGTCAATTGCCACGCCCCCATTGGTGCTAGGCGGGTGATTGATGATGCAAATGGAAGCCCTGAGTGTCCTCTAAACGATGCAATTTGTTTGACCCACCTAGCTTATATACTCCGGCCGCTAGAGGTCGCAGAAGGGTGGAAAATCACCTGTGTGCAGGGCAAAATGACCCATGGTGCATTCTATAGGATTTCCACGCTCCTGGTGGTGGTAGGCGGGTGGTTGATGGTGATAATGGAAGCCCCGAGTGTCCTCTAGGTGATCCACTTGGTTTCATCCCCCCCGCTCATATACCCCCTTAACAGGAAACACAAAAAAGGTAAAAAGTAGAAATTTTAAAATTTTCACTTTTTTGTTGATTGCCACTCACCTGTTCAACCTATATCTGAGATTGATGTCTCTAATTAACGTGCACCTGTGCGGCTACATGAATCAAATAGTTGGCGCCATCTTAGATCACCCTGTTTAGGTGCTAATGGCCGCAAAAGGGTGACACGTTAAATTCCAAAGTGTTTTTTGGTCAATTACCACGCCCCCATTGGTGCTAGGCGGGTGATTGATGATGCAAATGGAAGCCCTGAGTGTCCTCTAAACGATGCAATTTGTTTGACCCACCTAGCTTATATACTCCGGCCGCTAGAGGTCGCAGAAGGGTGGAAAAACACCTGTGTGCAGGGCAAAATGACCCATGGTGCATTCTATAGGATTTCCACGCTCCTGGTGGTGGTAGGCGGGTGGTTGATGGTGATAATGGAAGCCCCGAGTGTCCTCTAGGTGATCCACTTGGTTTCATCCCCCCCGCTCATATACCCCCTAACAGGAAACACAAAAAAGGTAAAAAATAGAAATTTTGAAATTTTCACTTTTTTGTTGATTGCCACTCACCTGTTCAACCTATATCTGAGATTGATGTCTCTAATTAACGTGCACCTGTGTGCAGGGCAAAATGACCCATGGTGCATTCTATAGGATTTCCACGCTCCTGGTGGTGGTAGGCGGGTGGTTGATGGTGATAATGGAAGCCCCGAGTGTCCTCTAGGTGATCCACTTGGTTTCATCCCCCCCGCTCATATACCCCCTTAACAGGAAACACAAAAAAGGTAAAAAGTAGAAATTTTGAAATTTTCACTTTTTTGTTGATTGCCACTCACCTGTTCAACCTACATCTGAGATTGATGTCTCTAATTAACGTGCACCTGTGTGCAGGGCAAAATGACCCATGGTGCATTCTATAGGATTTCCACGCTCCTGGTGGTGGTAGGCGGGTGGTTGATGGTGATAATGGAAGCCCCGAGTGTCCTCTAGGTGATCCACTTGGTTTCATCCCCCCCGCTCATATACCCCCCTTAACAGGAAACACAAAAAAGGTAAAAAGTAGAAATTTTGAAATTTTTTGGTTGATTGCCACTCACCTGTTCAACCTATATCTGAGATTGATGTCTCTAATTAACGTGCACCTGTGCGGCTACATGAATCAAATAGTTGCCGCCATCTTAGATCACCCTGTTTAGGTGCTAATGGCCGCAAAAGGGTGACACGTTAAATTCCAAAGTGTTTTTTGGTCAATTGCCACGCCCCCATTGGTGCTAGGCGGGTGATTGATGATGCAAATGGAAGCCCTGAGTGTCCTCTAAACGATGCAATTTGTTTGACCCACCTAGCTTATATACTCCGGCCGCTAGAGGTCGCAGAAGGGTGGAAAAACACCTGTGTGCAGGGAAAAATGACCTATGGTGCATTCTATAGAATTTCCACGCTCCTGGTGGTGGTAGGCGGGTGGTTGATGGTGATAATGGAAGCCCCGAGTGTCCTCTAGGTGATCCACTTGGTTTCATCCCCCCCGCTCATATACCCCCTTAACAGGAAACACAAAAAAGGTAAAAAATAGAAATTTTGAAATGTTCACTTTTTTGTTGATTGCCACTCACCTGTTCAACCTATATCTGAGATTGATGTCTCTAATTAACGTGCACCTGTGTGCAGGGCAAAATGACCATGGTGCATTCTATAGGATTTCCACGCTCCTGGTGGTGGTAGGCGGGTGGTTGATGGTGATAATGGAAGCCCCGAGTGTCCTCTAGGTGATCCACTTGGTTTCATCCCCCCCGCTCATATACCCCCTTAACAGGAAACACAAAAAAGGTAAAAAGTAGAAATTTTGAAATTTTCACTTTTTTGTTGATTGCCACTCACCTGTTCAACCTATATCTGAGATTGATGTCTCTAATTAACGTGCACCTGTGCGGCTACATGAATCAGATAGTTGGCGCCATCTTAGATCACCCTGTTTAGGTGCTAATGGCCGCAAAAGGGTGACACGTTAAATTCCAAAGTGTTTTTTGGTCAATTGCCACGCCCCCATTGGTGCTAGGCGGGTGATTGATGATGCAAATGGAAGCCCTGAGTGTCCTCTAAACGATGCAATTTGTTTGACTCACCTAGCTTATATACTCCGGCCGCTAGGGGTCGCAGAAGGGTGGAAAAACACCTGTGTGCAGGGCAAAATGACCCATGGTGCATTCTATAGGATTTCCACGCTCCTGGTGGTGGTAGGCGGGTGGTTGATGGTGATAATGGAAGCCCCGAGTGTCCTCTAGGTGATCCACTTGGTTTCATCCCCCCCGCTCATATACCCCCTTAACAGGAAACACAAAAAAGGTAAAAAATAGAAATTTTGAAATTTTCACTTTTTTGTTGATTGCCACTCACCTGTTCAACCTATATCTGAGATTGATGTCTCTAATTAACGTGCACCTGTGTGCAGGGCAAAATGACCCATGGTGCATTCTATAGGATTTCCACGCTCCTGGTGGTGGTAGGCGGGTGGTTGATGGTGATAATGGAAGCCCCGAGTGTCCTCTAGGTGATCCACTTGGTTTCATCCCCCCCGCTCATATACCCCCTTAACAGGAAACACAAAAAAGGTAAAAAGTAGAAATTTTGAAATTTTCACTTTTTTGTTGATTGCCACTCACCTGTTCAACCTACATCTGAGATTGATGTCTCTAATTAACGTGCACCTGTGTGCAGGGCAAAATGACCCATGGTGCATTCTATAGGATTTCCACGCTCCTGGTGGTGGTAGGCGGGTGGTTGATGGTGATAATGGAAGCCCCGAGTGTCCTCTAGGTGATCCACTTGGTTTCATCCCCCCCGCTCATATACCCCCCTTAACAGGAAACACAAAAAAGGTAAAAAGTAGAAATTTTGAAATTTTGTGGTTGATTGCCACTCACCTGTTCAACCTATATCTGAGATTGATGTCTCTAATTAACGTGCACCTGTGCGGCTACATGAATCAAATAGTTGGCGCCATCTTAGATCACCCTGTTTAGGTGCTAATGGCCGCAAAAGGGTGACACGTTAAATTCCAAAGTGTTTTTTGGTCAATTGCCACGCCCCCATTGGTGCTAGGCGGGTGATTGATGATGCAAATGGAAGCCCTGAGTGTCCTCTAAACGATGCAATTTGTTTAGGCGCTAATGGCCGCAAAAGGGTGACACGTTAAATTCCAATATGTTTTTTGGTCAATTGCCACGCCCCTATTGGTGGTAGGCGGGTGATTGATGATGCAAATGGAAGCCCTGAGTGTCCTCTAAACGATGCAATTTGTTTGACCCACCTAGCTTATATACTCCGGCCGCTAGAGGTCGCAGAAGGTGGAAAAACACCTGTGTGCAGGGCAAAATGACCCATGGTGCATTCTATAGGATTTCCACGCTCCTGGTGGTGGTAGGCGGGTGGTTGATGGTGATAATGGAAGCCCCGAGTGTCCTCTAGGTGATCCACTTGGTTTCATCCCCCCCGCTCATATACCCCCTTAACAGGAAACACAAAAAAGGTAAAAAGTAGAAATTTTGAAATTTTCACTTTTTTGTTGATTGCCACTCACCTGTTCAACCTATATCTGAGATTGATGTCTCTAATTAACGTGCACCTGTGCGGCTACATGAATCAAATAGTTGGCGCTATCTTAGATCACCCTGTTTAGGTGCTAATGGCCGCAAAAGGGTGACACGTTAAATTCCAAAGTGTTTTTTGGTCAATTGCCACGCCCCCATTGGTGCTAGGCGGGTGATTGATGATGCAAATGGAAGCCCTGAGTGTCCTCTAAACGATGCAATTTGTTTGACCCACCTAGCTTATATACTCCGGCCGCTAGAGGTCGCAGAAGGGTGGAAAAACACCTGTGTGCAGGGCAAAATGACCCATGGTGCATTCTATAGGATTTCCACGCTCCTGGTGGTGGTAGGCGGGTGGTTGATGGTGATAATGGAAGCCCCGAGTGTCCTCTAGGTGATCCACTTGGTTTCATCCCCCCCGCTCATATACCCCCTTAACAGGAAACACAAAAAAGGTAAAAAGTAGAAATTTTGAAATTTTCACTTTTTTGTTGATTGCCACTCACCTGTTCAACCTATATCTGAGATTGATGTCTCTAATTAACGTGCACCTGTGTGCAGGGCAAAATGACCCATGGTGCATTCTATAGGATTTCCACGCTCCTGGTGGTGGTAGGCGGGTGGTTGATGGTGATAATGGAAGCCCCGAGTGTCCTCTAGGTGATCCACTTGGTTTCATCCCCCCCGCTCATATACCCCCCTTAACAGGAAACACAAAAAAGGTAAAAAGTAGAAATTTTGAAATTTTGTGGTTGATTGCCACTCACCTGTTCAACCTATATCTGAGATTGATGTCTCTAATTAACGTGCACCTGTGCGGCTACATGAATCAAATAGTTGGCGCCATCTTAGATCACCCTCTTTAGGTGCTAATGGCCGCAAAAGGGTGACACGTTAAATTCCAAAGTGTTTTTTGGTCAATTGCCACGCCCCCATTGGTGCTAGGCGGGTGATTGATGATGCAAATGGAAGCCCTGAGTGTCCTCTAAACGATGCAATTTGTTTAGGCGCTAATGGCCGCAAAAGGGTGACACGTTAAATTCCAATATGTTTTTTGGTCAATTGCCACGCCCCTATTGGTGGTAGGCGGGTGATTGATGATGCAAATGGAAGCCCTGAGTGTCCTCTAAACGATGCAATTTGTTTGACCCACCTAGCTTATATACTCCGGCCGCTAGAGGTCGCAGAAGGTGGAAAAACACCTGTGTGCAGGGCAAAATGACCCATGGTGCATTCTATAGGATTTCCACGCTCCTGGTGGTGGTAGGCGGGTGGTTGATGGTGATAATGGAAGCCCCGAGTGTCCTCTAGGTGATCCACTTGGTTTCATCCCCCCCGCTCATATACCCCCTTAACAGGAAACACAAAAAAGGTAAAAAGTAGAAATTTTGAAATTTTCACTTTTTTGTTGATTGCCACTCACCTGTTCAACCTATATCTGAGATTGATGTCTCTAATTAACGTGCACCTGTGCGGCTACATGAATCAAATAGTTGGCGCCATCTTAGATCACCCTGTTTAGGTGCTAATGGCCGCAAAAGGGTGACACGTTAAATTCCAAAGTGTTTTTTGGTCAATTGCCACGCCCCCATTGGTGCTAGGCGGGTGATTGATGATGCAAATGGAAGCCCTGAGTGTCCTCTAAACGATGCAATTTGTTTAGGCGCTAATGGCCGCAAAAGGGTGACACGTTAAATTCCAATATGTTTTTTGGTCAATTGCCACGCCCCTATTGGTGGTAGGCGGGTGATTGATGATGCAAATGGAAGCCCTGAGTGTCCTCTAAACGATGCAATTTGTTTGACCCACCTAGCTTATATACTCCGGCCGCTAGAGGTCGCAGAAAGGTGGAAAAACACCTGTGTGCAGGGCAAAATGACCCATGGTGCATTCTATAGGATTTCCACGCTCCTGGTGGTGGTAGGCGGGTGGTTGATGGTGATAATGGAAGCCCCGAGTGTCCTCTAGGTGATCCACTTGGTTTCATCCCCCCCGCTCATATACCCCCTTAACAGGAAACACAAAAAAGGTAAAAAGTAGAAATTTTGAAATTTTCACTTTTTTGTTGATTGCCACTCACCTGTTCAACCTATATCTGAGATTGATGTCTCTAATTAACGTGCACCTGTGCGGCTACATGAATCAAATAGTTGGCGCCATCTTAGATCACCCTGTTTAGGTGCTAATGGCCGCAAAAGGGTGACACGTTAAATTCCAAAGTGTTTTTTGGTCAATTGCCACGCCCCCATTGGTGCTAGGCGGGTGATTGATGATGCAAATGGAAGCCCTGAGTGTCCTCTAAACGATGCAATTTGTTTGACCCACCTAGCTTATATACTCCGGCCGCTAGAGGTCGCAGAAGGGTGGAAAATCACCTGTGTGCAGGGCAAAATGACCCATGGTGCATTCTATAGGATTTCCACGCTCCTGGTGGTGGTAGGCGGGTGGTTGATGGTGATAATGGAAGCCCCGAGTGTCCTCTAGGTGATCCACTTGGTTTCATCCCCCCCGCTCATATACCCCCTTAACAGGAAACACAAAAAAGGTAAAAAGTAGAAATTTTAAAATTTTCACTTTTTTGTTGATTGCCACTCACCTGTTCAACCTATATCTGAGATTGATGTCTCTAATTAACGTGCACCTGTACGGCTACATGAATCAAATAGTTGGCGCCATCTTAGATCACCCTGTTTAGGTGCTAATGGCCGCAAAAGGGTGACACGTTAAATTCCAAAGTGTTTTTTGGTCAATTGCCACGCCCCCATTGGTGCTAGGCGGGTGATTGATGATGCAAATGGAAGCCCTGAGTGTCCTCTAAACGATACAATTTGTTTGACCCACCTAGCTTATATACTCCGGCCGCTAGAGGTCGCAGAAGGGTGGAAAAACACCTGTGTGCAGGGCAAAATGACCCATGGTGCATTCTATAGGATTTCCACGCTCCTGGTGGTGGTAGGCGAGTGGTTGATGGTGATAATGGAAGCCCCGAGTGTCCTCTAGGTGATCCACTTGGTTTCATCCCCCCCGCTCATATACCCCCTTAACAGGAAACACAAAAAAGGTAAAAAATAGAAATTTTGAAATTTTCACTTTTTTGTTGATTGCCACTCACCTGTTCAACCTATATCTGAGATTGATGTCTCTAATTAACGTGCACCTGTGTGCAGGGCAAAATGACCCATGGTGCATTCTATAGGATTTCCACGCTCCTGGTGGTGGTAGGCGGGTGGTTGATGGTGATAATGGAAGCCCCGAGTGTCCTCTAGGTGATCCACTTGGTTTCATCCCCCCCGCTCATATACCCCCCTTAACAGGAAACACAAAAAAGGTAAAAAGTAGAAATTTTGAAATTTTGTGGTTGATTGCCACTCACCTGTTCAACCTATATCTGAGATTGATGTCTCTAATTAACGTGCACCTGTGCGGCTACATGAATCAAATAGTTGGCGCCATCTTAGATCACCCTGTTTAGGTGCTAATGGCCGCAAAAGGGTGACACGTTAAATTCCAAAGTGTTTTTTGGTCAATTACCACGCCCCCATTGGTGCTAGGCGGGTGATTGATGATGCAAATGGAAGCCCTGAGTGTCCTCTAAACGATGCAATTTGTTTGACCCACCTAGCTTATATACTCCGGCCGCTAGAGGTCGCAGAAGGGTGGAAAAACACCTGTGTGCAGGGCAAAATGACCCATGGTGCATTCTATAGGATTTCCACGCTCCTGGTGGTGGTAGGCGGGTGGTTGATGGTGATAATGGAAGCCCCGAGTGTCCTCTAGGTGATCCACTTGGTTTCATCCCCCCCGCTCATATACCCCCTAACAGGAAACACAAAAAAGGTAAAAAATAGAAATTTTGAAATTTTCACTTTTTTGTTGATTGCCACTCACCTGTTCAACCTATATCTGAGATTGATGTCTCTAATTAACGTGCACCTGTGTGCAGGGCAAAATGACCCATGGTGCATTCTATAGGATTTCCACGCTCCTGGTGGTGGTAGGCGGGTGGTTGATGGTGATAATGGAAGCCCCGAGTGTCCTCTAGGTGATCCACTTGGTTTCATCCCCCCCGCTCATATACCCCCTTAACAGGAAACACAAAAAAGGTAAAAAGTAGAAATTTTGAAATTTTCACTTTTTTGTTGATTGCCACTCACCTGTTCAACCTACATCTGAGATTGATGTCTCTAATTAACGTGCACCTGTGTGCAGGGCAAAATGACCCATGGTGCATTCTATAGGATTTCCACGCTCCTGGTGGTGGTAGGCGGGTGGTTGATGGTGATAATGGAAGCCCCGAGTGTCCTCTAGGTGATCCACTTGGTTTCATCCCCCCCGCTCATATACCCCCCTTAACAGGAAACACAAAAAAGGTAAAAAGTAGAAATTTTGAAATTTTTTGGTTGATTGCCACTCACCTGTTCAACCTATATCTGAGATTGATGTCTCTAATTAACGTGCACCTGTGCGGCTACATGAATCAAATAGTTGCCGCCATCTTAGATCACCCTGTTTAGGTGCTAATGGCCGCAAAAGGGTGACACGTTAAATTCCAAAGTGTTTTTTGGTCAATTGCCACGCCCCCATTGGTGCTAGGCGGGTGATTGATGATGCAAATGGAAGCCCTGAGTGTCCTCTAAACGATGCAATTTGTTTGACCCACCTAGCTTATATACTCCGGCCGCTAGAGGTCGCAGAAGGGTGGAAAAACACCTGTGTGCAGGGAAAAATGACCTATGGTGCATTCTATAGAATTTCCACGCTCCTGGTGGTGGTAGGCGGGTGGTTGATGGTGATAATGGAAGCCCCGAGTGTCCTCTAGGTGATCCACTTGGTTTCATCCCCCCCGCTCATATACCCCCTTAACAGGAAACACAAAAAAGGTAAAAAATAGAAATTTTGAAATGTTCACTTTTTTGTTGATTGCCACTCACCTGTTCAACCTATATCTGAGATTGATGTCTCTAATTAACGTGCACCTGTGTGCAGGGCAAAATGACCATGGTGCATTCTATAGGATTTCCACGCTCCTGGTGGTGGTAGGCGGGTGGTTGATGGTGATAATGGAAGCCCCGAGTGTCCTCTAGGAGATCCACTTGGTTTCATCCCTACCGCTCATATACCCCCTTAACAGGAAACACAAAAAAGGTAAAAAGTAGAAATTTTGAAATTTTCACTTTTTTGTTGATTGCCACTCACCTGTTCAACCTATATCTGAGATTGATGTCTCTAATTAACGTGCACCTGTGCGGCTACATGAATCAGATAGTTGGCGCCATCTTAGATCACCCTGTTTAGGTGCTAATGGCCGCAAAAGGGTGACACGTTAAATTCCAAAGTGTTTTTTGGTCAATTGCCACGCCCCCATTGGTGCTAGGCGGGTGATTGATGATGCAAATGGAAGCCCTGAGTGTCCTCTAAACGATGCAATTTGTTTGACTCACCTAGCTTATATACTCCGGCCGCTAGGGGTCGCAGAAGGGTGGAAAAACACCTGTGTGCAGGGCAAAATGACCCATGGTGCATTCTATAGGATTTCCACGCTCCTGGTGGTGGTAGGCGGGTGGTTGATGGTGATAATGGAAGCCCCGAGTGTCCTCTAGGTGATCCACTTGGTTTCATCCCCCCCGCTCATATACCCCCTTAACAGGAAACACAAAAAAGGTAAAAAATAGAAATTTTGAAATTTTCACTTTTTTGTTGATTGCCACTCACCTGTTCAACCTATATCTGAGATTGATGTCTCTAATTAACGTGCACCTGTGTGCAGGGCAAAATGACCCATGGTGCATTCTATAGGATTTCCACGCTCCTGGTGGTGGTAGGCGGGTGGTTGATGGTGATAATGGAAGCCCCGAGTGTCCTCTAGGTGATCCACTTGGTTTCATCCCCCCCGCTCATATACCCCCTTAACAGGAAACACAAAAAAGGTAAAAAGTAGAAATTTTGAAATTTTCACTTTTTTGTTGATTGCCACTCACCTGTTCAACCTACATCTGAGATTGATGTCTCTAATTAACGTGCACCTGTGTGCAGGGCAAAATGACCCATGGTGCATTCTATAGGATTTCCACGCTCCTGGTGGTGGTAGGCGGGTGGTTGATGGTGATAATGGAAGCCCCGAGTGTCCTCTAGGTGATCCACTTGGTTTCATCCCCCCCGCTCATATACCCCCCTTAACAGGAAACACAAAAAAGGTAAAAAGTAGAAATTTTGAAATTTTGTGGTTGATTGCCACTCACCTGTTCAACCTATATCTGAGATTGATGTCTCTAATTAACGTGCACCTGTGCGGCTACATGAATCAAATAGTTGGCGCCATCTTAGATCACCCTGTTTAGGTGCTAATGGCCGCAAAAGGGTGACACGTTAAATTCCAAAGTGTTTTTTGGTCAATTGCCACGCCCCCATTGGTGCTAGGCGGGTGATTGATGATGCAAATGGAAGCCCTGAGTGTCCTCTAAACGATGCAATTTGTTTAGGCGCTAATGGCCGCAATTTGTTTGACCCACCTAGCTTATATACTCCGGCCGCTAGAGGTCGCAGAAGGGTGGAAAAACACCTGTGTGCAGGGAAAAATGACCTATGGTGCATTCTATAGAATTTCCACGCTCCTGGTGGTGGTAGGCGGGTGGTTGATGGTGATAATGGAAGCCCCGAGTGTCCTCTAGGTGATCCACTTGGTTTCATCCCCCCCGCTCATATACCCCCTTAACAGGAAACACAAAAAAGGTAAAAAATAGAAATTTTGAAATGTTCACTTTTTTGTTGATTGCCACTCACCTGTTCAACCTATATCTGAGATTGATGTCTCTAATTAACGTGCACCTGTGTGCAGGGCAAAATGACCATGGTGCATTCTATAGGATTTCCACGCTCCTGGTGGTGGTAGGCGGGTGGTTGATGGTGATAATGGAAGCCCCGAGTGTCCTCTAGGTGATCCACTTGGTTTCATCCCCCCCGCTCATATACCCCCTTAACAGGAAACACAAAAAAGGTAAAAAGTAGAAATTTTGAAATTTTCACTTTTTTGTTGATTGCCACTCACCTGTTCAACCTATATCTGAGATTGATGTCTCTAATTAACGTGCACCTGTGCGGCTACATGAATCAAATAGTTGGCGCCATCTTAGATCACCCTGTTTAGGTGCTAATGGCCGCAAAAGGGTGACACGTTAAATTCCAAAGTGTTTTTTGGTCAATTGCCACGCCCCCATTGGTGCTAGGCGGGTGATTGATGATGCAAATGGAAGCCCTGAGTGTCCTCTAAACGATGCAATTTGTTTGACCCACCTAGCTTATATACTCCGGCCGCTAGAGGTCGCAGAAGGGTGGAAAATCACCTGTGTGCAGGGCAAAATGACCCATGGTGCATTCTATAGGATTTCCACGCTCCTGGTGGTGGTAGGCGGGTGGTTGATGGTGATAATGGAAGCCCCGAGTGTCCTCTAGGTGATCCACTTGGTTTCATCCCCCCCGCTCATATACCCCCTTAACAGGAAACACAAAAAAGGTAAAAAGTAGAAATTTTAAAATTTTCACTTTTTTGTTGATTGCCACTCACCTGTTCAACCTATATCTGAGATTGATGTCTCTAATTAACGTACACCTGTGCGGCTACATGAATCAAATAGTTGGCGCCATCTTAGATCACCCTGTTTAGGTGCTAATGGCCGCAAAAGGGTGACACGTTAAATTCCAAAGTGTTTTTTGGTCAATTGCCACGCCCCCATTGGTGCTAGGCGGGTGATTGATGATGCAAATGGAAGCCCTGAGTGTCCTCTAAACGATACAATTTGTTTGACCCACCTAGCTTATATACTCCGGCCGCTAGAGGTCGCAGAAGGGTGGAAAAACACCTGTGTGCAGGGCAAAATGACCCATGGTGCATTCTATAGGATTTCCACGCTCCTGGTGGTGGTAGGCGAGTGGTTGATGGTGATAATGGAAGCCCCGAGTGTCCTCTAGGTGATCCACTTGGTTTCATCCCCCCCGCTCATATACCCCCTTAACAGGAAACACAAAAAAGGTAAAAAATAGAAATTTTGAAATTTTCACTTTTTTGTTGATTGCCACTCACCTGTTCAACCTATATCTGAGATTGATGTCTCTAATTAACGTGCACCTGTGTGCAGGGCAAAATGACCCATGGTGCATTCTATAGGATTTCCACGCTCCTGGTGGTGGTAGGCGGGTGGTTGATGGTGATAATGGAAGCCCCGAGTGTCCTCTAGGTGATCCACTTGGTTTCATCCCCCCCGCTCATATACCCCCCTTAACAGGAAACACAAAAAAGGTAAAAAGTAGAAATTTTGAAATTTTGTGGTTGATTGCCACTCACCTGTTCAACCTATATCTGAGATTGATGTCTCTAATTAACGTGCACCTGTGCGGCTACATGAATCAAATAGTTGGCGCCATCTTAGATCACCCTGTTTAGGTGCTAATGGCCGCAAAAGGGTGACACGTTAAATTCCAAAGTGTTTTTTGGTCAATTACCACGCCCCCATTGGTGCTAGGCGGGTGATTGATGATGCAAATGGAAGCCCTGAGTGTCCTCTAAACGATGCAATTTGTTTGACCCACCTAGCTTATATACTCCGGCCGCTAGAGGTCGCAGAAGGGTGGAAAAACACCTGTGTGCAGGGCAAAATGACCCATGGTGCATTCTATAGGATTTCCACGCTCCTGGTGGTGGTAGGCGGGTGGTTGATGGTGATAATGGAAGCCCCGAGTGTCCTCTAGGTGATCCACTTGGTTTCATCCCCCCCGCTCATATACCCCCTAACAGGAAACACAAAAAAGGTAAAAAATAGAAATTTTGAAATTTTCACTTTTTTGTTGATTGCCACTCACCTGTTCAACCTATATCTGAGATTGATGTCTCTAATTAACGTGCACCTGTGTGCAGGGCAAAATGACCCATGGTGCATTCTATAGGATTTCCACGCTCCTGGTGGTGGTAGGCGGGTGGTTGATGGTGATAATGGAAGCCCCGAGTGTCCTCTAGGTGATCCACTTGGTTTCATCCCCCCCGCTCATATACCCCCTTAACAGGAAACACAAAAAAGGTAAAAAGTAGAAATTTTGAAATTTTCACTTTTTTGTTGATTGCCACTCACCTGTTCAACCTACATCTGAGATTGATGTCTCTAATTAACGTGCACCTGTGTGCAGGGCAAAATGACCCATGGTGCATTCTATAGGATTTCCACGCTCCTGGTGGTGGTAGGCGGGTGGTTGATGGTGATAATGGAAGCCCCGAGTGTCCTCTAGGTGATCCACTTGGTTTCATCCCCCCCGCTCATATACCCCCCTTAACAGGAAACACAAAAAAGGTAAAAAGTAGAAATTTTGAAATTTTTTGGTTGATTGCCACTCACCTGTTCAACCTATATCTGAGATTGATGTCTCTAATTAACGTGCACCTGTGCGGCTACATGAATCAAATAGTTGCCGCCATCTTAGATCACCCTGTTTAGGTGCTAATGGCCGCAAAAGGGTGACACGTTAAATTCCAAAGTGTTTTTTGGTCAATTGCCACGCCCCCATTGGTGCTAGGCGGGTGATTGATGATGCAAATGGAAGCCCTGAGTGTCCTCTAAACGATGCAATTTGTTTGACCCACCTAGCTTATATACTCCGGCCGCTAGAGGTCGCAGAAGGGTGGAAAAACACCTGTGTGCAGGGAAAAATGACCTATGGTGCATTCTATAGAATTTCCACGCTCCTGGTGGTGGTAGGCGGGTGGTTGATGGTGATAATGGAAGCCCCGAGTGTCCTCTAGGTGATCCACTTGGTTTCATCCCCCCCGCTCATATACCCCCTTAACAGGAAACACAAAAAAGGTAAAAAATAGAAATTTTGAAATGTTCACTTTTTTGTTGATTGCCACTCACCTGTTCAACCTATATCTGAGATTGATGTCTCTAATTAACGTGCACCTGTGTGCAGGGCAAAATGACCATGGTGCATTCTATAGGATTTCCACGCTCCTGGTGGTGGTAGGCGGGTGGTTGATGGTGATAATGGAAGCCCCGAGTGTCCTCTAGGTGATCCACTTGGTTTCATCCCCCCCGCTCATATACCCCCTTAACAGGAAACACAAAAAAGGTAAAAAGTAGAAATTTTGAAATTTTCACTTTTTTGTTGATTGCCACTCACCTGTTCAACCTATATCTGAGATTGATGTCTCTAATTAACGTGCACCTGTGCGGCTACATGAATCAGATAGTTGGCGCCATCTTAGATCACCCTGTTTAGGTGCTAATGGCCGCAAAAGGGTGACACGTTAAATTCCAAAGTGTTTTTTGGTCAATTGCCACGCCCCCATTGGTGCTAGGCGGGTGATTGATGATGCAAATGGAAGCCCTGAGTGTCCTCTAAACGATGCAATTTGTTTGACTCACCTAGCTTATATACTCCGGCCGCTAGGGGTCGCAGAAGGGTGGAAAAACACCTGTGTGCAGGGCAAAATGACCCATGGTGCATTCTATAGGATTTCCACGCTCCTGGTGGTGGTAGGCGGGTGGTTGATGGTGATAATGGAAGCCCCGAGTGTCCTCTAGGTGATCCACTTGGTTTCATCCCCCCCGCTCATATACCCCCTTAACAGGAAACACAAAAAAGGTAAAAAATAGAAATTTTGAAATTTTCACTTTTTTGTTGATTGCCACTCACCTGTTCAACCTATATCTGAGATTGATGTCTCTAATTAACGTGCACCTGTGTGCAGGGCAAAATGACCCATGGTGCATTCTATAGGATTTCCACGCTCCTGGTGGTGGTAGGCGGGTGGTTGATGGTGATAATGGAAGCCCCGAGTGTCCTCTAGGTGATCCACTTGGTTTCATCCCCCCCGCTCATATACCCCCTTAACAGGAAACACAAAAAAGGTAAAAAGTAGAAATTTTGAAATTTTCACTTTTTTGTTGATTGCCACTCACCTGTTCAACCTACATCTGAGATTGATGTCTCTAATTAACGTGCACCTGTGTGCAGGGCAAAATGACCCATGGTGCATTCTATAGGATTTCCACGCTCCTGGTGGTGGTAGGCGGGTGGTTGATGGTGATAATGGAAGCCCCGAGTGTCCTCTAGGTGATCCACTTGGTTTCATCCCCCCCGCTCATATACCCCCCTTAACAGGAAACACAAAAAAGGTAAAAAGTAGAAATTTTGAAATTTTGTGGTTGATTGCCACTCACCTGTTCAACCTATATCTGAGATTGATGTCTCTAATTAACGTGCACCTGTGCGGCTACATGAATCAAATAGTTGGCGCCATCTTAGATCACCCTGTTTAGGTGCTAATGGCCGCAAAAGGGTGACACGTTAAATTCCAAAGTGTTTTTTGGTCAATTGCCACGCCCCCATTGGTGCTAGGCGGGTGATTGATGATGCAAATGGAAGCCCTGAGTGTCCTCTAAACGATGCAATTTGTTTAGGCGCTAATGGCCGCAATTTGTTTGACCCACCTAGCTTATATACTCCGGCCGCTAGAGGTCGCAGAAGGGTGGAAAAACACCTGTGTGCAGGGAAAAATGACCTATGGTGCATTCTATAGAATTTCCACGCTCCTGGTGGTGGTAGGCGGGTGGTTGATGGTGATAATGGAAGCCCCGAGTGTCCTCTAGGTGATCCACTTGGTTTCATCCCCCCCGCTCATATACCCCCTTAACAGGAAACACAAAAAAGGTAAAAAATAGAAATTTTGAAATGTTCACTTTTTTGTTGATTGCCACTCACCTGTTCAACCTATATCTGAGATTGATGTCTCTAATTAACGTGCACCTGTGTGCAGGGCAAAATGACCATGGTGCATTCTATAGGATTTCCACGCTCCTGGTGGTGGTAGGCGGGTGGTTGATGGTGATAATGGAAGCCCCGAGTGTCCTCTAGGTGATCCACTTGGTTTCATCCCCCCCGCTCATATACCCCCTTAACAGGAAACACAAAAAAGGTAAAAAGTAGAAATTTTGAAATTTTCACTTTTTTGTTGATTGCCACTCACCTGTTCAACCTATATCTGAGATTGATGTCTCTAATTAACGTGCACCTGTGCGGCTACATGAATCAAATAGTTGGCGCCATCTTAGATCACCCTGTTTAGGTGCTAATGGCCGCAAAAGGGTGACACGTTAAATTCCAAAGTGTTTTTTGGTCAATTGCCACGCCCCCATTGGTGCTAGGCGGGTGATTGATGATGCAAATGGAAGCCCTGAGTGTCCTCTAAACGATGCAATTTGTTTGACCAACCTAGCTTATATACTCCGGCCGCTAGAGGTCGCAGAAGGGTGGAAAATCACCTGTGTGCAGGGCAAAATGACCCATGGTGCATTCTATAGGATTTCCACGCTCCTGGTGGTGGTAGGCGGGTGGTTGATGGTGATAATGGAAGCCCCGAGTGTCCTCTAGGTGATCCACTTGGTTTCATCCCCCCCGCTCATATACCCCCTTAACAGGAAACACAAAAAAGGTAAAAAGTAGAAATTTTAAAATTTTCACTTTTTTGTTGATTGCCACTCACCTGTTCAACCTATATCTGAGATTGATGTCTCTAATTAACGTGCACCTGTGCGGCTACATGAATCAAATAGTTGGCGCCATCTTAGATCACCCTGTTTAGGTGCTAATGGCCGCAAAAGGGTGACACGTTAAATTCCAAAGTGTTTTTTGGTCAATTGCCAAGCCCCCATTGGTGCTAGGCGGGTGATTGATGATGCAAATGGAAGCCCTGAGTGTCCTCTAAACGATGCAATTTGTTTGACCCACCTAGCTTATATACTCCGGCCGCTAGAGGTCGCAGAAGGGTGGAAAAACACCTGTGTGCAGGGCAAAATGACCCATGGTGCATTCTATAGGATTTCCACGCTCCTGGTGGTGGTAGGCGGGTGGTTGATGGTGATAATGGAAGCCCCGAGTGTCCTCTAGGTGATCCACTTGGTTTCATCCCCCCCGCTCATATACCCCCTTAACAGGAAACACAAAAAAGGTAAAAAGTAGAAATTTTGAAATTTTCACTTTTTTGTTGATTGCCACTCACCTGTTCAACCTATATCTGAGATTGATGTCTCTAATTAACGTGCACCTGTGTGCAGGGCAAAATGACCCATGGTGCATTCTATAGGATTTCCACGCTCCTGGTGGTGGTAGGCGGGTGGTTGATGGTGATAATGGAAGCCCCGAGTGTCCTCTAGGTGATCCCCTTGGTTTCATCCCCCCCGCTCATATACCCCCCTTAACAGGAAACACAAAAAAGGTAAAAAGTAGAAATTTTGAAATTTTGTGGTTGATTGCCACTCACCTGTTCAACCTATATCTGAGATTGATGTCTCTAATTAACGTGCACCTGTGCGGCTACATGAATCAAATAGTTGGCGCCATCTTAGATCACCCTCTTTAGGTGCTAATGGCCGCAAAAGGGTGACACGTTAAATTCCAAAGTGTTTTTTGGTCAATTGCCACGCCCCCATTGGTGCTAGGCGGGTGATTGATGATGCAAATGGAAGCCCTGAGTGTCCTCTAAACGATGCAATTTGTTTAGGCGCTAATGGCCGCAAAAGGGTGACACGTTAAATTCCAATATGTTTTTTGGTCAATTGCCACGCCCCTATTGGTGGTAGGCGGGTGATTGATGATGCAAATGGAAGCCCTGAGTGTCCTCTAAACGATGCAATTTGTTTGACCCACCTAGCTTATATACTCCGGCCGCTAGAGGTCGCAGAAGGTGGAAAAACACCTGTGTGCAGGGCAAAATGACCCATGGTGCATTCTATAGGATTTCCACGCTCCTGGTGGTGGTAGGCGGGTGGTTGATGGTGATAATGGAAGCCCCGAGTGTCCTCTAGGTGATCCACTTGGTTTCATCCCCCCCGCTCATATACCCCCTTAACAGGAAACACAAAAAAGGTAAAAAGTAGAAATTTTGAAATTTTCACTTTTTTGTTGATTGCCACTCACCTGTTCAACCTATATCTGAGATTGATGTCTCTAATTAACGTGCACCTGTGCGGCTACATGAATCAAATAGTTGGCGCCATCTTAGATCACCCTGTTTAGGTGCTAATGGCCGCAAAAGGGTGACACGTTAAATTCCAAAGTGTTTTTTGGTCAATTGCCACGCCCCCATTGGTGCTAGGCGGGTGATTGATGATGCAAATGGAAGCCCTGAGTGTCCTCTAAACGATGCAATTTGTTTGACCCACCTAGCTTATATACTCCGGCCGCTAGAGGTCGCAGAAGGGTGGAAAATCACCTGTGTGCAGGGCAAAATGACCCATGGTGCATTCTATAGGATTTCCACGCTCCTGGTGGTGGTAGGCGGGTGGTTGATGGTGATAATGGAAGCCCCGAGTGTCCTCTAGGTGATCCACTTGGTTTCATCCCCCCCGCTCATATACCCCCTTAACAGGAAACACAAAAAGGTAAAAAGTAGAAATTTTAAAATTTTCACTTTTTTGTTGATTGCCACTCACCTGTTCAACCTATATCTGAGATTGATGTCTCTAATTAACGTGCACCTGTGCGGCTACATGAATCAAATAGTTGGCGCCATCTTAGATCACCCTGTTTAGGTGCTAATGGCCGCAAAAGGGTGACACGTTAAATTCCAAAGTGTTTTTTGGTCAATTGCCACGCCCCCATTGGTGCTAGGCGGGTGATTGATGATGCAAATGGAAGCCCTGAGTGTCCTCTAAACGATACAATTTGTTTGACCCACCTAGCTTATATACTCCGGCCGCTAGAGGTCGCAGAAGGGTGGAAAAACACCTGTGTGCAGGGCAAAATGACCCATGGTGCATTCTATAGGATTTCCACGCTCCTGGTGGTGGTAGGCGGGTGGTTGATGGTGATAATGGAAGCCCCGAGTGTCCTCTAGGTGATCCACTTGGTTTCATCCCCCCCGCTCATATACCCCCCTTAACAGGAAACACAAAAAAGGTAAAAAGTAGAAATTTTGAAATTTTTTGGTTGATTGCCACTCACCTGTTCAACCTATATCTGAGATTGATGTCTCTAATTAACGTGCACCTGTGCGGCTACATGAATCAAATAGTTGCCGCCATCTTAGATCACCCTGTTTAGGTGCTAATGGCCGCAAAAGGGTGACACGTTAAATTCCAAAGTGTTTTTTGGTCAATTGCCACGCCCCCATTGGTGCTAGGCGGGTGATTGATGATGCAAATGGAAGCCCTGAGTGTCCTCTAAACGATGCAATTTGTTTGACCCACCTAGCTTATATACTCCGGCCGCTAGAGGTCGCAGAAGGGTGGAAAAACACCTGTGTGCAGGGAAAAATGACCTATGGTGCATTCTATAGAATTTCCACGCTCCTGGTGGTGGTAGGCGGGTGGTTGATGGTGATAATGGAAGCCCCGAGTGTCCTCTAGGTGATCCACTTGGTTTCATCCCCCCCGCTCATATACCCCCTTAACAGGAAACACAAAAAAGGTAAAAAATAGAAATTTTGAAATGTTCACTTTTTTGTTGATTGCCACTCACCTGTTCAACCTATATCTGAGATTGATGTCTCTAATTAACGTGCACCTGTGTGCAGGGCAAAATGACCATGGTGCATTCTATAGGATTTCCACGCTCCTGGTGGTGGTAGGCGGGTGGTTGATGGTGATAATGGAAGCCCCGAGTGTCCTCTAGGTGATCCACTTGGTTTCATCCCCCCCGCTCATATACCCCCTTAACAGGAAACACAAAAAAGGTAAAAAGTAGAAATTTTGAAATTTTCACTTTTTTGTTGATTGCCACTCACCTGTTCAACCTATATCTGAGATTGATGTCTCTAATTAACGTGCACCTGTGCGGCTACATGAATCAGATAGTTGGCGCCATCTTAGATCACCCTGTTTAGGTGCTAATGGCCGCAAAAGGGTGACACGTTAAATTCCAAAGTGTTTTTTGGTCAATTGCCACGCCCCCATTGGTGCTAGGCGGGTGATTGATGATGCAAATGGAAGCCCTGAGTGTCCTCTAAACGATGCAATTTGTTTGACTCACCTAGCTTATATACTCCGGCCGCTAGGGGTCGCAGAAGGGTGGAAAAACACCTGTGTGCAGGGCAAAATGACCCATGGTGCATTCTATAGGATTTCCACGCTCCTGGTGGTGGTAGGCGGGTGGTTGATGGTGATAATGGAAGCCCCGAGTGTCCTCTAGGTGATCCACTTGGTTTCATCCCCCCCGCTCATATACCCCCTTAACAGGAAACACAAAAAAGGTAAAAAATAGAAATTTTGAAATTTTCACTTTTTTGTTGATTGCCACTCACCTGTTCAACCTATATCTGAGATTGATGTCTCTAATTAACGTGCACCTGTGTGCAGGGCAAAATGACCCATGGTGCATTCTATAGGATTTCCACGCTCCTGGTGGTGGTAGGCGGGTGGTTGATGGTGATAATGGAAGCCCCGAGTGTCCTCTAGGTGATCCACTTGGTTTCATCCCCCCCGCTCATATACCCCCTTAACAGGAAACACAAAAAAGGTAAAAAGTAGAAATTTTGAAATTTTCACTTTTTTGTTGATTGCCACTCACCTGTTCAACCTACATCTGAGATTGATGTCTCTAATTAACGTGCACCTGTGTGCAGGGCAAAATGACCCATGGTGCATTCTATAGGATTTCCACGCTCCTGGTGGTGGTAGGCGGGTGGTTGATGGTGATAATGGAAGCCCCGAGTGTCCTCTAGGTGATCCACTTGGTTTCATCCCCCCCGCTCATATACCCCCCTTAACAGGAAACACAAAAAAGGTAAAAAGTAGAAATTTTGAAATTTTGTGGTTGATTGCCACTCACCTGTTCAACCTATATCTGAGATTGATGTCTCTAATTAACGTGCACCTGTGCGGCTACATGAATCAAATAGTTGGCGCCATCTTAGATCACCCTGTTTAGGTGCTAATGGCCGCAAAAGGGTGACACGTTAAATTCCAAAGTGTTTTTTGGTCAATTGCCACGCCCCCATTGGTGCTAGGCGGGTGATTGATGATGCAAATGGAAGCCCTGAGTGTCCTCTAAACGATGCAATTTGTTTAGGCGCTAATGGCCGCAATTTGTTTGACCCACCTAGCTTATATACTCCGGCCGCTAGAGGTCGCAGAAGGGTGGAAAATCACCTGTGTGCAGGGCAAAATGACCCATGGTGCATTCTATAGGATTTCCACGCTCCTGGTGGTGGTAGGCGGGTGGTTGATGGTGATAATGGAAGCCCCGAGTGTCCTCTAGGTGGTCCACTTGGTTTCATCCCCCCCGCTCATATACCCCCCTTAACAGGAAACACAAAAAAGGTAAAAAGTAGAAATTTTGAAATTTTGTGGTTGATTGCCACTCACCTGTTCAACCTATATCTGAGATTGATGTCTCTAATTAACGTGCACCTGTGCGGCTACATGAATCAAATAGTTGGCGCCGTCTTAGATCACCCTGTTTAGGTGCTAATGGCCGCAAAAGGGTGACACGTTAAATTCCAAAGTGTTTTTTGGTCAATTGCCACGCCCCCATTGGTGCTAGGCGGGTGATTGATGATGCAAATGGAAGCCCTGAGTGTCCTCTAAACGATGCAATTTGTTTGACCCACCTAGCTTATATACTCCGGCCGCTAGAGGTCGCAGAAGGGTGGAAAAACACCTGTGTGCAGGGCAAAATGACCCATGGTGCATTCTATAGGATTTCCACGCTCCTGGTGGTGGTAGGCGGGTGGTTGATGGTGATAATGGAAGCCCCGAGTGTCCTCTAGGTGATCCACTTGGTTTCATCCCCCCCGCTCATATACCCCCTTAACAGGAAACACAAAAAAGGTAAAAAGTAGAAATTTTGAAATTTTCACTTTTTTGTTGATTGCCACTCACCTGTTCAACCTATATCTGAGATTGATGTCTTTAATTAACGTGCACCTGTGCGGCTACATGAATCAAATAGTTGGCGCCATCTTAGATCACCCTGTTTAGGTGCTAATGGCCGCAAAAGGGTGACACGTTAAATTCCAAAGTGTTTTTTGGTCAATTGCCACGCCCCCATTGGTGCTAGGCGGGTGATTGATGATGCAAATGGAAGCCCTGAGTGTCCTCTAAACGATGCAATTTGTTTAGGCGCTAATGGCCGCAAAAGGGTGACACGTTAAATTCCAATATGTTTTTTGGTCAATTGCCACGCCCCTATTGGTGGTAGGCGGGTGATTGATGATGCAAATGGAAGCCCTGAGTGTCTTCTAAACGATGCAATTTGTTTGACCGACCTAGCTTATATACTCCGGCCGCTAGAGGTCGCAGAAGGGTGGAAAAACACCTGTGTGCAGGGCAAAATGACCCATGGTGCATTCTATAGGATTTCCACGCTCCTGGTGGTGGTAGGCGGGTGGTTGATGGTGATAATGGAAGCCCCGAGTGTCCTCTAGGTGATCCACTTGGTTTCATCCCCCCCGCTCATATACCCCCTTAACAGGAAACACAAAAAAGGTAAAAAGTAGAAATTTTGAAATTTTCACTTTTTTGTTGATTGCCACTCACCTGTTCAACCTATATCTGAGATTGATGTCTCTAATTAACGTGCACCTGTGCGGCTACATGAATCAGATAGTTGGCGCCATCTTAGATCACCCTGTTTAGGTGCTAATGGCCGCAAAAGGGTGACACGTTAAATTCCAAAGTGTTTTTTGGTCAATTGCCACGCCCCCATTGGTGCTAGGCGGGTGATTGATGATGCAAATGGAAGCCCTGAGTGTCCTCTAAACGATGCAATTTGTTTAGGCGCTAATGGCCGCAATTTGTTTGACCCACCTAGCTTATATACTCCGGCCGCTAGAGGTCGCAGAAGGGTGGAAAATCACCTGTGTGCAGGGCAAAATGACCCATGGTGCATTCTATAGGATTTCCACGCTCCTGGTGGTGGTAGGCGGGTGGTTGATGGTGATAATGGAAGCCCCGAGTGTCCTCTAGGTGATCCACTTGGTTTCATCCCCCCCGCTCATATACCCCCCTTAACAGGAAACACAAAAAAGGTAAAAAGTAGAAATTTTGAAATTTTGTGGTTGATTGCCACTCACCTGTTCAACCTATATCTGAGATTGATGTCTCTAATTAACGTGCACCTGTGCGGCTACATGAATCAAATAGTTGGCGCCATCTTAGATCACCCTGTTTAGGTGCTAATGGCCGCAAAAGGGTGACACGTTAAATTCCAAAGTGTTTTTTGGTCAATTGCCACGCCCCCATTGGTGCTAGGCGGGTGATTGATGATGCAAATGGAAGCCCTGAGTGTCCTCTAAACGATGCAATTTGTTTGACCCACCTAGCTTATATACTCCGGCCGCTAGAGGTCGCAGAAGGGTGGAAAAACACCTGTGTGCAGGGCAAAATGACCCATGGTGCATTCTATAGGATTTCCACGCTCCTGGTGGTGGTAGGCGGGTGGTTGATGGTGATAATGGAAGCCCCGAGTGTCCTCTAGGTGATCCACTTGGTTTCATCCCCCCCGCTCATATACCCCCTTAACAGGAAACACAAAAAAGGTAAAAAGTAGAAATTTTGAAATTTTCACTTTTTTGTTGATTGCCACTCACCTGTTCAACCTATATCTGAGATTGATGTCTTTAATTAACGTGCACCTGTGCGGCTACATGAATCAAATAGTTGGCGCCATCTTAGATCACCCTGTTTAGGTGCTAATGGCCGCAAAAGGGTGACACGTTAAATTCCAAAGTGTTTTTTGGTCAATTGCCACGCCCCCATTGGTGCTAGGCGGGTGATTGATGATGCAAATGGAAGCCCTGAGTGTCCTCTAAACGATGCAATTTGTTTAGGCGCTAATGGCCGCAAAAGGGTGACACGTTAAATTCCAATATGTTTTTTGGTCAATTGCCACGCCCCTATTGGTGGTAGGCGGGTGATTGATGATGCAAATGGAAGCCCTGAGTGTCTTCTAAACGATGCAATTTGTTTGACCGACCTAGCTTATATACTCCGGCCGCTAGAGGTCGCAGAAGGGTGGAAAAACACCTGTGTGCAGGGCAAAATGACCCATGGTGCATTCTATAGGATTTCCACGCTCCTGGTGGTGGTAGGCGGGTGGTTGATGGTGATAATGGAAGCCCCGAGTGTCCTCTAGGTGATCCACTTGGTTTCATCCCCCCCGCTCATATACCCCCTTAACAGGAAACACAAAAAAGGTAAAAAGTAGAAATTTTGAAATTTTCACTTTTTTGTTGATTGCCACTCACCTGTTCAACCTATATCTGAGATTGATGTCTCTAATTAACGTGCACCTGTGCGGCTACATGAATCAGATAGTTGGCGCCATCTTAGATCACCCTGTTTAGGTGCTAATGGCCGCAAAAGGGTGACACGTTAAATTCCAAAGTGTTTTTTGGTCAATTGCCACGCCCCCATTGGTGCTAGGCGGGTGATTGATGATGCAAATGGAAGCCCTGAGTGTCCTCTAAACGATGCAATTTGTTTGACTCACCTAGCTTATATACTCCGGCCGCTAGAGGTCGCAGAAGGGTGGAAAAACACCTGTGTGCAGGGCAAAATGACCCATGGTGCATTCTATAGGATTTCCACGCTCCTGGTGGTGGTAGGCGGGTGGTTGATGGTGATAATGGAAGCCCCGAGTGTCCTCTAGGTGATCCACTTGGTTTCATCCCCCCCGCTCATATACCCCCTTAACAGGAAACACAAAAAAGGTAAAAAGTAGAAATTTTGAAATATTCACTTTTTTGTTGATTGCCACTCACCTGTCAACCTATATCTGAGATTGATGTCTCTAATTAACGTGCACCTGTGCGGCTACATGAATCAGATAGTTGGCGCCATCTTAGATCACCCTGTTTAGGTGCTAATGGCCGCAAAAGGGTGACACGTTAAATTCCAAAGTGTTTTTTGGTCAATTGCCACGCCCCCATTGGTGGTAGGCGGGTGATTGATGATGCAAATGGAAGCCCTGAGTGTCCTCTAAACGATGCAATTTGTTTGACTCACCTAGCTTATATACTCCGGCCGCTAGAGGTCGCAGAAGGGTGGAAAAACACCTGTGTGCAGGGCAAAATGACCCATGGTGCATTCTATAGGATTTCCACGCTCCTGGTGGTGGTAGGCGGGTGGTTGATGGTGATAATGGAAGCCCCGAGTGTCCTCTAGGTGATCCACTGGGTTTCATCCCCCCCGCTCATATACCCCCTTAACAGGAAACACAAAAAAGGTAAAAAGTAGAAATTTTGAAATTTTCACTTTTTTGTTGATTGCCACTCACCTGTCAACCTATATCTGAGATTGATGTCTCTAATTAACGTGCACCTGTGCGGCTACATGAATCAAATAGTTGGCGCCATCTAAGATCACCCTGTTTAGGTGCTAATGGCCGCAAAAGGGTGACACGTTAAATTCCAAAGTGTTTTTTGGTCAATTGCCACGCCCCCATTGGTGGTAGGCGGGTGATTGATGATGCAAATGGAAGCCCTGAGTGTCCTCTAAACGATGCAATTTGTTTGACCCACCTAGCTTATATACTCCGGCCGCTAGAGGTCGCAGAAGGGTGGAAAAACACCTGTGTGCAGGGCAAAATGACCCATGGTGTATTCTATAGGATTTCCACGCTCCTGGTGGTGGTAGGCGGGTGGTTGATGGTGATAATGGAAGCCCCGAGTGTCCTCTAGGTGATCCACTTGGTTTCATCCACCCCGCTCATATACCCCCTTAACAGGAAACACAAAAAAGGTAAAAAGTAGAAATTTTGAAATTTTCACTTTTTTGTTGATTGCCACTCACCTGTTCAACCTATATCTGAGATTGATGTCTCTAATTAACGTGCACCTGTGCGGCTACCTGAATCAAACAGTTTGCGCCATCTTAGATCACTCTGTTTAGGCGCTAATGGCCGCAAAACGGTGACACGTTAAATTGCAATATGTTTTTTGGTCAATTGCCACGCCCCTATTGGTGGTAGGCGGGTGATGATGCAAATGGAAGCCCCGAGTGTCCTCTAAACGATGCAATTTTTTTGACCCACCTAGCTTATATACTCCGGCCGCTAGAGGTCGCAGAAGGGTGGAAAAACACCTGTGTGCAGGCAAAATGACCCATGGTGCATTCTATAGGATTTCCACGCTCCTGGTGGTGGTAGGCGGGTGGTTGATGGTGATAATGGAAGCCCCGAGTGTCCTCTAGGTGATCCACTTGGTTTCATCCCCCCCTCTCATATACCCCCTTAACAGGAAACACAAAATAGGTAAGAACTAGAAATTTTGAAATTTTCACTTTTTTCTTGATTGACACGTTAAATTCCAATATGTTTTTTGGTCAATTGCCACACCCCTATTGGTGGTAGGCGGGTGATGATGCAAATGGAAGCCCTGAGTGTCCTCTAAACTATGCAATTTGTTTGACCCACCTAGCTTATATACTCCGGCCGCTAAGGTCGCAGAAGGGTGGAAAACACCTGTGTGCAGGGCAAAATCACCCCTGGTGCATTCTATAGAATTTCCACGCTCCTGGTGGTGGAAGGCGGGTGGTTGATGGTGATAATGGAAGCCCCGATTGTCCTCTACGTGATCCACTTGGTTTCATCCCCCCCGCTCATATACCCCATTAACTGGAAACACAAAAAAGGAAAGAAGTAGAAATTTTCACTTTTTTCTTGATTGCCACTCACCTGTTCAACCTATATCTTAGATTGATGTCTCTAATTAACGTACACCTGTGCAGCTACATGAATCAAACAGTTTGCGCCATCTTAGATCACTCTGTTTAGGCGCTAATGGCCGCAAAAGGGTGACACGTTAAATTGCAATATGTTTTTTGGTCAATTGCCACTCCCCTATTGGTGGTAGGCGGGTGATGATGCAAATGGAAGCCCCGAGTGTCCTCTAAACGATGCAATTTGTTTGACCCACCTAGCTTATATACTCCGGCCGCTAGAGGTCGCAGAAGGGTGGAAAAACAATGACCCATGGTGCATTCTATAGGATTCCCACGCTCCTGGTGGTGGTAGGCGGGTGGTTGATGGTGATAATGGAAGCCCTGAGTGTCCTCTAAACTATGCAATTTGTTTGACCCACCTAGCTTATATACTCCGGCCGCTAAGGTCGCAGAAGGGTGGAAAACACCTGTGTGCAGGGCAAAATCACCCCTGGTGCATTCTATAGAATTTCCACGCTCCTGGTGGTGGAAGGCGGGTGGTTGATGGTGATAATGGAAGCCCCGATTGTCCTCTACGTGATCCACTTGGTTTCATCCCCCCCGCTCATATACCCCCTTAACTGGAAACACAAAAAAGGTAGGAAGTAGAAATTTTCACTTTTTTCTTAATTGCCACTCACATGTTCAACCTATATCTTAGATTGATGTCTCTAATTAACGTGCACATGTGCGGCTACATGAATCAAATAGTTTGCGCCATCTTAGATCACTCTGTTTAGGCGCTAATGGCCGCAAAAGGGTGACACGTTAAATTCCAATATGTTTTTTGGTCAATTGCCACGCCCCTATTGGTGGTAGGCGGGTGATGATGCAAATGGAAGCCCTGAGTGTCCAATAAACCATGCAATTTGTTTGACCCTCCTAGCTTATATACTCCGGCCGCTAGAGGTCGCAGAAGGGTGGAAAACACCTGTGTGCAGGGCACAATGACCCCTGGTGCATTCTATAGGATTTCCACGCTCCTGGTGGTGGTAGGCGGGTGGTTGATGGTGATAATGGAAGCCCCGAGTGTCCTCTAGGTGATCCACTTGGTTTCATCCCCCCCTCTCATATACCCCCTTAACAGGAAACACAAAATAGGTAAGAACTAGAAATTTTGAAATTTTCACTTTTTTCTTGATTGACACGTTAAATTCCAATATGTTTTTTGGTCAATTGCCACACCCCTATTGGTGGTAGGCGGGTGATAATGCAAATGGAAGCCCTGAGTGTCCTCTAAACTATGCAATTTGTTTGACCCACCTAGCTTATATACTCCGGCCGCTAAGGTCGCAGAAGGGTGGAAAACACCTGTGTGCAGGGCAAAATCACCCCTGGTGCATTCTATAGAATTTCCACGCTCCTGGTGGTGGAAGGCGGGTGGTTGATGGTGATAATGGAAGCCCCGATTGTCCTCTACGTGATCCACTTGGTTTCATCCCCCCCGCTCATATACCCCATTAACTGGAAACACAAAAAAGGAAAGAAGTAGAAATTTTCACTTTTTTCTTGATTGCCACTCACCTGTTCAACCTATATCTTAGATTGATGTCTCTAATTAACGTACACCTGTGCAGCTACATGAATCAAACAGTTTGCGCCATCTTAGATCACTCTGTTTAGGCGCTAATGGCCGCAAAAGGGTGACACGTTAAATTGCAATATGTTTTTTGGTCAATTGCCACTCCCCTATTGGTGGTAGGCGGGTGATGATGCAAATGGAAGCCCCGAGTGTCCTCTAAACGATGCAATTTGTTTGACCCACCTAGCTTATATACTCCGGCCGCTAGAGGTCGCAGAAGGGTGGAAAAACACCTGTGTGCAGGGCAAAATGACCCATGGTGCATTCTATAGGATTCCCACGCTCCTGGTGTTGGTAGGCGGGTGGTTGATGGTGATAATGGAAGCCCCGATTGTCCTCTACGTGATCCACTTGGTTTCATCCCCCCCGCTCATATACCCCATTAACTGGAAACACAAAAAAGGAAAGAAGTAGAAATTTTCACTTTTTTCTTGATTGCCACTCACCTGTTCAACCTATATCTTAGATTGATGCAATTTGCTTGACCCTCCTAGCTTATATACTCCGGCCGCTAGAGGTCGCAGAAGGGTGGAAAACACCTGTGTGCAGGGCACAATGACCCCTGGTGCATTCTATAGGATTTCCACGCTCCTGGTGGTGGTAGGCGGGTGGTTGATGGTGATAATGGAAGCCCCGAGTGTCCTCTAGGTGATCCACTTGGTTTCATCCCCCCCTCTCATATACCCCCTTAACAGGAAACACAAAATAGGTAAGAACTAGAAATTTTGAAATTTTCAGTTTTTTCTTGATTGACACGTTAAATTCCAATATGTTTTTTGGTCAATTGCCACACCCCTATTGGTGGTAGGCGGGTGATGATGCAAATGGAAGCCCTGAGTGTCCAATAAACTATGCAATTTGTTTGACCCTCCTAGCTTATATACTCCGGCCGCTAGAGGTCGCAGAAGGGTGGAAAACACCTGTGTGCAGGGCACAATGACCCCTGGTGCATTCTATAGGATTTCCACGCTCCTGGTGGTGGAAGGCGGGTGGTTGATGGTGATAATGGAAGCCCCGATTGTCCTCTACGTGATCCACTTGGTTTCATCCCCCCCGCTCATATACCCCATTAACTGGAAACACAAAAAAGGAAAGAAGTAGAAATTTTCACTTTTTTCTTGATTGCCACTCACCTGTTCAACCTATATCTTAGATTGATGTCTCTAATTAACGTACACCTGTGCAGCTACATGAATCAAACAGTTTGCGCCATCTTAGATCACTCTGTTTAGGCGCTAATGGCCGCAAAAGGGTGACACGTTAAATTCCAATATGTTTTTTGGTCAATTGCCACGCCCCTATTGGTGGTAGGCGGGTGATGATGCAAATGGAAGCCCTGAGTGTCCAATAAACTATGCAATTTGTTTGACCCTCCTAGCTTATATACTCCGGCCGCTAGAGGTCGCAGAAGGGTGGAAAACACCTGTGTGCAGGGCACAATGACCCCTGGTGCATTCTATAGGATTTCCACGCTCCTGGTGGTGGTAGGCGGGTGGTTGATGGTGATAATGGAAGCCCCGAGTGTCCTCTAGGTGATCCACTTGGTTTCATCCCCCCCTCTCATATACCCCCTTAACAGGAAACACAAAATAGGTAAGAACTAGAAATTTTGAAATTTTCACTTTTTTCTTGATTGACACGTTAAATTCCAATATGTTTTTTGGTCAATTGCCACACCCCTATTGGTGGTAGGCGGGTGATGATGCAAATGGAAGCCCTGAGTGTCCTCTAAACTATGCAATTTGTTTGACCCACCTAGCTTATATACTCCGGCCGCTAAGGTCGCAGAAGGGTGGAAAACACCTGTGTGCAGGGCAAAATCACCCCTGGTGCATTCTATAGAATTTCCACGCTCCTGGTGGTGGAAGGCGGGTGGTTGATGGTGATAATGGAAGCCCCGATTGTCCTCTACGTGATCCACTTGGTTTCATCCCCCCCGCTCATATACCCCATTAACTGGAAACACAAAAAAGGAAAGAAGTAGAAATTTTCACTTTTTTCTTGATTGCCACTCACCTGTTCAACCTATATCTTAGATTGATGTCTCTAATTAACGTACACCTGTGCAGCTACATGAATCAAACAGTTTGCGCCATCTTAGATCACTCTGTTTAGGCGCTAATGGCCGCAAAAGGGTGACACGTTAAATTGCAATATGTTTTTTGGTCAATTGCCACTCCCCTATTGGTGGTAGGCGGGTGATGATGCAAATGGAAGCCCCGAGTGTCCTCTAAACGATGCAATTTGTTTGACCCACCTAGCTTATATACTCCGGCCGCTAGAGGTCGCAGAAGGGTGGAAAAACACCTGTGTGCAGGGCAAAATGACCCATGGTGCATTCTATAGGATTCCCACGCTCCTGGTGTTGGTAGGCGGGTGGTTGATGGTGATAATGGAAGCCCCGATTGTCCTCTACGTGATCCACTTGGTTTCATCCCCCCCGCTCATATACCCCATTAACTGGAAACACAAAAAAGGAAAGAAGTAGAAATTTTCACTTTTTTCTTGATTGCCACTCACCTGTTCAACCTATATCTTAGATTGATGCAATTTGCTTGACCCTCCTAGCTTATATACTCCGGCCGCTAGAGGTCGCAGAAGGGTGGAAAACACCTGTGTGCAGGGCACAATGACCCCTGGTGCATTCTATAGGATTTCCACGCTCCTGGTGGTGGTAGGCGGGTGGTTGATGGTGATAATGGAAGCCCCGAGTGTCCTCTAGGTGATCCACTTGGTTTCATCCCCCCCTCTCATATACCCCCTTAACAGGAAACACAAAATAGGTAAGAACTAGAAATTTTGAAATTTTCAGTTTTTTCTTGATTGACACGTTAAATTCCAATATGTTTTTTGGTCAATTGCCACACCCCTATTGGTGGTAGGCGGGTGATGATGCAAATGGAAGCCCTGAGTGTCCTCTAAACTATGCAATTTGTTTGACCCACCTAGCTTATATACTCCGGCCGCTAAGGTCGCAGAAGGGTGGAAAACACCTGTGTGCAGGGCAAAATCACCCCTGGTGCATTCTATAGAATTTCCACGCTCCTGGTGGTGGAAGGCGGGTGGTTGATGGTGATAATGGAAGCCCCGATTGTCCTCTACGTGATCCACTTGGTTTCATCCCCCCCGCTCATATACCCCATTAACTGGAAACACAAAAAAGGAAAGAAGTAGAAATTTTCACTTTTTTCTTGATTGCCACTCACCTGTTCAACCTATATCTTAGATTGATGTCTCTAATTAACGTACACCTGTGCAGCTACATGAATCAAACAGTTTGCGCCATCTTAGATCACTCTGTTTAGGCGCTAATGGCCGCAAAAGGGTGACACGTTAAATTCCAATATGTTTTTTGGTCAATTGCCACGCCCCTATTGGTGGTAGGCGGGTGATGATGCAAATGGAAGCCCTGAGTGTCCTCTAAACTATGCAATTTGTTTGACCCACCTAGCTTATATACTCCGGCCGCTAAGGTCGCAGAAGGGTGGAAAACACCTGTCTGCAGGGCAAAATCACCCCTGGTGCATTCTATAGGATTCCCACGCTCCTGGTGGTGGAAGGCGGGTGGTTGATGGTGATAATGGAAGCCGCGATTGTCCTCTACGTGATCCACTTGGTTTCATCCCCCCCGCTCATATACCCCATTAACGGGAAACACAAAAAAGGAAAGAAGTAGAAATTTTCACTTTTTTCTTGATTGCCACTCACCTGTTCAACCTATATCTTAGATTGATGTCTCTAATTAACGTACACCTGTGCAGCTACATGAATCAAACAGTTTGCGCCATCTTAGATCACTCTGTTTAGGCGCTAATGGCCGCAAAAGGGTGACACGTTAAATTGCAATATGTTTTTTGGTCAATTGCCACTCCCCTATTGGTGGTAGGCGGGTGATGATGCAAATGGAAGCCCCGAGTGTCCTCTAAACGATGCAATTTGTTTGACCCACCTAGCTTATATACTCCGGCCGCTAGAGGTCGCAGAAGGGTGGAAAAACACCTGTGTGCAGGGCAAAATGACCCATGGTGCATTCTATAGGATTCCCACGCTCCTGGTGTTGGTAGGCGGGTGGTTGATAGTGATAATGGAAGTCCCGAGTGTCCTCTAGGTGATCCACTTGGTTTCATCCCCCCCGCTCATATACCCCCTTAACTGAAAACACAAAAAAGGAAAGAAGTAGAAATTTTCACTTTTTTCTTGATTGCCACTCACCTGTTCAACCTATATCTTAGATTGATGTCTCTAATTAACGTGCACCTGTGCGGCTACATGAATCAAATAGTTTGCGCCATCTTAGATCACTCTGTTTAGGCGCTAATGGCCGCAAAAGGGTGACACGTTAAATTCCAATATGTTTTTTGGTCAATTGCGACGCCCCTATTGGTGGTAGGCGGGTGATGATGCAAATGGAAGCCCTGAGTGTCCTCTAAACTATGCAATTTGTTTGACCCACCTAGCTTATATACTCCGGCCGCTAGAGGTCGCAGAAGGGTGGAAAACACCTGTGTGCAGGCCAAATTACACCTGGTGCGTTCTATAGGATTTCCACGCTCCTGGTGGTGGTAGGCGGGTGGTTGATGGTGATAATGGAAGCCCCTAGTGTCCTCTAGGTGATCCACTTGGTTTCATCCCCCCCTCTTATATACCCCCTTAACAGGAAACACAAAATAGGTAAGAAATAGAAATTTTTACTTTTTTCTTGATTGACACGTTAAATTCCAATATGTTTTTTGGTCAATTGCCACGCCCCTATTGGTGGTAGGCGGGTGATGATGCAAATGGAAGCCCTGAGTGTCCTCTAAACTATGCAATGTGTTTGACCCACCTAGCTTATATACTCCGGCCGCTAGAGGTCGCAGAAGGGTGGAAAACACCTGTGTGCAGGGCAAAATGACCCATGGTGCATTCTATAGGATTCCCACGCTCCTGGTGGTGGTAGGCGGGTGGTTGATGGTGATAATGGAAGCCCCGAGTGTCCTCTACGTGATCCACTTGGTTTCATCCCCCCCGCTCATATACCCCCTTAACTGGAAACACAAAAAAGGTAAGAAGTAGAAATTTTCACTTTTTTCTTGATTGCCACTCACCTGTTCAACCTATATCTTAGATTGATGTCTCTAATTAACGTACACCTGTGCGGCTACATGAATCAAACAGTTTGCGCCATCTTAGATCACTCTGTTTAGGCGCTAATGGCCGCAAAAGGGTGACACGTTAAATTGCAATATGTTTTTTGGTCAATTGCCACGCCCCTATTGGTATTAGGCGGGTGATGATGCAAATGGAAGCCCCGAGTGTCCTCTAAACGATGCAATTTGTTTGACCCACCTAGCTTATATACTCCGGCCGCTAGAGGTCGCAGAAGTGTGGAAAAACACCTGTGTGCAGGGCAAAATCACCCCTGGTGCATTCTATAGGATTTCCACGCTCCTGGTGGTGGTAGGCGGGTGGTTGATGGTGATAATGGAAGCCCCGAGTGTCCTCTAGGTGATCCACTTGGTTTCATCCCCCCCTCTTATATACCCCCTTAACAGGAAACACAAAATAGGTAAGAAATAGAAATTTTTACTTTTTTCTTGATTGACACGTTAAATTCCAATACGTTTTTTGGTCAATTGCCACGCCCCTATTGATGGTACGCGGGTGATTGATGTTGCAAATGGAAGCCCTGAGTGTCCTCTAAACGATGCAATTTGTTTGACCCACCTAGCTTATATACTCCGGCCGCTCAGGTCGCAGAAGGGTGGAAAACACCTGTGTGCAGGGCAAAATCACCCCTGGTGCATTCTATAGGATTTCCACGCTCCTGGTGGTGGTAGGCGGGTGGTTGATGGTGATAATGGAAGCCCCGAGTGTCCTCTAGGTGATCCACTTGGTTTCATCCCCCCCTCTTATATACCCCCTTAACAGGAAACACAAAATAGGTAAGAACTAGAAATTTTCACTTTTTTCTTGATTGACACGTTAAATTCCAATATGTTTTTTGGTCAATTGCCACGCCCCTATTGGTGGTAGGCGGGTGATTGATGTTGCAAATGGAAGCCCTGAGTGTCCTCTAAACGATGCAATTTGTTTGACCCACCTAGCTTATATACTCCGGCCGCTCAGGTCGCAGAAGGGTGGAAAACACCTGTGTGCAGGGCAAAATCACCCCTGGTGCATTCTATAGGATTTCCACGCTCCTGGTGGTGGTAGGCGGGTGGTTGATGGTGATAATGGAAGCCCCGAGTGTCCTCTAGGTGATCCACTTGGTTTCATGCCCCCCTCTTATATACCCCCTTAACAGGAAACACAAAATAGGTAAGAACTAGAAATTTTCACTTTTTTCTTGATTGACACGTTAAATTCCAATATGTTTTTTGGTCAATTGCCACACCCCTATTGGCGGTAGGCGGGTGATTGATGATGCAAATGGAAGCCCTGAGTGTCCTCTAAACGATGCAATTTGTTTGACCCACCTAGCTTATATACTCCGGCCGCTAAGGTCGCAGAAGGGTGGAAAACACCTGTTTGCAGGGCAAAATCACCCCTGGTGCATTCTATAGGATTTCCACGCTCCTGGTGGTGGTAGGCGGGTGGTTGATGGTGATAATGGAAGCCCCGAGTGTCCTCTAGGTGATCCACTTGGTTTCATCCCCCCCTCTTATATACCCCCTTAACAGGAAACACAAAATAGGTAAGAAGTAGAAATTTTCACTTTTTTCTTGATTGACACGTTAAATTCCAATATGTTTTTTGGTCAATTGCCACGCCCCTATTGGTGGTAGGCGGGTGATGATGCAAATGGAAGCCCTGAGTGTCCAATAAACTATGCAATTTGTTTGACCCTCCTAGCTTATATACTCCGGCCGCTAGAGGTCGCAGAAGGGTGGAAAACACCTGTGTGCAGGGCAAAATGACCCCTGGTGCATTCTAGAGGATTTCCACGCTCCTGGTGGTGGTAGGCGGGTGGTTGATGGTGATAATGGAAGCCCCAAGTGTCCTCTAGGTGATCCACTTGGTTTCATCCCCCCCTCTCATATACCCCCTTAACAGGAAACACAAAATAGGTAAGAAATAGAAATTTTTACTTTTTTCTTGATTGACACGTTAAATTCCAATATGTTTTTTGGTCAATTGCCACGCCCCTATTGGTGGTAGGCGGGTGATTGATGTTGCAAATGGAAGCCCTGAGTGTCCTCTAAACGATGCAATTTGTTTGACCCACCTAGCTTATATACTCCGGCCGCTCAGGTCGCAGAAGGGTGGAAAACACCTGTGTGCAGGGCAAAATCACCCCTGGTGCATTCTATAGGATTTCCACGCTCCTGGTGGTGGAAGGCGGGTGGTTGATGGTGATAATGGAAGCCCCGAGTGTCCTCTACGTGATCCACTTGGTTTCATCCCCCCCGCTCATATACCCCCTTAACTGGAAACACAAAAAAGGTAAGAAGTAGAAATTTTCACTTTTTTCTTGATTGCCACTCACCTGTTCAACCTATATCTTAGATTGATGTCTCTAATTAACGTACACCTGTGCGGCTACATGAATCAAACAGTTTGCGCCATCTTAGATCACTCTGTTTAGGCGCTAATGGCCGCAAAAGGGTGACACGTTAAATTGCAATATGTTTTTTGGTCAATTGCCACGCCCCTATTGGTGGTAGGCGGGTGATGATGCAAATGGAAGCCCCGAGTGTCCTCTAAACGATGCAATTTGTTTGACCCACCTAGCTTATATACTCCGGCCGCTAGAGGTCGCAGAAGGGTGGAAAAACACCTGTGTGCAGGGCAAAATGACACCTGGTGCATTCTATAGGATTTCCACGCTCCTGGTGGTGGTAGGCGGGTGGTTGATGGTGATAATGGAAGCCCCGAGTGTCCTCTAGGTGATCCACTTGGTTTCATCCCCCCCTCTTATATACCCCCTTAACAGGAAACACAAAATAGGTAAGAAATAGAAATTTTTACTTTTTTCTTGATTGACACGTTAAATTCCAATATGTTTTTTGGTCAATTGCCACGCCCCTATTGGTGGTAGGCGGGTGATTGATGTTGCAAATGGAAGCCCTGAGTGTCCTCTAAACGATGCAATTTATTTGACCCACCTAGCTTATATACTCCGGCCGCTCAGGTCGCAGAAGGGTGGAAAACACCTGTGTGCAGGGCAAAATCACCCCTGGTGCATTCTATAGGATTTCCACGCTCCTGGTGGTGGAAGGCGGGTGGTTGATGGTGATAATGGAAGCCCCGAGTGTCCTCTACGTGATCCACTTGGTTTCATCCCCCCGCTCATATACTGGAAACACAAAAAAGGTAAGAAGTAGAAATTTTCACTTTTTGCTTAATTGCCACTCACATGTTCCACCTATATCTTAGATTGATGTCTCTAATTAACGTGCACCTGTGCGGCTACATGAATCAAATAGTTTGCGCCATCTTAGATCACTCTGTTTAGGCGCTAATGGCCGCAAAAGGGTGACACGTTAAATTCCAATATGTTTTTTGGTCAATTGCCACGCCCCTATTGGTGGTAGGCGGGTGATGATGCAAATGGAAGCCCTGAGTGTCCTCTAAACTATGCAATGTGTTTGACCCACCTAGCTTATATACTCCGGCCGCTAGAGGTCGCAGAAGGGTGGAAAACACCTGTGTGCAGGGCAAAATGACCCATGGTGCATTCTATAGGATTCCCACGCTCCTGGTGGTGGTAGGCGGGTGGTTGATAGTGATAATGGAAGTCCCGAGTGTCCTCTAGGTGATCCACTTGGTTTCATCCCCCCCGCTCATATACCCTCTTAACTGGAAACACAAAAAAGGTAAGAAGTAGAAATTTTCACTTTTTTCTTGATTGCCACTCACCTGTTCAACCTATATCTTAGATTGATGTCTCTAATTAACGTACACCTGTGCGGCTACATGAATCAAACAGTTTGCGCCATCTTAGATCACTCTGTTTAGGCGCTAATGGCCGCAAAAGGGTGACACGTTAAATTCCAATATGTTTTTTGGTCAATTGCCACGCCCCTATTGGTGGTAGGCGGGTGATGATGCAAATGGAAGCCCTGAGTGTCCTCTAAGCGATGCAATTTGTTTGACCTACCTAGCTTATATACTCCGGCCGCTAAGGTCGCAGAAGGGTGGAAAAATACCTGAGTGCAGGGCATAATGACCCATGGTGCATTCTATAGGATTTCCACGCTCCTGGTGGTGGTAGGCTTGTGGTTGATGGTGATAATGGAAGCCCCAAGTGTCCTCTAGGTGATCGACTTGGTTTCATCCCCCCCGCTCATATACCCCCTTAACTGGAAACACAAAAAAGGTAAGAAGTAGAAATTTTCACTTTTTTCTTGATTGCCACTCACCTGTTCAACCTATATCTTAGATTGATGTCTCTAATTAACGTACACCTGTGCGGCTACATGAATCAAACAGTTTGCGCCATCTTAGATCACTCTGTTTAGGCGCTAATGGCCGCAAAAGGGTGACACGTTAAATTGCAATATGTTTTTTGGTCAATTGCCACGCCCCCATTGGTGCTAGGCGGGTGATTGATGATGCAAATGGAAGCCCTGAGTGTCCTCTAAACGATGCAATTTGTTTGACCCACCTAGCTTATATACTCCGGCCGCTCAGGTCGCAGAAGTGTGAAAAACACCTGTGTGCAGGGCAAAATCACCCCTGGTGCATTCTATAGGATTTCCACGCTCCTGGTGGTGGTAGGCGGGTGGTTGATGGTGATAATGGAAGCCCCGAGTGTCCTCTAGGTGATCCACTTGGTTTCATGCCCCCCTCTTATATACCCCCTTAACAGGAAACACAAAATAGGTAAGAACTAGAAATTTTCACTTTTTTCTTGATTGACACGTTAAATTCCAATATGTTTTTTGGTCAATTGCCACACCCCTATTGGCGGTAGGCGGGTGATTGATGATGCAAATGGAAGCCCTGAGTGTCCTCTAAACGATGCAATTTGTTTGACCCACCTAGCTTATATACTCCGGCCGCTAAGGTCGCAGAAGGGTGGAAAACACCTGTTTGCAGGGCAAAATCACCCCTGGTGCATTCTATAGGATTTCCACGCTCCTGGTGGTGGTAGGCGGGTGGTTGATGGTGATAATGGAAGCCCCGAGTGTCCTCTAGGTGATCCACTTGGTTTCATCCCCCCCTCTTATATACCCCCTTAACAGGAAACACAAAATAGGTAAGAAGTAGAAATTTTCACTTTTTTCTTGATTGACACGTTAAATTCCAATATGTTTTTTGGTCAATTGCCACGCCCCTATTGGTGGTAGGCGGGTGATGATGCAAATGGAAGCCCTGAGTGTCCAATAAACTATGCAATTTGTTTGACCCTCCTAGCTTATATACTCCGGCCGCTAGAGGTCGCAGAAGGGTGGAAAACACCTGTGTGCAGGGCAAAATGACCCCTGGTGCATTCTATAGGATTTCCACGCTCCTGGTGGTGGTAGGCGGGTGGTTGATGGTGATAATGGAAGCCCCGAGTGTCCTCTACGTGATCCACTTGGTTTCATCCCCCCCGCTCATATACCCCCTTAACTGGAAACACAAAAAAGGTAAGAAGTAGAAATTTTCACTTTTTTCTTGATTGCCACTCACCTGTTCAACCTATATCTTAGATTGATGTCTCTAATTAACGTACACCTGTGCGGCTACATGAATCAAACAGTTTGCGCCATCTTAGATCACTCTGTTTAGGCGCTAATGGCCGCAAAAGGGTGACACGTTAAATTGCAATATGTTTTTTTGGTCAATTGCCACGCCCCTATTGGTGGTAGGCGGGTGATGATGCAAATGGAAGCCCCGAGTGTCCTCTAAACGATGCAATTTGTTTGACCCACCTAGCTTATATACTCCGGCCGCTAGAGGTCGCAGAAGGGTGGAAAAACACCTGTGTGCAGGGCAAAATGACACCTGGTGCATTCTATAGGATTTCCACGCTCCTGGTGGTGGTAGGCGGGTGGTTGATGGTGATAATGGAAGCCCCGAGTGTCCTCTAGGTGATCCACTTGGTTTCATCCCCCCCTCTTATATACCCCCTTAACAGGAAACACAAAATAGGTAAGAAATAGAAATTTTTACTTTTTTCTTGATTGACACGTTAAATTCCAATATGTTTTTTGGTCAATTGCCACGCCCCTATTGGTGGTAGGCGGGTGATTGATGTTGCAAATGGAAGCCCTGAGTGTCCTCTAAACGATGCAATTTGTTTGACCCACCTAGCTTATATACTCCGGCCGCTCAGGTCGCAGAAGGGTGGAAAACACCTGTGTGCAGGGAAAAATCACCCCTGGTGCATTCTATAGGATTTCCACGCTCCTGGTGGTGGAAGGCGGGTGGTTGATGGTGATAATGGAAGCCCCGAGTGTCCTCTACGTGATCCACTTGGTTTCATCCCCCCGCTCATATACTGGAAACACAAAAAAGGTAAGAAGTAGAAATTTTCACTTTTTGCTTAATTGCCACTCACATGTTCAACCTATATCTTAGATTGATGTCTCTAATTAACGTGCACCTGTGCGGCTACATGAATCAAATAGTTTGCGCCATCTTAGATCACTCTGTTTAGGCGCTAATGGCCGCAAAAGGGTGACACGCTAAATTCCAATATGTTTTTTGGTCAATTGCCACGCCCCTATTGGTGGTAGGCGAGTGATGATGCAAATGGAAGCCCTGAGTGTCCTCTAAACTATGCAATGTGTTTGACCCACCTAGCTTATATACTCCGGCCGCTAGAGGTCACAGAAGGCTGGAAAACACCTGTGTGCAGGGCAAAATGACCCATGGTGCATTCTATAGGATTCCCACGCTCCTGGTGGTGGTAGGCGGGTGGTTGATGGTGATAATGGAAGCCCCGAGTGTCCTCTACGTGATCCACTTGGTTTCATCCCCCCCGCTCATATACCCTCTTAACTGGAAACACAAAAAAGGTAAGAAGTAGAAATTTTCACTTTTTTCTTGATTGCCACTCACCTGTTCAACCTATATCTTAGATTGATGTCTCTAATTAACGTACACCTGTGCGGCTACATGAATCAAACAGTTTGCGCCATCTTAGATCACTCTGTTTAGGCGCTAATGGCCTCAAAAGGGTGACACGTTAAATTGCAATATGTTTTTTGGTCAATTGCCACGCCCCTATTGGTGGTAGGCGGGTGATGATGCAAATGGAAGCCCCGTGTGTCCTCTAAACTATGCAATGTGTTTGACCCACCTAGCTTATATACTCCGGCCGCTAGAGGTCGCAGAAGGGTGGAAAAACACCTGTGTGCAGGGCAAAATGACACCTGGTGCATTCTATAGGATTTCCACGCTCCTGGTGGTGGTAGGCGGGTGGTTGATGGTGATAATGGAAGCCCCGAGTGTCCTCTAGGTGATCCACTTGGTTTCATCCCCCCCTCTTATATACCCCCTTAACAGGAAACACAAAATAGGTAAGAACTAGAAATTTTCACTTTTTTCTTGATTGACACGTTAAATTCCAATATGTTTTTTGGTCAATTGCCACACCCCTATTGGCGGTAGGCGGGTGATTGATGATGCAAATGGAAGCCCTGAGTGTCCTCTAAACGATGCAATTTGTTTGACCCACCTAGCTTATATACTCCGGCCGCTAAGGTCGCAGAAGGGTGGAAAACACCTGTTTGCAGGGCAAAATCACCCCTGGTGCATTCTATAGGATTTCCACGCTCCTGGTGGTGGTAGGCGGGTGGTTGATGGTGATAATGGAAGCCCCGAGTGTCCTCTAGGTGATCCACTTGGTTTCATCCCCCCCTCTTATATACCCCCTTAACAGGAAACACAAAATAGGTAAGAAGTAGAAATTTTCACTTTTTTCTTGATTGACACGTTAAATTCCAATATGTTTTTTGGTCAATTGCCACGCCCCTATTGGTGGTAGGCGGGTGATGATGCAAATGGAAGCCCTGAGTGTCCAATAAACTATGCAATTTGTTTGACCCTCCTAGCTTATATACTCCGGCCGCTAGAGGTCGCAGAAGGGTGGAAAACACCTGTGTGCAGGGCAAAATGACCCCTGGTGCATTCTATAGGATTTCCACGCTCCTGGTGGTGGTAGGCGGGTGGTTGATGGTGATAATGGAAGCCCCGAGTGTCCTCTACGTGATCCACTTGGTTTCATCCCCCCCGCTCATATACCCCCTTAACTGGAAACACAAAAAAGGTAAGAAGTAGAAATTTTCACTTTTTTCTTGATTGCCACTCACCTGTTCAACCTATATCTTAGATTGATGTCTCTAATTAACGTACACCTGTGCGGCTACATGAATCAAACAGTTTGCGCCATCTTAGATCACTCTGTTTAGGCGCTAATAGCCGCAAAAGGGTGACACGTTAAATTGCAATATGTTTTTTGGTCAATTGCCACGCCCCTATTGGTGGTAGGCGGGTGATGATGCAAATGGAAGCCCCGAGTGTCCTCTAAACGATGCAATTTGTTTGACCCACCTAGCTTATATACTCCGGCCGCTAGAGGTCGCAGAAGGGTGGAAAAACACCTGTGTGCAGGGCAAAATGACCCATGGTGCATTCTATAGGATTCCCACGCTCCTGGTGGTGGTAGGCGGGTGGTTGATGGTGATAATGGAAGCCCCGAGTGTCCTCTAGGTGATCCACTTGGTTTCATCCCCCCTCTTATATATCCCCTTAACAGGAAACACAAAATAGGTAAGAAATAGAAATTTTTACTTTTTTCTTGATTGACACGTTAAATTCCAATATGTTTTTTGGTCAATTGCCACGCCCCTATTGGTGGTAGGCGGGTGATTGATGTTGCAAATGGAAGCCCTGAGTGTCCTCTAGGTGATCCACTTGGTTTCATCCCCCCCTCTTATATACCCCCTTAACAGGAAACACAAAATAGGTAAGAAATAGAAATTTTTACTTTTTTCTTGATTGACACGTTAAATTCCAATATGTTTTTTGGTCAATTGCCACGCCCCTATTGGTGGTAGGCGGGTGATTGATGTTGCAAATGGAAGCCCTGAGTGTCCTCTAAACGATGCAATTTGTTTGACCCACCTAGCTTATATACTCCGGCCGCTCAGGTCGCAGAAGGGTGGAAAACACCTGTGTGCAGGGCAAAATCACCCCTGGTGCATTCTATAGGATTTCCACGCTCCTGGTGGTGGAAGGCGGGTGGTTGATGGTGATAATGGAAGCCCCGAGTGTCCTCTACGTGATCCACTTGGTTTCATCCCCCCGCTCATATACTGGAAACACAAAAAAGGTAAGAAGTAGAAATTTTCACTTTTTGCTTAATTGCCACTCACATGTTCCACCTATATCTTAGATTGATGTCTCTAATTAACGTGCACCTGTGCGGCTACATGAATCAAATAGTTTGCGCCATCTTAGATCACTCTGTTTAGGCGCTAATGGCCGCAAAAGGGTGACACGTTAAATTCCAATATGTTTTTTGGTCAATTGCCACGCCCCTATTGGTGGTAGGCGGGTGATGATGCAAATGGAAGCCCTGAGTGTCCTCTAAACTATGCAATGTGTTTGACCCACCTAGCTTATATACTCCGGCCGCTAGAGGTCGCAGAAGGGTGGAAAACACCTGTGTGCAGGGCAAAATGACCCATGGTGCATTCTATAGGATTCCCACGCTCCTGGTGGTGGTAGGCGGGTGGTTGATAGTGATAATGGAAGTCCCGAGTGTCCTCTAGGTCATCCACTTGGTTTCATCCCCCCCGCTCATATACCCTCTTAACTGGAAACACAAAAAAGGTAAGAAGTAGAAATTTTCACTTTTTTCTTGATTGCCACTCACCTGTTCAACCTATATCTTAGATTGATGTCTCTAATTAACGTACACCTGTGCGGCTACATGAATCAAACAGTTTGCGCCATCTTAGATCACTCTGTTTAGGCGCTAATGGCCGCAAAAGGGTGACACGTTAAATTCCAATATGTTTTTTGGTCAATTGCCACGCCCCTATTGGTGGTAGGCGGGTGATGATGCAAATGGAAGCCCTGAGTGTCCTCTAAGCGATGCAATTTGTTTGACCTACCTAGCTTATATACTCCGGCCGCTAAGGTCGCAGAAGGGTGGAAAAATACCTGAGTGCAGGGCATAATGACCCATGGTGCATTCTATAGGATTTCCACGCTCCTGGTGGTGGTAGGCTTGTGGTTGATGGTGATAATGGAAGCCCCAAGTGTCCTCTAGGTGATCGACTTGGTTTCATCCCCCCCGCTCATATACCCCCTTAACTGGAAACACAAAAAAGGTAAGAAGTAGAAATTTTCACTTTTTTCTTGATTGCCACTCACCTGTTCCACCTATATCTTAGATTGATGTCTCTAATTAACGTACACCTGTGCGGCTACATGAATCAAACAGTTTGCGCCATCTTAGATCACTCTGTTTAGGCGCTAATGGCCGCAAAAGGGTGACACGTTAAATTGCAATATGTTTTTTGGTCAATTGCCACGCCCCCATTGGTGCTAGGCGGGTGATTGATGATGCAAATGGAAGCCCTGAGTGTCCTCTAAACGATGCAATTTGTTTGACCCACCTAGCTTATATACTCCGGCCGCTCAGGTCGCAGAAGGGTGAAAAACACCTGTGTGCAGGGCAAAATCACCCCTGGTGCATTCTATAGGATTTCCACGCTCCTGGTGGTGGTAGGCGGGTGGTTGATGGTGATAATGGAAGCCCCGAGTGTCCTCTAGGTGATCCACTTGGTTTCATGCCCCCCTCTTATATACCCCCTTAACAGGAAACACAAAATAGGTAAGAACTAGAAATTTTCACTTTTTTCTTGATTGACACGTTAAATTCCAATATGTTTTTTGGTCAATTGCCACACCCCTATTGGCGGTAGGCGGGTGATTGATGATGCAAATGGAAGCCCTGAGTGTCCTCTAAACGATGCAATTTGTTTGACCCACCTAGCTTATATACTCCGGCCGCTAAGGTCGCAGAAGGGTGGAAAACACCTGTTTGCAGGGCAAAATCACCCCTGGTGCATTCTATAGGATTTCCACGCTCCTGGTGGTGGTAGGCGGGTGGTTGATGGTGATAATGGAAGCCCCGAGTGTCCTCTAGGTGATCCACTTGGTTTCATCCCCCCCTCTTATATACCCCCTTAACAGGAAACACAAAATAGGTAAGAAGTAGAAATTTTCACTTTTTTCTTGATTGACACGTTAAATTCCAATATGTTTTTTGGTCAATTGCCACGCCCCTATTGGTGGTAGGCGGGTGATGATGCAAATGGAAGCCCTGAGTGTCCAATAAACTATGCAATTTGTTTGACCCTCCTAGCTTATATACTCCGGCCGCTAGAGGTCGCAGAAGGGTGGAAAACACCTGTGTGCAGGGCAAAATGACCCCTGGTGCATTCTATAGGATTTCCACGCTCCTGGTGGTGGTAGGCGGGTGGTTGATGGTGATAATGGAAGCCCCGAGTGTCCTCTACGTGATCCACTTGGTTTCATCCCCCCCGCTCATATACCCCCTTAACTGGAAACACAAAAAAGGTAAGAAGTAGAAATTTTCACTTTTTTCTTGATTGCCACTCACCTGTTCAACCTATATCTTAGATTGATGTCTCTAATTAACGTACACCTGTGCGGCTACATGAATCAAACAGTTTGCGCCATCTTAGATCACTCTGTTTAGGCGCTAATGGCCGCAAAAGGGTGACACGTTAAATTGCAATATGTTTTTTGGTCAATTGCCACGCCCCTATTGGTGGTAGGCGGGTGATGATGCAAATGGAAGCCCCGAGTGTCCTCTAAACGATGCAATTTGTTTGACCCACCTAGCTTATATACTCCGGCCGCTAGAGGTCGCAGAAGGGTGGAAAAACACCTGTGTGCAGGGCAAAATGACACCTGGTGCATTCTATAGGATTTCCACGCTCCTGGTGGTGGTAGGCGGGTGGTTGATGGTGATAATGGAAGCCCCGAGTGTCCTCTAGGTGATCCACTTGGCTTCATCCCCCCCTCTTATATACCCCCTTAACAGGAAACACAAAATAGGTAAGAAATAGAAATTTTTACTTTTTTCTTGATTGACACGTTAAATTCCAATATGTTTTTTGGTCAATTGCCACGCCCCTATTGGTGGTAGGCGGGTGATTGATGTTGCAAATGGAAGCCCTGAGTGTCCTCTAAACGATGCAATTTGTTTGACCCACCTAGCTTATATACTCCGGCCGCTCAGGTCGCAGAAGGGTGGAAAACACCTGTGTGCAGGGAAAAATCACCCCTGGTGCATTCTATAGGATTTCCACGCTCCTGGTGGTGGAAGGCGGGTGGTTGATGGTGATAATGGAAGCCCCGAGTGTCCTCTACGTGATCCACTTGGTTTCATCCCCCCGCTCATATACTGGAAACACAAAAAAGGTAAGAAGTAGAAATTTTCACTTTTTGCTTAATTGCCACTCACATGTTCAACCTATATCTTAGATTGATGTCTCTAATTAACGTGCACCTGTGCGGCTACATGAATCAAATAGTTTGCGCCATCTTAGATCACTCTGTTTAGGCGCTAATGGCCGCAAAAGGGTGACACGCTAAATTCCAATATGTTTTTTGGTCAATTGCCACGCCCCTATTGGTGGTAGGCGAGTGATGATGCAAATGGAAGCCCTGAGTGTCCTCTAAACTATGCAATGTGTTTGACCCACCTAGCTTATATACTCCGGCCGCTAGAGGTCACAGAAGGCTGGAAAACACCTGTGTGCAGGGCAAAATGACCCATGGTGCATTCTATAGGATTCCCACGCTCCTGGTGGTGGTAGGCGGGTGGTTGATGGTGATAATGGAAGCCCCGAGTGTCCTCTACGTGATCCACTTGGTTTCATCCCCCCCGCTCATATACCCTCTTAACTGGAAACACAAAAAAGGTAAGAAGTAGAAATTTTCACTTTTTTCTTGATTGCCACTCACCTGTTCAACCTATATCTTAGATTGATGTCTCTAATTAACGTACACCTGTGCGGCTACATGAATCAAACAGTTTGCGCCATCTTAGATCACTCTGTTTAGGCGCTAATGGCCGCAAAAGGGTGACACGTTAAATTGCAATATGTTTTTTGGTCAATTGCCACGCCCCTATTGGTGGTAGGCGGGTGATGATGCAAATGGAAGCCCCGTGTGTCCTCTAAACTATGCAATGTGTTTGACCCACCTAGCTTATATACTCCGGCCGCTAGAGGTCGCAGAAGGGTGGAAAAACACCTGTGTGCAGGGCAAAATGACACCTGGTGCATTCTATAGGATTTCCACGCTCCTGGTGGTGGTAGGCGGGTGGTTGATGGTGATAATGGAAGCCCCGAGTGTCCTCTAGGTGATCCACTTGGTTTCATCCCCCCCTCTTATATACCCCCTTAACAGGAAACACAAAATAGGTAAGAACTAGAAATTTTCACTTTTTTCTTGATTGACACGTTAAATTCCAATATGTTTTTTGGTCAATTGCCACACCCCTATTGGCGGTAGGCGGGTGATTGATGATGCAAATGGAAGCCCTGAGTGTCCTCTAAACGATGCAATTTGTTTGACCCACCTAGCTTATATACTCCGGCCGCTAAGGTCGCAGAAGGGTGGAAAACACCTGTTTGCAGGGCAAAATCACCCCTGGTGCATTCTATAGGATTTCCACGCTCCTGGTGGTGGTAGGCGGGTGGTTGATGGTGATAATGGAAGCCCCGAGTGTCCTCTAGGTGATCCACTTGGTTTCATCCCCCCCTCTTATATACCCCCTTAACAGGAAACACAAAATAGGTAAGAAGTAGAAATTTTCACTTTTTTCTTGATTGACACGTTAAATTCCAATATGTTTTTTGGTCAATTGCCACGCCCCTATTGGTGGTAGGCGGGTGATGATGCAAATGGAAGCCCTGAGTGTCCAATAAACTATGCAATTTGTTTGACCCTCCTAGCTTATATACTCCGGCCGCTAGAGGTCGCAGAAGGGTGGAAAACACCTGTGTGCAGGGCAAAATGACCCCTGGTGCATTCTATAGGATTTCCACGCTCCTGGTGGTGGTAGGCGGGTGGTTGATGGTGATAATGGAAGCCCCGAGTGTCCTCTACGTGATCCACTTGGTTTCATCCCCCCCGCTCATATACCCCCTTAACTGGAAACACAAAAAAGGTAAGAAGTAGAAATTTTCACTTTTTTCTTGATTGCCACTCACCTGTTCAACCTATATCTTAGATTGATGTCTCTAATTAACGTACACCTGTGCGGCTACATGAATCAAACAGTTTGCGCCATCTTAGATCACTCTGTTTAGGCGCTAATAGCCGCAAAAGGGTGACACGTTAAATTGCAATATGTTTTTTGGTCAATTGCCACGCCCCTATTGGTGGTAGGCGGGTGATGATGCAAATGGAAGCCCCGAGTGTCCTCTAAACGATGCAATTTGTTTGACCCACCTAGCTTATATACTCCGGCCGCTAGAGGTCGCAGAAGGGTGGAAAAACACCTGTGTGCAGGGCAAAATGACACCTGGTGCATTCTATAGGATTTCCACGCGTCTGGTGGTGGTAGGCGGGTGGTTGATGGTGATAATGGAAGCCCCGAGTGTCCTCTAGGTGATCCACTTGGTTTCATCCCCCCCTCTTATATACCCCCTTAACAGGAAACACAAAATAGGTAAGAAATAGAAATTTTTACTTTTTTCTTGATTGACACGTTAAATTCCAATATGTTTTTTGGTCAATTGCCACGCCCCTATTGGTGGTAGGCGGGTGATGGCCGATGCAAATGGAAGCCCTGAGTGTCCTCTAAACGATGCAATTTGTTTGACCCACCTAGCTTATATACTCCGGCCGCTAAGGTCGCAGAAGGGTGGAAAACACCTGTGTGCAGGGCAAAATGACCCCTGGTGCATTCTATAGGATTTCCACGCTCCTGGTGGTGGAAGGCGGGTGGTTGATGGTGATAATGGAAGCCCCGAGTGTCCTCTACGTGATCCACTTGGTTTCATCCCCCCGCTCATATACTGGAAACACAAAAAAGGTAAGAAGTAGAAATTTTCACTTTTTTCTTAATTGCCACTCACATGTTCAACCTATATCTTAGATTGATGTCTCTAATTAACGTACACCTGTGCGGCTACATGAATCAAACAGTTTGCGCCATCTTAGATCACTCTGTTTAGGCGCTAATGGCCGCAAAAGGGTGACACGTTAAATTCCAATATGTTTTTTGGTCAATTGCCACGCCCCTATTGGTGGTAGGCGGGTGATGATGCAAATGGAAGCCCTGAGTGTCCTCTAAACTATGCAATGTGTTTGACCCACCTAGCTTATATACTCCGGCCGCTAGAGGTCACAGAAGGGTGGAAAAACACCTGTGTGCAGGGCAAAATCACCCCTGGTGCATTCTATAGGATTTCCACGCTCCTGGTGGTGGAAGGCGGGTGGTTGATGGTGATAATGGAAGCCCCGAGTGTCCTCTACGTGATCCACTTGGTTTCATCCCCCCCGCTCATATACCCTCTTAACTGGAAACACAAAAAAGGTAAGAAGTAGAAATTTTCACTTTTTTCTTGATTGCCACTCACCTGTTCAACCTATATCTTAGATTGATGTCTCTAATTAACGTACACCTGTGCGGCTACATGAATCAAACAGTTTGCGCCATCTTAGATCACTCTGTTTAGGCGCTAATGGCCGCAAAAGGGTGACACGTTAAATTGCAATATGTTTTTTGGTCAATTGCCACGCCCCTATTGGTGGTAGGCGGGTGATGATGCAAATGGAAGCCCCGAGTGTCCTCTAAACGATGCAATTTGTTTGACCCACCTAGCTTATATACTCCGGCCGCTAGAGGTCACAGAAGGGTGGAAAACACCTGTGTGCAGGGCAAAATGACCCCTGGTGCATTCTATAGGATTTCCACGCTCCTGGTGGTGGTAGGCGGGTGGTTGATGGTGATAATGGAAGCCCCGAGTGTCCTCTACGTGATCCACTTGGTTTCATCCCCCCCGCTCATATACCCCCTTAACTGGAAACACAAAAAAGGTAAGAAGTAGAAATTTTCACTTTTTTCTTGATTGCCACTCACCTGTTCAACCTATATCTTAGATTGATGTCTCTAATTAACGTACACCTGTGCGGCTACATGAATCAAACAGTTTGCGCCATCTTAGATCACTCTGTTTAGGCGCTAATGGCCGCAAAAGGGTGACACGTTAAATTGCAATATGTTTTTTGGTCAATTGCCACGCCCCTATTGGTGGTAGGCGGGTGATGATGCAAATGGAAGCCCCGAGTGTCCTCTAAACGATGCAATTTGTTTGACCCACCTAGCTTATATACTCCGGCCGCTAGAGGTCACAGAAGGGTGGAAAACACCTGTGTGCAGGGCAAAATGACCCCTGGTGCATTCTATAGGATTTCCACGCTCCTGGTGGTGGTAGGCGGGTGGTTGATGGTGATAATGGAAGCCCCGAGTGTCCTCTAGGTGATCCACTTGGTTTCATCCCCCCCTCTTATATACCCCCTTAACAGGAAACACAAAATAGGTAAGAAGTAGAAAGTTTCACTTTTTTCTTGATTGACACGTTAAATTCCAATATGTTTTTTGGTCAATTGCCACGCCCCTATTGGTGGTAGGCGGGTGATGATGCAAATGGAAGCCCTGAGTGTCCAATAAACTATGCAATTTGTTTGACCCTCCTAGCTTATATACTCCGGCCGCTAGAGGTCGCAGAAGGGTGGAAAACACCTGTGTGCAGGGCAAAATGACCCCTGGTGCATTCTATAGGATTTCCACGCTCCTGGTGGTGGTAGGCGGGTGGTTGATGGTGATAATGGAAGCCCCGAGTGTCCTCTACGTGATCCACTTGGTTTCATCCCCCCCGCTCATATACCCCCTTAACTGGAAACACAAAAAAGGTAAGAAGTAGAAATTTTCACTTTTTTCTTGATTGCCACTCACCTGTTCAACCCATATCTTAGATTGATGTCTCTAATTAACGTACACCTGTGCGGCTACATGAATCAAACAGTTTGCGCCATCTTAGATCACTCTGTTTAGGCGCTAATAGCCGCAAAAGGGTGACACGTTAAATTGCAATATGTTTTTTGGTCAATTGCCACGCCCCTATTGGTGGTAGGCGGGTGATGATGCAAATGGAAGCCCCGAGTGTCCTCTAAACGATGCAATTTGTTTGACCCACCTAGCTTATATACTCCGGCCGCTAGAGGTCGCAGAAGGGTGGAAAAACACCTGTGTGCAGGGCAAAATGACACCTGGTGCATTCTATAGGATTTCCACGCGTCTGGTGGTGGTAGGCGGGTGGTTGATGGTGATAATGGAAGCCCCGAGTGTCCTCTAGGTGATCCACTTGGTTTCATCCCCCCCTCTTATATACCCCCTTAACAGGAAACACAAAATAGGTAAGAAATAGAAATTTTTACTTTTTTCTTGATTGACACGTTAAATTCCAATATGTTTTTTGGTCAATTGCCACGCCCCTATTGGTGGTAGGCGGGTGATGGCCGATGCAAATGGAAGCCCTGAGTGTCCTCTAAACGATGCAATTTGTTTGACCCACCTAGCTTATATACTCCGGCCGCTAAGGTCGCAGAAGGGTGGAAAACACCTGTGTGCAGGGCAAAATGACCCCTGGTGCATTCTATAGGATTTCCACGCTCCTGGTGGTGGAAGGCGGGTGGTTGATGGTGATAATGGAAGCCCCGAGTGTCCTCTACGTGATCCACTTGGTTTCATCCCCCCGCTCATATACTGGAAACACAAAAAAGGTAAGAAGTAGAAATTTTCACTTTTTTCTTAATTGCCACTCACATGTTCAACCTATATCTTAGATTGATGTCTCTAATTAACGTGCACCTGTGCGGCTACATGAATCAAATAGTTTGCGCCATCTTAGATCACTCTGTTTAGGCGCTAATGGCCGCAAAAGGGTGACACGTTAAATTCCAATATGTTTTTTGGTCAATTGCCACGCCCCTATTGGTGGTAGGCGGGTGATGATGCAAATGGAAGCCCTGAGTGTCCTCTAAACTATGCAATGTGTTTGACCCACCTAGCTTATATACTCCGGCCGCTAGAGGTCACAGAAGGGTGGAAAAACACCCGTGTGCAGGGCAAAATCACCCCTGGTGCATTCTATAGGATTTCCACGCTCCTGGTGGTGGAAGGCGGGTGGTTGATGGTGATAATGGAAGCCCCGAGTGTCCTCTACGTGATCCACTTGGTTTCATCCCCCCCGCTCATATACCCTCTTAACTGGAAACACAAAAAAGGTAAGAAGTAGAAATTTTCACTTTTTTCTTGATTGCCACTCACCTGTTCAACCTATATCTTAGATTGATGTCTCTAATTAACGTACACCTGTGCGGCTACATGAATCAAACAGTTTGCGCCATCTTAGATCACTCTGTTTAGGCGCTAATGGCCGCAAAAGGGTGACACGTTAAATTGCAATATGTTTTTTGGTCAATTGCCACGCCCCTATTGGTGGTAGGCGGGTGATGATGCAAATGGAAGCCCCGAGTGTCCTCTAAACGATGCAATTTGTTTGACCCACCTAGCTTATATACTCCGGCCGCTAGAGGTCACAGAAGGGTGGAAAAACACCTGTGTGCAGGGCAAAATGACCCATGGTGCATTCTATAGGATTCCCACGCTCCTGGTGTTGGTAGGCGGGTGGTTGATAGTGATAATGGAAGTCCAGAATGTCCTCTAGGTGATCCACTTGGTTTCATCCCCCCCGCTCATATACCCCCTTAACTGGAAACACAAAAAAGGTAAGAAGTAGAAATTTTCACTTTTTTCTTGATTGCCACTCACCTGTTCAACCTATATCTTAGATTGATGTCTCTAATTAACGTACACCTGTGCGGCTACATGAATCAAACAGTTTGCGCCATCTTAGATCACTCTGTTTAGGCGCTAATGGCCGCAAAAGGGTGAGACGTTAAATTGCAATATGTTTTTTGGTCAATTGCCACGCCCCTATTGGTGGTAGGTGGGTGATGATGCAAATGGAAGCCCCGAGTGTCCTCTAAACGATGCAATTTGTTTGACCCACCTAGCTTATATACTCCGGCCGCTAGAGGTCGCAGAAGGGTGGAACAACACCTGTGTGCAGGGCAAAATGACCCATGGTGCATTCTAAAGGATTCCCACGCTCCTGGTGGTGGTAGGCGGGTGGTTGATGGTGATAATGGAAGCCCTGAGTGTCCTCTAAACTATGCAATTTGTTTGACCCACCTAGCTTATATACTCCGGCCGCTAGAGATCGCAGAAGGGTGGAAAACACCTGTGTGCAGGGCAAAATGACACCTGGTGCATGATAATGGAAGCCCCGAGTGTCCTCTAGGCGATCCACTTGGTTTCATCCCCCCCTCTTATATACCCCCTTAACGGGAAACACAAAATAGGTAAGAACTAGAAATTTTCACTTTTTTCTTGATTGACACGTTAAATTCCAATATGTTTTTTGGTCAATTGCCACACCCCTATTGGTGGTAGGCGGGTGATTGATGTTGCAAATGGAAGCCCTGAGTGTCCTCTAAACTATGCAATTTGTTTGACCCACCTAGCTTATATACTCCGGCCGCTAAGGTCGCAGAAGGGTGGAAAACACCTGTGTGCAGGGCAAAATCACCCCTGGTGCATTCTATAGAATTTCCACGCTCCTGGTGGTGGAAGGCGGGTGGTTGATGGTGATAATGGAAGCCCCGATTGTCCTCTACGTGATCCACTTGGTTTCATCCCCCCCGCTCATATACCCCCTTAACTGGAAACACAAAAAAGGTAGGAAGTAGAAATTTTCACTTTTTTCTTAATTGCCACTCACATGTTCAACCTATATCTTAGATTGATGTCTCTAATTAACGTACACCTGTGCAGCTACATGAATCAAACAGTTTGCGACATCTTAGATCACTCTGTTTAGGCGCTAATGGCCGCAAAAGGGTGACACGTTAAATTGCAATATGTTTTTTGGTCAATTGCCACTCCCCTATTGGTGGTAGGCGGGTGATGATGCAAATGGAAGCCCCGAGTGTCCTCTAAACGATGCAATTTGTTTGACCCACCTAGCTTATATACTCCGGCCGCTAGAGGTCGCAGAAGGGTGGAAAACACCTGTGTGCAGGGCAAAATCACCCCTGGTGCATTCTATAGAATTTCCACGCTCCTGGTGGTGGAAGGCGGGTGGTTGATGGTGATAATGGAAGCCCCGATTGTCCTCTACGTGATCCACTTGGTTTCATCCCCCCCGCTCATATACCCCATTAACTGGAAACACAAAAAAGGAAAGAAGTAGAAATTTTCACTTTTTTCTTGATTGCCACTCACCTGTTCAACCTATATCTTAGATTGATGTCTCTAATTAACGTACACCTGTGCAGCTACATGAATCAAACAGTTTGCGCCATCTTAGATCACTCTGTTTAGGCGCTAATGGCCGCAAAAGGGTGACACGTTAAATTGCAATATGTTTTTTGGTCAATTGCCACTCCCCTATTGGTGGTAGGCGGGTGATGATGCAAATGGAAGCCCCGAGTGTCCTCTAAACGATGCAATTTGTTTGACCCACCTAGCTTATATACTCCGGCCGCTAGAGGTCGCAGAAGGGTGGAAAAACACCTGTGTGCAGGGCAAAATGACCCATGGTGCATTCTATAGGATCCCCACGCTCCTGGTGTTGGTAGGCGGGTGGTTGATGGTGATAATGGAAGCCCCGATTGTCCTCTACGTGATCCACTTGGTTTCATCCCCCCGCTCATATACCCCATTAACTGGAAACACAAAAAAGGAAAGAAGTAGAAATTTTCACTTTTTTCTTGATTGCCACTCACCTGTTCAACCTATATCTTAGATTGATGCAATTTGTTTGACCCTCCTAGCTTATATACTCCGGCCGCTAGAGGTCGCAGAAGGGTGGAAAACACCTGTGTGCAGGGCACAATGACCCCTGGTGCATTCTATAGGATTTCCACGCTCCTGGTGGTGGTAGGCGGGTGGTTGATGGTGATAATGGAAGCCCCGAGTGTCCTCTAGGTGATCCACTTGGTTTCATCCCCCCCTCTCATATACCCCCTTAACAGGAAACACAAAATAGGTAAGAACTAGAAATTTTGAAATTTTCACTTTTTTCTTGATTGACACGTTAAATTCCAATATGTTTTTTGGTCAATTGCCACACCCCTATTGGTGGTAGGCGGGTGATGATGCAAATGGAAGCCCTGAGTGTCCTCTAAACTATGCAATTTGTTTGACCCACCTAGCTTATATACTCCGGCCGCTAAGGTCGCAGAAGGGTGGAAAACACCTGTGTGCAGGGCAAAATCACCCCTGGTGCATTCTATAGAATTTCCACGCTCCTGGTGGTGGAAGGCGGGTGGTTGATGGTGATAATGGAAGCCCCGATTGTCCTCTACGTGATCCACTTGGTTTCATCCCCCCCGCTCATATACCCCATTAACTGGAAACACAAAAAAGGAAAGAAGTAGAAATTTTCACTTTTTTCTTGATTGCCACTCACCTGTTCAACCTATATCTTAGATTGATGTCTCTAATTAACGTACACCTGTGCAGCTACATGAATCAAACAGTTTGCGCCATCTTAGATCACTCTGTTTAGGCGCTAATGGCCGCAAAAGGGTGACACGTTAAATTCCAATATGTTTTTTGGTCAATTGCCACGCCCCTATTGGTGGTAGGCGGGTGATGATGCAAATGGAAGCCCTGAGTGTCCTCTAAACTATGCAATTTGTTTGACCCACCTAGCTTATATACTCCGGCCGCTAAGGTCGCAGAAGGGTGGAAAACACCTGTGTGCAGGGCAAAATCACCCCTGGTGCATTCTATAGGATTCCCACGCTCCTGGTGGTGGAAGGCGGGTGGTTGATGGTGATAATGGAAGCCCCGATTGTCCTCTACGTGATCCACTTGGTTTCATCCCCCCCGCTCATATACCCCATTAACTGGAAACACAAAAAAGGAAAGAAGTAGAAATTTTCACTTTTTTCTTGATTGCCACTCACCTGTTCAACCTATATCTTAGATTGATGTCTCTAATTAACGTACACCTGTGCAGCTACATGAATCAAACAGTTTGCGCCATCTTAGATCACTCTGTTTAGGCGCTAATGGCCGCAAAAGGGTGACACGTTAAATTGCAATATGTTTTTTGGTCAATTGCCACTCCCCTATTGGTGGTAGGCGGGTGATGATGCAAATGGAAGCCCCGAGTGTCCTCTAAACGATGCAATTTGTTTGACCCACCTAGCTTATATACTCCGGCCGCTAGAGGTCGCAGAAGGGTGGAAAAACACCTGTGTGCAGGGCAAAATGACCCATGGTGCATTCTATAGGATTCCCACGCTCCTGGTGTTGGTAGGCGGGTGGTTGATAGTGATAATGGAAGTCCCGAGTGTCCTCTAGGTGATCCACTTGGTTTCATCCCCCCCGCTCATATACCCCCTTAACTGGAAACACAAAAAAGGAAAGAAGTAGAAATTTTCACTTTTTTCTTGATTGCCACTCACCTGTTCAACCTATATCTTAGATTGATGTCTCTAATTAACGTGCACCTGTGCGGCTACATGAATCAAATAGTTTGCGCCATCTTAGATCACTCTGTTTAGGCGCTAATGGCCGCAAAAGGGTGACACGTTAAATTCCAATATGTTTTTTGGTCAATTGCGACGCCCCTATTGGTGGTAGGCGGGTGATGATGCAAATGGAAGCCCTGAGTGTCCTCTAAACTATGCAATTTGTTTGACCCACCTAGCTTATATACTCCGGCCGCTAGAGGTCGCAGAAGGGTGGAAAACACCTGTGTGCAGGCCAAATTACACCTGGTGCGTTCTATAGGATTTCCACGCTCCTGGTGGTGGTAGGCGGGTGGTTGATGGTGATAATGGAAGCCCCTAGTGTCCTCTAGGTGATCCACTTGGTTTCATCCCCCCCTCTTATATACCCCCTTAACAGGAAACACAAAATAGGTAAGAAATAGAAATTTTTACTTTTTTCTTGATTGACACGTTAAATTCCAATATGTTTTTTGGTCAATTGCCACGCCCCTATTGGTGGTAGGCGGGTGATGATGCAAATGGAAGCCCTGAGTGTCCTCTAAACTATGCAATGTGTTTGACCCACCTAGCTTATATACTCCGGCCGCTAGAGGTCGCAGAAGGGTGGAAAACACCTGTGTGCAGGGCAAAATGACCCATGGTGCATTCTATAGGATTCCCACGCTCCTGGTGGTGGTAGGCGGGTGGTTGATGGTGATAATGGAAGCCCCGAGTGTCCTCTACGTGATCCACTTGGTTTCATCCCCCCCGCTCATATACCCCCTTAACTGGAAACACAAAAAAGGTAAGAAGTAGAAATTTTCACTTTTTTCTTGATTGCCACTCACCTGTTCAACCTATATCTTAGATTGATGTCTCTAATTAACGTACACCTGTGCGGCTACATGAATCAAACAGTTTGCGCCATCTTAGATCACTCTGTTTAGGCGCTAATGGCCGCAAAAGGGTGACACGTTAAATTGCAATATGTTTTTTGGTCAATTGCCACGCCCCTATTGGTATTAGGCGGGTGATGATGCAAATGGAAGCCCCGAGTGTCCTCTAAACGATGCAATTTGTTTGACCCACCTAGCTTATATACTCCGGCCGCTAGAGGTCACAGAAGTGTGGAAAAACACCTGTGTGCAGGGCAAAATCACCCCTGGTGCATTCTATAGGATTTCCACGCTCCTGGTGGTGGTAGGCGGGTGGTTGATGGTGATAATGGAAGCCCCGAGTGTCCTCTAGGTGATCCACTTGGTTTCATCCCCCCCTCTTATATACCCCCTTAACAGGAAACACAAAATAGGTAAGAAGTAGAAATTTTCACTTTTTTCTTGATTGACACGTTAAATTCCAATATGTTTTTTGGTCAATTGCCACGCCCCTATTGGTGGTAGGCGGGTGATGATGCAAATGGAAGCCCTGAGTGTCCAATAAACTATGCAATTTGTTTGACCCTCCTAGCTTATATACTCCGGCCGCTAGAGGTCGCAGAAGGGTGGAAAACACCTGTGTGCAGGGCAAAATGACCCCTGGTGCATTCTATAGGATTTCCACGCTCCTGGTGGTGGTAGGCGGGTGGTTGATGGTGATAATGGAAGCCCCGAGTGTCCTCTACGTGATCCACTTGGTTTCATCCCCCCCGCTCATATACCCCCTTAACTGGAAACACAAAAAAGGTAAGAAGTAGAAATTTTCACTTTTTTCTTGATTGCCACTCACCTGTTCAACCTATATCTTAGATTGATGTCTCTAATTAACGTACACCTGTGCGGCTACATGAATCAAACAGTTTGCGCCATCTTAGATCACTCTGTTTAGGCGCTAATGGCCGCAAAAGGGTGACACGTTAAATTGCAATATGTTTTTTGGTCAATTGCCACGCCCCTATTGGTGGTAGGCGGGTGATGATGCAAATGGAAGCCCCGAGTGTCCTCTAAACGATGCAATTTGTTTGACCCACCTAGCTTATATACTCCGGCCGCTAGAGGTCGCAGAAGGGTGGAAAAACACCTGTGTGCAGGGCAAAATGACACCTGGTGCATTCTATAGGATTTCCACGCTCCTGGTGGTGGTAGGCGGGTGGTTGATGGTGATAATGGAAGCCCCGAGTGTCCTCTAGGTGATCCACTTGGTTTCATCCCCCCCTCTTATATACCCCCTTAACAGGAAACACAAAATAGGTAAGAAATAGAAATTTTTACTTTTTTCTTGATTGACACGTTAAATTCCAATATGTTTTTTGGTCAATTGCCACGCCCCTATTGGTGGTAGGCGGGTGATTGATGTTGCAAATGGAAGCCCTGAGTGTCCTCTAAACGATGCAATTTGTTTGACCCACCTAGCTTATATACTCCGGCCGCTCAGGTCGCAGAAGGGTGGAAAACACCTGTGTGCAGGGCAAAATCACCCCTGGTGCATTCTATAGGATTTCCACGCTCCTGGTGGTGGAAGGCGGGTGGTTGATGGTGATAATGGAAGCCCCGAGTGTCCTCTACGTGATCCACTTGGTTTCATCCCCCCGCTCATATACTGGAAACACAAAAAAGGTAAGAAGTAGAAATTTTCACTTTTTGCTTAATTGCCACTCACATGTTCCACCTATATCTTAGATTGATGTCTCTAATTAACGTGCACCTGTGCGGCTACATGAATCAAATAGTTTGCGCCATCTTAGATCACTCTGTTTAGGCGCTAATGGCCGCAAAAGGGTGACACGTTAAATTCCAATATGTTTTTTGGTCAATTGCCACGCCCCTATTGGTGGTAGGCGGGTGATGATGCAAATGGAAGCCCTGAGTGTCCTCTAAACTATGCAATGTGTTTGACCCACCTAGCTTATATACTCCGGCCGCTAGAGGTCGCAGAAGGGTGGAAAACACCTGTGTGCAGGGCAAAATGACCCATGGTGCATTCTATAGGATTCCCACGCTCCTGGTGGTGGTAGGCGGGTGGTTGATAGTGATAATGGAAGTCCCGAGTGTCCTCTAGGTGATCCACTTGGTTTCATCCCCCCCGCTCATATACCCTCTTAACGGGAAACACAAAAAAGGTAAGAAGTAGAAATTTTCACTTTTTTCTTGATTGCCACTCACCTGTTCAACCTATATCTTAGATTGATGTCTCTAATTAACGTACACCTGTGCGGCTACATGAATCAAACAGTTTGCGCCATCTTAGATCACTCTGTTTAGGCGCTAATGGCCGCAAAAGGGTGACACGTTAAATTCCAATATGTTTTTTGGTCAATTGCCACGCCCCTATTGGTGGTAGGCGGGTGATGATGCAAATGGAAGCCCTGAGTGTCCTCTAAGCGATGCAATTTGTTTGACCTACCTAGCTTATATACTCCGGCCGCTAAGGTCGCAGAAGGGTGGAAAAATACCTGAGTGCAGGGCATAATGACCCATGGTGCATTCTATAGGATTTCCACGCTCCTGGTGGTGGTAGGCTTGTGGTTGATGGTGATAATGGAAGCCCCAAGTGTCCTCTAGGTGATCGACTTGGTTTCATCCCCCCCGCTCATATACCCCCTTAACTGGAAACACAAAAAAGGTAAGAAGTAGAAATTTTCACTTTTTTCTTGATTGCCACTCACCTGTTCAACCTATATCTTAGATTGATGTCTCTAATTAACGTACACCTGTGCGGCTACATGAATCAAACAGTTTGCGCCATCTTAGATCACTCTGTTTAGGCGCTAATGGCCGCAAAAGGGTGACACGTTAAATTGCAATATGTTTTTTGGTCAATTGCCACGCCCCCATTGGTGCTAGGCGGGTGATTGATGATGCAAATGGAAGCCCTGAGTGTCCTCTAAACGATGCAATTTGTTTGACCCACCTAGCTTATATACTCCGGCCGCTCAGGTCGCAGAAGGGTGAAAAACACCTGTGTGCAGGCAAAATCACCCCTGGTGCATTCTATAGGATTTCCACACTCCTGGTGGTGGTAGGCGGGTGGTTGATGGTGATAATGGAAGCCCCGAGTGTCCTCTAGGTGATCCACTTGGTTTCATGCCCCCCTCTTATATACCCCCTTAACAGGAAACACAAAATAGGTAAGAACTAGAAATTTTCACTTTTTTCTTGATTGACACGTTAAATTCCAATATGTTTTTTGGTCAATTGCCACACCCCTATTGGCGGTAGGCGGGTGATTGATGATGCAAATGGAAGCCCTGAGTGTCCTCTAAACGATGCAATTTGTTTGACCCACCTAGCTTATATACTCCGGCCGCTAAGGTCGCAGAAGGGTGGAAAACACCTGTTTGCAGGGCAAAATCACCCCTGGTGCATTCTATAGGATTTCCACGCTCCTGGTGGTGGTAGGCGGGTGGTTGATGGTGATAATGGAAGCCCCGAGTGTCCTCTAGGTGATCCACTTGGTTTCATCCCCCCCTCTTATATACCCCCTTAACAGGAAACACAAAATAGGTAAGAAGTAGAAATTTTCACTTTTTTCTTGATTGACACGTTAAATTCCAATATGTTTTTTGGTCAATTGCCACGCCCCTATTGGTGGTAGGCGGGTGATGATGCAAATGGAAGCCCTGAGTGTCCAATAAACTATGCAATTTGTTTGACCCTCCTAGCTTATATACTCCGGCCGCTAGAGGTCGCAGAAGGGTGGAAAACACCTGTGTGCAGGGCAAAATGACCCCTGGTGCATTCTATAGGATTTCCACGCTCCTGGTGGTGGTAGGCGGGTGGTTGATGGTGATAATGGAAGCCCCGAGTGTCTTCTACGTGATCCACTTGGTTTCATCCCCCCCGCTCATATACCCCCTTAACTGGAAACACAAAAAAGGTAAGAAGTAGAAATTTTCACTTTTTTCTTGATTGCCACTCGCCTGTTCAACCTATATCTTAGATTGATGTCTCTAATTAACGTACACCTGTGCGGCTACATGAATCAAACAGTTTGCGCCATCTTAGATCACTCTGTTTAGGCGCTAATGGCCGCAAAAGGGTGACACGTTAAATTGCAATATGTTTTTTGGTCAATTGCCACGCCCCTATTGGTGGTAGGCGGGTGATGATGCAAATGGAAGCCCCGAGTGTCCTCTAAACGATGCAATTTGTTTGACCCACCTAGCTTATATACTCCGGCCGCTAGAGGTCGCAGAAGGGTGGAAAAACACCTGTGTGCAGGGCAAAATGACACCTGGTGCATTCTATAGGATTTCCACGCTCCTGGTGGTGGTAGGCGGGTGGTTGATGGTGATAATGGAAGCCCCGAGTGTCCTCTAGGTGATCCACTTGGTTTCATCCCCCCCTCTTATATACCTCCTTAACAGGAAACACAAAATAGGTAAGAAATAGAAATTTTTACTTTTTTCTTGATTGACACGTTAAATTCCAATATGTTTTTTGGTCAATTGCCACGCCCCTATTGGTGGTAGGCGGGTGATTGATGTTGCAAATGGAAGCCCTGAGTGTCCTCTAAACGATGCAATTTGTTTGACCCACCTAGCTTATATACTCCGGCCGCTCAGGTCGCAGAAGGGTGGAAAACACCTGTGTGCAGGGAAAAATCACCCCTGGTGCATTCTATAGGATTTCCACGCTCCTGGTGGTGGAAGGCGGGTGGTTGATGGTGATAATGGAAGCCCCGAGTGTCCTCTACGTGAGCCACTTGGTTTCATCCCCCCGCTCATATACTGGAAACACAAAAAAGGTAAGAAGTAGAAATTTTCACTTTTTGCTTAATTGCCACTCACATGTTCAACCTATATCTTAGATTGATGTCTCTAATTAACGTACACCTGTGCGGCTACATGAATCAAACAGTTTGCGCCATCTTAGATCACTCTGTTTAGGCGCTAATGGCCGCAAAAGGGTGACACGTTAAATTGCAATATGTTTTTTGGTCAATTGCCACACCCCTATTGGCGGTAGGCGGGTGATTGATGATGCAAATGGAAGCCCTGAGTGTCCTCTAAACGATGCAATTTGTTTGACCCACCTAGCTTATATACTCCGGCCGCTAAGGTCGCAGAAGGGTGGAAAACACCTGTTTGCAGGGCAAAATCACCCCTGGTGCATTCTATAGGATTTCCACGCTCCTGGTGGTGGTAGGCGGGTGGTTGATGGTGATAATGGAAGCCCCGAGTGTCCTCTAGGTGATCCACTTGGTTTCATCCCCCCCTCTTATATACCCCCTTAACAGGAAACACAAAATAGGTAAGAAGTAGAAATTTTCACTTTTTTCTTGATTGACACGTTAAATTCCAATATGTTTTTTGGTCAATTGCCACGCCCCTATTGGTGGTAGGCGGGTGATGATGCAAATGGAAGCCCTGAGTGTCCAATAAACTATGCAATTTGTTTGACCCTCCTAGCTTATATACTCCGGCCGCTAGAGGTCGCAGAAGGGTGGAAAACACCTGTGTGCAGGGCAAAATGACCCCTGGTGCATTCTATAGGATTTCCACGCTCCTGGTGGTGGTAGGCGGGTGGTTGATGGTGATAATGGAAGCCCCGAGTGTCCTCTACGTGATCCACTTGGTTTCATCCCCCCCGCTCATATACCCCCTTAACTGGAAACACAAAAAAGGTAAGAAGTAGAAATTTTCACTTTTTTCTTGATTGCCACTCACCTGTTCAACCTATATCTTAGATTGATGTCTCTAATTAACGTACACCTGTGCGGCTACATGAATCAAACAGTTTGCGCCATCTTAGATCACTCTGTTTAGGCGCTAATGGCCGCAAAAGGGTGACACGTTAAATTGCAATATGTTTTTTGGTCAATTGCCACGCCCCTATTGGTGGTAGGCGGGTGATGATGCAAATGGAAGCCCCGAGTGTTCTCTAAACGATGCAATTTGTTTGACCCACCTAGCTTATATACTCCGGCCGCTAGAGGTCGCAGAAGGGTGGAAAAACACCTGTGTGCAGGGCAAAATGACACCTGGTGCATTCTATAGGATTTCCACGCGTCTGGTGGTGGTAGGCGGGTGGTTGATGGTGATAATGGAAGCCCCGAGTGTCCTCTAGGTGATCCACTTGGTTTCATCCCCCCCTCTTATATACCCCCTTAACAGGAAACACAAAATAGGTAAGAAATAGAAATTTTTACTTTTTTCTTGATTGACACGTTAAATTCCAATATGTTTTTTGGTCAATTGCCACGCCCCTATTGGTGGTAGGCGGGTGATGGCCGATGCAAATGGAAGCCCTGAGTGTCCTCTAAACGATGCAATTTGTTTGACCCACCTAGCTTATATACTCCGGCCGCTAAGGTCGCAGAAGGGTGGAAAACACCTGTGTGCAGGGCAAAATGACCCCTGGTGCATTCTATAGGATTTCCACGCTCCTGGTGGTGGAAGGCGGGTGGTTGATGGTGATAATGGAAGCCCCGAGTGTCCTCTACGTGATCCACTTGGTTTCATCCCCCCGCTCATATACTGGAAACACAAAAAAGGTAAGAAGTAGAAATTTTCACTTTTTTCTTAATTGCCACTCACATGTTCAACCTATATCTTAGATTGATGTCTCTAATTAACGTGCACCTGTGCGGCTACATGAATCAAATAGCTTGCGCCATCTTAGATCACTCTGTTTAGGCGCTAATGGCAGCAAAAGGGTGACACGTTAAATTCCAATATGTTTTTTGGTCAATTGCCACGCCCCTATTGGTGGTAGGCGGGTGATGATGCAAATGGAAGCCCTGAGTGTCCTCTAAACTATGCAATGTGTTTGACCCACCTAGCTTATATACTCCGGCCGCTCAGGTCGCAGAAGGGTGGAAAACACCTGTGTGCAGGGCAAAATCACCCCTGGTGCATTCTATAGGATTTCCACGCTCCTGGTGGTGGAAGGCGGGTGGTTGATGGTGATAATGGAAGCCCCGAGTGTCCTCTACGTGATCCACTTGGTTTCATCCCCCCCGCTCATATACCCTCTTAACTGGAAACACAAAAAAGGTAAGAAGTAGAAATTTTCACTTTTTTCTTGATTGCCACTCACCTGTTCAACCTATATCTTAGATTGATGTCTCTAATTAACGTACACCTGTGCGGCTACATGAATCAGACAGTTTGCGCCATCTTAGATCACTCTGTTTAGGCGCTAATGGCCGCAAAAGGGTGACACGTTAAATTGCAATATGTTTTTTGGTCAATTGCCACGCCCCTATTGGTGGTAGGCGGGTGATGATGCAAATGGAAGCCCCGAGTGTCCTCTAAACGATGCAATTTGTTTGACCCACCTAGCTTATATACTCCGGCCGCTAGAGGTCGCAGAAGGGTGGAAAAACACCTGTGTGCAGGGCAAAATGACCCATGGTGCATTCTATAGGATTCCCACGCTCCTGGTGTTGGTAGGCGGGTGGTTGATAGTGATAATGGAAGTCCAGAATGTCCTCTAGGTGATCCACTTGGTTTCATCCCCCCCGCTCATATACCCCCTTAACTGGAAACACAAAAAAGGTAAGAAGTAGAAATTTTCACTTTTTTCTTGATTGCCACTCACCTGTTCAACCTATATCTTAGATTGATGTCTCTAATTAACGTACACCTGTGCGGCTACATGAATCAAACAGTTTGCGCCATCTTAGATCACTCTGTTTAGGCGCTAATGGCCGCGAAAGGGTGAGACGTTAAATTGCAATATGTTTTTTGGTCAATTGCCACGCCCCTATTGGTGGTAGGTGGGTGATGATGCAAATGGAAGCCCCGAGTGTCCTCTAAACGATGCAATTTGTTTGACCCACCTAGCTTATATACTCCGGCCGCTAGAGGTCGCAGAAGGGTGGAAAAACACCTGTGTGCAGGGCAAAATGACCCATGGTGCATTCTATAGGATTCCCACGCTCCTGGTGGTGGTAGGCGGGTGGTTGATGGTGATAATGGAAGCCCTGAGTGTCCTCTAAACTATGCAATTTGTTTGACCCACCTAGCTTATATGCTCCGGCCGCTAGAGGTCGCAGAAGGGTGGAAAACACCTGTGTGCAGGGCAAAATGACACCTGGTGCATTCTATAGGATTTCCACGCTCCTGGTGGTGGTAGGCGGGTGGTTGATGGTGATAATGGAAGCCCCGAGTGTCCTCTAGGCGATCCACTTGGTTTCATCCCCCCCTCTTATATACCCCCTTAACAGGAAACACAAAATAGGTAAGAACTAGAAATTTTCACTTTTTTCTTGATTGACACGTTAAATTCCAATATGTTTTTTGGTCAATTGCCACACCCCTATTGGTGGTAGGCGGGTGATTGATGTTGCAAATGGAAGCCCTGAGTGTCCTCTAAACTATGCAATTTGTTTGACCCACCTAGCTTATATACTCCGGCCGCTAAGGTCGCAGAAGGGTGGAAAACACCTGTGTGCAGGGCAAAATCACCCCTGGTGCATTCTATAGAATTTCCACGCTCCTGGTGGTGGAAGGCGGGTGGTCGATGGTGATAATGGAAGCCCCGATTGTCCTCTACGTGATCCACTTGGTTTCATCCCCCCCGCTCATATACCCCCTTAACTGGAAACACAAAAAAGGTAGGAAGTAGAAATTTTCACTTTTTTCTTAATTGCCACTCACATGTTCAACCTATATCTTAGATTGATGTCTCTAATTAACGTGCACATGTGCGGCTACATGAATCAAATAGTTTGCGCCATCTTAGATCACTCTGTTTAGGCGCTAATGGCCGCAAAAGGGTGACACGTTAAATTCCAATATGTTTTTTGGTCAATTGCCACGCCCCTATTGGTGGTAGGCGGGTGATGATGCAAATGGAAGCCCTGAGTGTCCAATAAACTATGCAATTTGTTTGACCCTCCTAGCTTATATACTCCGGCCGCTAGAGGTCGCAGAAGGGTGGAAAACACCTGTGTGCAGGGCAAAATGACCCATGGTGCATTCTATAGGATTCCCACGCTCCTGGTGGTGGTAGGCGGGTGGTTGATGGTGATAATGGAAGCCCCGATTGTTCTCTACGTGATCCACTTGGTTTCATCCCCCCCTCTCATATACCCCCTTAACAGGAAACACAAAATAGGTAAGAACTAGAAATTTTGAAATTTTCACTTTTTTCTTGATTGACACGTTAAATTCCAATATGTTTTTTGGTCAATTGCCACACCCCTATTGGTGGTAGGCGGGTGATTGATGATGCAAATGGAAGCCCTGAGTGTCCTCTAAACTATGCAATTTGTTTGACCCACCTAGCTTATATACTCCGGCCGCTATAGGTCGCAGAAGGGTGGAAAACACCTGTGTGCAGGGCAAAATGACCCATGGTGCATTCTATAGGATTCCCACGCTCCTGGTGGTGGTAGGCGGGTGGTTGATGGTGATAATGGAAGCCCCGATTGTTCTCTACGTGATCCACTTGGTTTCATCCCCCCCGCTCATATACCCCATTAACTGGAAACACAAAAAAGGAAAGAAGTAGAAATTTTCACTTTTTTCTTGATTGCCACTCACCTGTTCAACCTATATCTTAGATTGATGTCTCTAATTAACGTACACCTGTGCAGCTACATGAATCAAACAGTTTGCGCCATCTTAGATCACTCTGTTTAGGCGCTAATGGCCGCAAAAGGGTGACACGTTAAATTGCAATATGTTTTTTGGTCAATTGCCACTCCCCTATTGGTGGTAGGCGGGTGATGATGCAAATGGAAGCCCCGAGTGTCCTCTAAACGATGCAATTTGTTTGACCCACCTAGCTTATATACTCCGGCCGCTAGAGGTCGCAGAAGGGTGGAAAAACACCTGTGTGCAGGGCAAAATGACCCATGGTGCATTCTATAGGATTCCCACGCTCCTGGTGTTGGTAGGCGGGTGGTTGATAGTGATAATGGAAGTCCCGAGTGTCCTCTAGGTGATCCACTTGGTTTCATCCCCCCCGCTCATATACCCCCTTAACTGGAAACACAAAAAAGGTAAGAAGTAGAAATTTTCACTTTTTTCTTGATTGACACGTTAAATTCCAATATGTTTTTTGGTCAATTGCCACACCCCTATTGGTGGTAGGCGGGTGATGATGCAAATGGAAGCCCCGTGTGTCCTCTAAACTATGCAATGTGTTTGACCCACCTAGCTTATATACTCCGGCCGCTAGAGGTCGCAGAAGGGTGGAAAAACACCTGTGTGCAGGGCAAAATGACACCTGGTGCATTCTATAGGATTTCCACGCTCCTGGTAGTGGTAGGCGGGTGGTTGATGGTGATAATGGAAGCCCCGAGTGTCCTCTAGGTGATCCACTTGGTTTCATCCCCCCCTCTTATATACCCCCTTAACAGGAAACACAAAATAGGTAAGAACTAGAAATTTTCACTTTTTTCTTGATTGACACGTTAAATTCCAATATGTTTTTTGGTCAATTGCCACACCCCTATTGGCGGTAGGCGGGTGATTGATGATGCAAATGGAAGCCCTGAGTGTCCTCTAAACGATGCAATTTGTTTGACCCACCTAGCTTATATACTCCGGCCGCTAAGGTCGCAGAAGGGTGGAAAACACCTGTTTGCAGGGCAAAATCACCCCTGGTGCATTCTATAGGATTTCCACGCTCCTGGTGGTGGTAGGCGGGTGGTTGATGGTGATAATGGAAGCCCCGAGTGTCCTCTAGGTGATCCACTTGGTTTCATCCCCCCCTCTTATATACCCCCTTAACAGGAAACACAAAATAGGTAAGAAGTAGAAATTTTCACTTTTTTCTTGATTGACACGTTAAATTCCAATATGTTTTTTGGTCAATTGCCACGCCCCTATTGGTGGTAGGCGGGTGATGATGCAAATGGAAGCCCTGAGTGTCCAATAAACTATGCAATTTGTTTGACCCTCCTAGCTTATATACTCCGGCCGCTAGAGGTCGCAGAAGGGTGGAAAACACCTGTGTGCAGGGCAAAATGACCCCTGGTGCATTCTATAGGATTTCCACGCTCCTGGTGGTGGTAGGCGGGTGGTTGATGGTGATAATGGAAGCCCCGAGTGTCCTCTACGTGATCCACTTGGTTTCATCCCCCCCGCTCATATACCCCCTTAACTGGAAACACAAAAAAGGTAAGAAGTAGAAATTTTCACTTTTTTCTTGATTGCCACTCACCTGTTCAACCTATATCTTAGATTGATGTCTCTAATTAACGTACACCTGTGCGGCTACATGAATCAAACAGTTTGCGCCATCTTAGATCACTCTGTTTAGGCGCTAATGGCCGCAAAAGGGTGACACGTTAAATTGCAATATGTTTTTTGGTCAATTGCCACGCCCCTATTGGTGGTAGGCGGGTGATGATGCAAATGGAAGCCCCGAGTGTCCTCTAAACGATGCAATTTGTTTGACCCACCTAGCTTATATACTCCGGCCGCTAGAGGTCGCAGAAGGGTGGAAAAACACCTGTGTGCAGGGCAAAATGACACCTGGTGCATTCTATAGGATTTCCACGCGTCTGGTGGTGGTAGGCGGGTGGTTGATGGTGATAATGGAAGCCCCGAGTGTCCTCTAGGTGATCCACTTGGTTTCATCCCCCCCTCTTATATACCCCCTTAACAGGAAACACAAAATAGGTAAGAAATAGAAATTTTTACTTTTTTCTTGATTGACACGTTAAATTCCAATATGTTTTTTGGTCAATTGCCACGCCCCTATTGGTGGTAGGCGGGTGAGGGCCGATGCAAATGGAAGCCCTGAGTGTCCTCTAAACGATGCAATTTGTTTGACCCACCTAGCTTATATACTCCGGCCGCTAAGGTCGCAGAAGGGTGGAAAACACCTGTGTGCAGGGCAAAATGACCCCTGGTGCATTCTATAGGATTTCCACGCTCCTGGTGGTGGAAGGCGGGTGGTTGATGGTGATAATGGAAGCCCCGAGTGTCCTCTACGTGATCCACTTGGTTTCATCCCCCCGCTCATATACTGGAAACACAAAAAAGGTAAGAAGTAGAAATTTTCACTTTTTTCTTAATTGCCACTCACATGTTCAACCTATATCTTAGATTGATGTCTCTAATTAACGTGCACCTGTGCGGCTACATGAATCAAATAGTTTGCGCCATCTTAGATCACTCTGTTTAGGCGCTAATGGCCGCAAAAGGGTGACACGTTAAATTCCAATATGTTTTTTGGTCAATTGCCACGCCCCTATTGGTGGTAGGCGGGTGATGATGCAAATGGAAGCCCTGAGTGTCCTCTAAACTATGCAATGTGTTTGACCCACCTAGCTTATATACTCCGGCCGCTCAGGTCGCAGAAGGGTGGAAAACACCTGTGTGCAGGGCAAAATCACCCCTGGTGCATTCTATAGGATTTCCACGCTCCTGGTGGTGGAAGGCGGGTGGTTGATGGTGATAATGGAAGCCCCGAGTGTCCTCTACGTGATCCACTTGGTTTCATCCCCCCCGCTCATATACCCTCTTAACTGGAAACACAAAAAAGGTAAGAAGTAGAAATTTTCACTTTTTTCTTGATTGCCACTCACCTGTTCAACCTATATCTTAGATTGATGTCTCTAATTAACGTACACCTGTGCGGCTACATGAATCAAACAGTTTGCGCCATCTTAGATCACTCTGTTTAGGCGCTAATGGCCGCAAAAGGGTGACACGTTAAATTCCAATATGTTTTTTGGTCAATTGCCACGCCCCTATTGGTGGTAGGCGGGTGATGATGCAAATGGAAGCCCCGAGTGTCCTCTAAACGATGCAATTTGTTTGACCCACCTAGCTTATATACTCCGGCCGCTAGAGGTCGCAGAAGGGTGGAAAAACACCTGTGTGCAGGGCAAAATGACCCATGGTGCATTCTATAGGATTCCCACGCTCCTGGTGTTGGTAGGCGGGTGGTTGATAGTGATAATGGAAGTCCAGAATGTCCTCTAGGTGATCCACTTGGTTTCATCCCCCCCGCTCATATACCCCCTTAACTGGAAACACAAAAAAGGTAAGAAGTAGAAATTTTCACTTTTTTCTTGATTGCCACTCACCTGTTCAACCTATATCTTAGATTGATGTCTCTAATTAACGTACACCTGTGCGGCTACATGAATCAAACAGTTTGCGCCATCTTAGATCACTCTGTTTAGGCGCTAATGGCCGCAAAAGGGTGAGACGTTAAATTGCAATATGTTTTTTGGTCAATTGCCACGCCCCTATTGGTGGTAGGTGGGTGATGATGCAAATGGAAGCCCCGAGTGTCCTCTAAACGATGCAATTTGTTTGACCCACCTAGCTTATATACTCCGGCCGCTAGAGGTCGCAGAAGGGTGGAAAAACACCTGTGTGCAGGGCAAAATGACCCATGGTGCATTCTATAGGATTCCCACGCTCCTGGTGGTGGTAGGCGGGTGGTTGATGGTGATAATGGAAGCCCTGAGTGTCCTCTAAACTATGCAATTTGTTTGACCCACCTAGCTTATATACTCCGGCCGCTAGAGGTCGCAGAAGGGTGGAAAACACCTGTGTGCAGGGCAAAATGACACCTGGTGCATTCTATAGGATTTCCACGCTCCTGGTGGTGGTAGGCGGGTGGTTGATGGTGATAATGGAAGCCCCGAGTGTCCTCTAGGCGATCCACTTGGTTTCATCCCCCCCTCTTATATACCCCCTTAACAGGAAACACAAAATAGGTAAGAACTAGAAATTTTCACTTTTTTCTTGATTGACACGTTAAATTCCAATATGTTTTTTGGTCAATTGCCACACCCCTATTGGTGGTAGGCGGGTGATTGATGTTGCAAATGGAAGCCCTGAGTGTCCTCTAAACTATGCAATTTGTTTGACCCACCTAGCTTATATACTCCGGCCGCTAAGGTCGCAGAAGGGTGGAAAACACCTGTGTGCAGGGCAAAATCACCCCTGGTGCATTCTATAGAATTTCCACGCTCCTGGTGGTGGAAGGCGGGTGGTTGATGGTGATAATGGAAGCCCCGATTGTCCTCTACGTGATCCACTTGGTTTCATCCCCCCCGCTCATATACCCCCTTAACTGGAAACACAAAAAAGGTAGGAAGTAGAAATTTTCACTTTTTTCTTAATTGCCACTCACATGTTCAACCTATATCTTAGATTGATGTCTCTAATTAACGTGCACATGTGCGGCTACATGAATCAAATAGTTTGCGCCATCTTAGATCACTCTGTTTAGGCGCTAATGGCCGCAAAAGGGTGACACGTTAAATTCCAATATGTTTTTTGGTCAATTGCCACGCCCCTATTGGTGGTAGGCGGGTGATGATGCAAATGGAAGCCCTGAGTGTCCAATAAACTATGCAATTTGTTTGACCCTCCTAGCTTATATACTCCGGCCGCTAGAGGTCGCAGAAGGGTGGAAAACACCTGTGTGCAGGGCACAATGACCCCTGGTGCATTCTATAGGATTTCCACGCTCCTGGTGGTGGTAGGCGGGTGGTTGATGGTGATAATGGAAGCCCCGAGTGTCCTCTAGGTGATCCACTTGGTTTCATCCCCCCCTCTCATATACCCCCTTAACAGGAAACACAAAATAGGTAAGAACTAGAAATTTTGAAATTTTCACTTTTTTCTTGATTGACACGTTAAATTCCAATATGTTTTTTGGTCAATTGCCACACCCCTATTGGTGGTAGGCGGGTGATTGATGATGCAAATGGAAGCCCTGAGTGTCCTCTAAACTATGCAATTTGTTTGACCCACCTAGCTTATATACTCCGGCCGCTATAGGTCGCAGAAGGGTGGAAAACACCTGTGTGCAGGGCAAAATGACCCATGGTGCATTCTATAGGATTCCCACGCTCCTGGTGGTGGTAGGCGGGTGGTTGATGGTGATAATGGAAGCCCCGATTGTTCTCTACGTGATCCACTTGGTTTCATCCCCCCCGCTCATATACCCCATTAACTGGAAACACAAAAAAGGAAAGAAGTAGAAATTTTCACTTTTTTCTTGATTGCCACTCACCTGTTCAACCTATATCTTAGATTGATGTCTCTAATTAACGTACACCTGTGCAGCTACATGAATCAAACAGTTTGCGCCATCTTAGATCACTCTGTTTAGGCGCTAATGGCCGCAAAAGGGTGACACGTTAAATTGCAATATGTTTTTTGGTCAATTGCCACTCCCCTATTGGTGGTAGGCGGGTGATGATGCAAATGGAAGCCCCGAGTGTCCTCTAAACGATGCAATTTGTTTGACCCACCTAGCTTATATACTCCGGCCGCTAGAGGTCGCAGAAGGGTGGAAAAACACCTGTGTGCAGGGCAAAATGACCCATGGTGCATTCTATAGGATTCCCACGCTCCTGGTGTTGGTAGGCGGGTGGTTGATAGTGATAATGGAAGTCCCGAGTGTCCTCTAGGTGATCCACTTGGTTTCATCCCCCCCGCTCATATACCCCCTTAACTGGAAACACAAAAAAGGTAAGAAGTAGAAATTTTCACTTTTTTCTTGATTGCCACTCACCTGTTCAACCTATATCTTAGATTGATGTCTCTAATTAACGTGCACCTGTGCGGCTACATGAATCAAATAGTTTGAGCCATCTTAGATCACTCTGTTTAGGCGCTAATGGCCGCAAAAGGGTGACACGTTAAATTCCAATATGTTTTTTGGTCAATTGCGACGCCCCTATTGGTGGTAGGCGGGTGATGATGCAAATGGAAGCCCTGAGTGTCCTCTAAACTATGCAATTTGTTTGACCCACCTAGCTTATATACTCCGGCCGCTAGAGGTCGCAGAAGGGTGGAAAACACCTGTGTGCAGGCCAAATTACACCTGGTGCGTTCTATAGGATTTCCACGCTCCTGGTGGTGGTAGGCGGGTGGTTGATGGTGATAATGGAAGCCCCTAGTGTCCTCTAGGTGATCCACTTGGTTTCATCCCCCCCTCTTATATACCCCCTTAACAGGAAACACAAAATAGGTAAGAAATAGAAATTTTTACTTTTTTCTTGATTGACACGTTAAATTCCAATATGTTTTTTGGTCAATTGCCACGCCCCTATTGGTGGTAGGCGGGTGATGATGCAAATGGAAGCCCTGAGTGTCCTCTAAACTATGCAATGTGTTTGACCCACCTAGCTTATATACTCCGGCCGCTAGAGGTCGCAGAAGGGTGGAAAACACCTGTGTGCAGGGCAAAATGACCCATGGTGCATTCTATAGGATTCCCACGCTCCTGGTGGTGGTAGGCGGGTGGTTGATGGTGATAATGGAAGCCCCGAGTGTCCTCTACGTGATCCACTTGGTTTCATCCCCCCCGCTCATATACCCCCTTAACTGGAAACACAAAAAAGGTAAGAAGTAGAAATTTTCACTTTTTTCTTGATTGCCACTCACCTGTTCAACCTATATCTTAGATTGATGTCTCTAATTAACGTACACCTGTGCGGCTACATGAATCAAACAGTTTGCGCCATCTTAGATCACTCTGTTTAGGCGCTAATGGCCGCAAAAGGGTGACACGTTAAATTGCAATATGTTTTTTGGTCAATTGCCACGCCCCTATTGGTATTAGGCGGGTGATGATGCAAATGGAAGCCCCGAGTGTCCTCTAAACGATGCAATTTGTTTGACCCACCTAGCTTATATACTCCGGCCGCTAGAGGTCGCAGAAGTGTGGAAAAACACCTGTGTGCAGGGCAAAATCACCCCTGGTGCATTCTATAGGATTTCCACGCTCCTGGTGGTGGTAGGCGGGTGGTTGATGGTGATAATGGAAGCCCCGAGTGTCCTCTAGGTGATCCACTTGGTTTCATCCCCCCCTCTTATATACCCCCTTAACAGGAAACACAAAATAGGTAAGAAATAGAAATTTTTACTTTTTTCTTGATTGACACGTTAAATTCCAATATGTTTTTTGGTCAATTGCCACGCCCCTATTGGTGGTACGCGGGTGATTGATGTTGCAAATGGAAGCCCTGAGTGTCCTCTAAACGATGCAATTTGTTTGACCCACCTAGCTTATATACTCCGGCCGCTCAGGTCGCAGAAGGGTGGAAAACACCTGTGTGCAGGGCAAAATCACCCCTGGTGCATTCTATAGGATTTCCACGCTCTTGGTGGTGGTAGGGGGGTGGTTGATGGTGATAATGGAAGCCCCGAGTGTCCTCTAGGTGATCCACTTGGTTTCATCCCCCCCTCTTATATACCCCCTTAACAGGAAACACAAAATAGGTAAGAACTAGAAATTTTCACTTTTTTCTTGATTGACACGTTAAATTCCAATATGTTTTTTGGTCAATTGCCACACCCCTATTGGCGGTAGGCGGGTGATTGATGATGCAAATGGAAGCCCTGAGTGTCCTCTAAACGATGCAATTTGTTTGACCCACCTAGCTTATATACTCCGGCCGCTAAGGTCGCAGAAGGGTGGAAAACACCTGTTTGCAGGGCAAAATCACCCCTGGTGCATTCTATAGGATTTCCACGCTCCTGGTGGTGGTAGGCGGGTGGTTGATGGTGATAATGGAAGCCCCGAGTGTCCTCTAGGTGATCCACTTGGTTTCATCCCCCCCTCTTATATACCCCCTTAACAGGAAACACAAAATAGGTAAGAAGTAGAAATTTTCACTTTTTTCTTGATTGACACGTTAAATTCCAATATGTTTTTTGGTCAATTGCCACGCCCCTATTGGTGGTAGGCGGGTGATGATGCAAATGGAAGCCCTGAGTGTCCAATAAACTATGCAATTTGTTTGACCCTCCTAGCTTATATACTCCGGCCGCTAGAGGTCGCAGAAGGGTGGAAAACACCTGTGTGCAGGGCAAAATGACCCCTGGTGCATTCTATAGGATTTCCACGCTCCTGGTGGTGGTAGGCGGGTGGTTGATGGTGATAATGGAAGCCCCGAGTGTCCTCTACGTGATCCACTTGGTTTCATCCCCCCCGCTCATATACCCCCTTAACTGGAAACACAAAAAAGGTAAGAAGTAGAAATTTTCACTTTTTTCTTGATTGCCACTCACCTGTTCAACCTATATCTTAGATTGATGTCTCTAATTAACGTACACCTGTGCGGCTACATGAATCAAACAGTTTGCGCCATCTTAGATCACTCTGTTTAGGCGCTAATGGCCGCAAAAGGGTGACACGTTAAATTGCAATATGTTTTTTGGTCAATTGCCACGCCCCTATTGGTGGTAGGCGGGTGATGATGCAAATGGAAGCCCCGAGTGTCCTCTAAACGATGCAATTTGTTTGACCCACCTAGCTTATATACTCCGGCCGCTAGAGGTCGCAGAAGGGTGGAAAAACACCTGTGTGCAGGGCAAAATGACACCTGGTGCATTCTATAGGATTTCCACGCGTCTGGTGGTGGTAGGCGGGTGGTTGATGGTGATAATGGAAGCCCCGAGTGTCCTCTAGGTGATCCACTTGGTTTCATCCCCCCCTCTTATATACCCCCTTAACAGGAAACACAAAATAGGTAAGAAATAGAAATTTTTACTTTTTTCTTGATTGACACGTTAAATTCCAATATGTTTTTTGGTCAATTGCCACGCCCCTATTGGTGGTAGGTGGGTGAGGGCCGATGCAAATGGAAGCCCTGAGTGTCCTCTAAACGATGCAATTTGTTTGACCCACCTAGCTTATATACTCCGGCCGCTAAGGTCGCAGAAGGGTGGAAAACACCTGTGTGCAGGGCAAAATGACCCCTGGTGCATTCTATAGGATTTCCACGCTCCTGGTGGTGGAAGGCGGGTGGTTGATGGTGATAATGGAAGCCCCGAGTGTCCTCTACGTGATCCACTTGGTTTCATCCCCCCGCTCATATACTGGAAACACAAAAAAGGTAAGAAGTAGAAATTTTCACTTTTTTCTTAATTGCCACTCACATGTTCAACCTATATCTTAGATTGATGTCTCTAATTAACGTGCACCTGTGCGGCTACATGAATCAAATAGTTTGCGCCATCTTAGATCACTCTGTTTAGGCGCTAATGGCCGCAAAAGGGTGACACGTTAAATTCCAATATGTTTTTTGGTCAATTGCCACGCCCCTATTGGTGGTAGGCGGGTGATGATGCAAATGGAAGCCCTGAGTGTCCTCTAAACTATGCAATGTGTTTGACCCACCTAGCTTATATACTCCGGCCGCTCAGGTCGCAGAAGGGTGGAAAACACCTGTGTGCAGGGCAAAATCACCCCTGGTGCATTCTATAGGATTTCCACGCTCCTGGTGGTGGAAGGCGGGTGGTTGATGGTGATAATGGAAGCCCCGAGTGTCCTCTACGTGATCCACTTGGTTTCATCCCCCCCGCTCATATACCCTCTTAACTGGAAACACAAAAAAGGTAAGAAGTAGAAATTTTCACTTTTTTCTTGATTGCCACTCACCTGTTCAACCTATATCTTAGATTGATGTCTCTAATTAACGTACACCTGTGCGGCTACATGAATCAAACAGTTTGCGCCATCTTAGATCACTCTGTTTAGGCGCTAATGGCCGCAAAAGGGTGACACGTTAAATTCCAATATGTTTTTTGGTCAATTGCCACGCCCCTATTGGTGGTAGGCGGGTGATGATGCAAATGGAAGCCCCGAGTGTCCTCTAAACGATGCAATTTGTTTGACCCACCTAGCTTATATACTCCGGCCGCTAGAGGTCGCAGAAGGGTGGAAAAACACCTGTGTGCAGGGCAAAATGACCCATGGTGCATTCTATAGGATTCCCACGCTCCTGGTGTTGGTAGGCGGGTGGTTGATAGTGATAATGGAAGTCCAGAATGTCCTCTAGGTGATCCACTTGGTTTCATCCCCCCCGCTCATATACCCCCTTAACTGGAAACACAAAAAAGGTAAGAAGTAGAAATTTTCACTTTTTTCTTGATTGCCACTCACCTGTTCAACCTATATCTTAGATTGATGTCTCTAATTAACGTACACCTGTGCGGCTACATGAATCAAACAGTTTGCGCCATCTTAGATCACTCTGTTTAGGCGCTAATGGCCGCAAAAGGGTGAGACGTTAAATTGCAATATGTTTTTTGGTCAATTGCCACGCCCCTATTGGTGGTAGGTGGGTGATGATGCAAATGGAAGCCCCGAGTGTCCTCTAAACGATGCAATTTGTTTGACCCACCTAGCTTATATACTCCGGCCGCTAGAGGTCGCAGAAGGGTGGAAAAACACCTGTGTGCAGGGCAAAATGACCCATGGTGCATTCTATAGGATTCCCACGCTCCTGGTGGTGGTAGGCGGGTGGTTGATGGTGATAATGGAAGCCCTGAGTGTCCTCTAAACTATGCAATTTGTTTGACCCACCTAGCTTATATACTCCGGCCGCTAGAGGTCGCAGAAGGGTGGAAAACACCTGTGTGCAGGGCAAAATGACACCTGGTGCATTCTATAGGATTTCCACGCTCCTGGTGGTGGTAGGCGGGTGGTTGATGGTGATAATGGAAGCCCCGAGTGTCCTCTAGGCGATCCACTTGGTTTCATCCCCCCCTCTTATATACCCCCTTAACAGGAAACACAAAATAGGTAAGAACTAGAAATTTTCACTTTTTTCTTGATTGACACGTTAAATTCCAATATGTTTTTTGGTCAATTGCCACACCCCTATTGGTGGTAGGCGGGTGATTGATGTTGCAAATGGAAGCCCTGAGTGTCCTCTAAACTATGCAATTTGTTTGACCCACCTAGCTTATATACTCCGGCCGCTAAGGTCGCAGAAGGGTGGAAAACACCTGTGTGCAGGGCAAAATCACCCCTGGTGCATTCTATAGAATTTCCACGCTCCTGGTGGTGGAAGGCGGGTGGTTGATGGTGATAATGGAAGCCCCGATTGTCCTCTACGTGATCCACTTGGTTTCATCCCCCCCGCTCATATACCCCCTTAACTGGAAACACAAAAAAGGTAGGAAGTAGAAATTTTCACTTTTTTCTTAATTGCCACTCACATGTTCAACCTATATCTTAGATTGATGTCTCTAATTAACGTGCACATGTGCGGCTACATGAATCAAATAGTTTGCGCCATCTTAGATCACTCTGTTTAGGCGCTAATGGCCGCAAAAGGGTGACACGTTAAATTCCAATATGTTTTTTGGTCAATTGCCACGCCCCTATTGGTGGTAGGCGGGTGATGATGCAAATGGAAGCCCTGAGTGTCCAATAAACTATGCAATTTGTTTGACCCTCCTAGCTTATATACTCCGGCCGCTAGAGGTCGCAGAAGGGTGGAAAACACCTGTGTGCAGGGCACAATGACCCCTGGTGCATTCTATAGGATTTCCACGCTCCTGGTGGTGGTAGGCGGGTGGTTGATGGTGATAATGGAAGCCCCGAGTGTCCTCTAGGTGATCCACTTGGTTTCATCCCCCCCTCTCATATACCCCCTTAACAGGAAACACAAAATAGGTAAGAACTAGAAATTTTGAAATTTTCACTTTTTTCTTGATTGACACGTTAAATTCCAATATGTTTTTTGGTCAATTGCCACACCCCTATTGGTGGTAGGCGGGTGATTGATGATGCAAATGGAAGCCCTGAGTGTCCTCTAAACTATGCAATTTGTTTGACCCACCTAGCTTATATACTCCGGCCGCTATAGGTCGCAGAAGGGTGGAAAACACCTGTGTGCAGGGCAAAATGACCCATGGTGCATTCTATAGGATTCCCACGCTCCTGGTGGTGGTAGGCGGGTGGTTGATGGTGATAATGGAAGCCCCGATTGTTCTCTACGTGATCCACTTGGTTTCATCCCCCCCGCTCATATACCCCATTAACTGGAAACACAAAAAAGGAAAGAAGTAGAAATTTTCACTTTTTTCTTGATTGCCACTCACCTGTTCAACCTATATCTTAGATTGATGTCTCTAATTAACGTACACCTGTGCAGCTACATGAATCAAACAGTTTGCGCCATCTTAGATCACTCTGTTTAGGCGCTAATGGCCGCAAAAGGGTGACACGTTAAATTGCAATATGTTTTTTGGTCAATTGCCACTCCCCTATTGGTGGTAGGCGGGTGATGATGCAAATGGAAGCCCCGAGTGTCCTCTAAACGATGCAATTTGTTTGACCCACCTAGCTTATATACTCCGGCCGCTAGAGGTCGCAGAAGGGTGGAAAAACACCTGTGTGCAGGGCAAAATGACCCATGGTGCATTCCATAGGATTCCCACGCTCCTGGTGTTGGTAGGCGGGTGGTTGATAGTGATAATGGAAGTCCCGAGTGTCCTCTAGGTGATCCACTTGGTTTCATCCCCCCCGCTCATATACCCCCTTAACTGGAAACACAAAAAAGGTAAGAAGTAGAAATTTTCACTTTTTTCTTGATTGCCACTCACCTGTTCAACCTATATCTTAGATTGATGTCTCTAATTAACGTGCACCTGTGCGGCTACATGAATCAAATAGTTTGCGCCATCTTAGATCACTCTGTTTAGGCGCTAATGGCCGCAAAAGGGTGACACGTTAAATTCCAATATGTTTTTTGGTCAATTGCGACGCCCCTATTGGTGGTAGGCGGGTGATGATGCAAATGGAAGCCCTGAGTGTCCTCTAAACTATGCAATTTGTTTGACCCACCTAGCTTATATACTCCGGCCGCTAGAGGTCGCAGAAGGGTGGAAAACACCTGTGTGCAGGCCAAATTACACCTGGTGCGTTCTATAGGATTTCCACGCTCCTGGTGGTGGTAGGCGGGTGGTTGATGGTGATAATGGAAGCCCCTAGTGTCCTCTAGGTGATCCACTTGGTTTCATCCCCCCCTCTTATATACCCCCTTAACAGGAAACACAAAATAGGTAAGAAATAGAAATTTTTACTTTTTTCTTGATTGACACGTTAAATTCCAATATGTTTTTTGGTCAATTGCCACGCCCCTATTGGTGGTAGGCGGGTGATGATGCAAATGGAAGCCCTGAGTGTCCTCTAAACTATGCAATGTGTTTGACCCACCTAGCTTATATACTCCGGCCGCTAGAGGTCGCAGAAGGGTGGAAAACACCTGTGTGCAGGGCAAAATGACCCATGGTGCATTCTATAGGATTCCCACGCTCCTGGTGGTGGTAGGCGGGTGGTTGATGGTGATAATGGAAGCCCCGAGTGTCCTCTACGTGATCCACTTGGTTTCATCCCCCCCGCTCATATACCCCCTTAACTGGAAACACAAAAAAGGTAAGAAGTAGAAATTTTCACTTTTTTCTTGATTGCCACTCACCTGTTCAACCTATATCTTAGATTGATGTCTCTAATTAACGTACACCTGTGCGGCTACATGAATCAAACAGTTTGCGCCATCTTAGATCACTCTGTTTAGGCGCTAATGGCCGCAAAATGGTGACACGTTAAATTGCAATATGTTTTTTGGTCAATTGCCACGCCCCTATTGGTATTAGGCGGGTGATGATGCAAATGGAAGCCCCGAGTGTCCTCTAAACGATGCAATTTGTTTGACCCACCTAGCTTATATACTCCGGCCGCTAGAGGTCGCAGAAGTGTGGAAAAACACCTGTGTGCAGGGCAAAATCACCCCTGGTGCATTCTATAGGATTTCCACGCTCCTGGTGGTGGTAGGCGGGTGGTTGATGGTGATAATGGAAGCCCCGAGTGTCCTCTAGGTGATCCACTTGGTTTCATCCCCCCCTCTTATATACCCCCTTAACAGGAAACACAAAATAGGTAAGAAATAGAAATTTTTACTTTTTTCTTGATTGACACGTTAAATTCCAATATGTTTTTTGGTCAATTGCCACGCCCCTATTGGTGGTACGCGGGTGATTGATGTTGCAAATGGAAGCCCTGAGTGTCCTCTAAACGATGCAATTTGTTTGACCCACCTAGCTTATATACTCCGGCCGCTCAGGTCGCAGAAGGGTGGAAAACACCTGTGTGCAGGGCAAAATCACCCCTGGTGCATTCTATAGCATTTCCACGCTCTTGGTGGTGGTAGGGGGGTGGTTGATGGTGATAATGGAAGCCCCGAGTGTCCTCTAGGTGATCCACTTGGTTTCATCCCCCCCTCTTATATACCCCCTTAACAGGAAACACAAAATAGGTAAGAACTAGAAATTTTCACTTTTTTCTTGATTGACACGTTAAATTCCAATATGTTTTTTGGTCAATTGCCACGCCCCTATTGGTGGTAGGCGGGTGATTGATGTTGCAAATGGAAGCCCTGAGTGTCCTCTAAACGATGCAATTTGTTTGACCCACCTAGCTTATATACTCCGGCCGCTCAGGTCGCAGAAGGGTGGAAAACACCTGTGTGCAGGGCAAAATCACCCCTGGTGCATTCTATAGGATTTCCACGCTCCTGGGGGTGGTAGGCGGGTGGTTGATGGTGATAATGGAAGCCCCGAGTGTCCTCTAGGTGATCCACTTGGTTTCATGCCCCCCTCTTATATACCCCCTTAACAGAAAACACAAAATAGGTAAGAACTAGAAATTTTCACTTTTTTCTTGATTGACACGTTAAATTCCAATATGTTTTTTGGTCAATTGCCACACCCCTATTGGCGGTAGGCGGGTGATTGATGATGCAAATGGAAGCCCTGAGTGTCCTCTAAACGATGCAATTTGTTTGACCCACCTAGCTTATATACTCCGGCCGCTAAGGTCGCAGAAGGGTGGAAAACACCTGTTTGCAGGGCAAAATCACCCCTGGTGCATTCTATAGGATTTCCACGCTCCTGGTGGTGGTAGGCGGGTGGTTGATGGTGATAATGGAAGCCCCGAGTGTCCTCTACGTGATCCACTTGGTTTCATCCCCCCCGCTCATATACCCCCTTAACTGGAAACACAAAAAAGGTAAGAAGTAGAAATTTTCACTTTTTTCTTGATTGCCACTCACCTGTTCAACCTATATCTTAGATTGATGTCTCTAATTAACGTACACCTGTGCGGCTACATGAATCAAACAGTTTGCGCCATCTTAGATCACTCTGTTTAGGCGCTAATGGCCGCAAAAGGGTGACACGTTAAATTGCAATATGTTTTTTGGTCAATTGCCACGCCCCTATTGGTGGTAGGCGGGTGATGATGCAAATGGAAGCCCCGAGTGTCCTCTAAACGATGCAATTTGTTTGACCCACCTAGCTTATATACTCCGGCCGCTAGAGGTCGCAGAAGGGTGGAAAAACACCTGTGTGCAGGGCAAAATGACACCTGGTGCATTCTATAGGATTTCCACGCTCCTGGTGGTGGTAGGCGGGTGGTTGATGGTGATAATGGAAGCCCCGAGTGTCCTCTAGGTGATCCACTTGGTTTCATCCCCTCCTCTTATATACCCCCTTAACAGGAAACACAAAATAGGTAAGAAATAGAAATTTTTACTTTTTTCTTGATTGACACGTTAAATTCCAATATGTTTTTTGGTCAATTGCCACGCCCCTATTGGTGGTAGGCGGGTGATTGATGTTGCAAATGGAAGCCCTGAGTGTCCTCTAAACGATGCAATTTGTTTGACCCACCTAGCTTATATACTCCGGCCGCTCAGGTCGCAGAAGGGTGGAAAACACCTGTGTGCAGGGCAAAATCACCCCTGGTGCATTCTATAGGATTTCCACGCTCCTGGTGGTGGAAGGCGGGTGGTTGATGGTGATAATGGAAGCCCCGAGTGTCCTCTACGTGATCCACTTGGTTTCATCCCCCCGCTCATATACTGGAAACACAAAAAAGGTAAGAAGTAGAAATTTTCACTTTTTGCTTAATTGCCACTCACATGTTCAACCTATATCTTAGATTGATGTCTCTAATTAACGTGCACCTGTGCGGCTACATGAATCAAATAGTTTGCGCCATCTTAGATCACTCTGTTTAGGCGCTAATGGCCGCAAAAGGGTGACACGTTAAATTCCAATATGTTTTTTGGTCAATTGCCACGCCCCTATTGGTGGTAGGCGGGTGATGATGCAAATGGAAGCCCTGAGTGTCCTCTAAACTATGCAATGTGTTTGACCCACCTAGCTTATATACTCCGGCCGCTAGAGGTCGCAGAAGGGTGGAAAACACCTGTGTGCAGGGCAAAATGACCCATGGTGCATTCTATAGGATTCCCACGCTCCTGGTGGTGGTAGGCGGGTGGTTGATAGTGATAATGGAAGTCCCGAGTGTCCTCTAGGTGATCCACTTGGTTTCATCCCCCCCGCTCATATACCCTCTTAACTGGAAACACAAAAAAGGTAAGAAGTAGAAATTTTCACTTTTTTCTTGATTGCCACTCACCTGTTCAACCTATATCTTAGATTGATGTCTCTAATTAACGTACACCTGTGCGGCTACATGAATCAAACAGTTTGCGCCATCTTAGATCACTCTGTTTAGGCGCTAATGGCCGCAAAAGGGTGACACGTTAAATTCCAATATGTTTTTTGGTCAATTGCCACGCCCCTATTGGTGGTAGGCGGGTGATGATGCAAATGGAAGCCCTGAGTGTCCTCTAAGCGATGCAATTTGTTTGACCTACCTAGCTTATATACTCCGGCCGCTAAGGTCGCAGAAGGGTGGAAAAATACCTGAGTGCAGGGCATAATGACCCATGGTGCATTCTATAGGATTTCCACGCTCCTGGTGGTGGTAGGCTTGTGGTTGATGGTGATAATGGAAGCCCCAAGTGTCCTCTAGGTGATCGACTTGGTTTCATCCCCCCGCTCATATACCCCCTTAACTGGAAACACAAAAAAGGTAAGAAGTAGAAATTTTCACTTTTTTCTTGATTGCCACTCACCTGTTCAACCTATATCTTAGATTGATGTCTCTAATTAACGTACACCTGTGCGGCTACATGAATCAAACAGTTTGCGCCATCTTAGATCACTCTGTTTAGGCGCTAATGGCCGCAAAAGGGTGACACGTTAAATTGCAATATGTTTTTTGGTCAATTGCCACGCCCACATTGGTGCTAGGCGGGTGATTGATGATGCAAATGGAAGCCCTGAGTGTCCTCTAAACGATGCAATTTGTTTGACCCACCTAGCTTATATACTCCGGCCGCTCAGGTCGCAGAAGGGTGAAAAACACCTGTGTGCAGGGCAAAATCACCCCTGGTGCATTCTATAGGATTTCCACGCTCCTGGTGGTGGTAGGCGGGTGGTTGATGGTGATAATGGAAGCCCCGAGTGTCCTCTAGGTGATCCACTTGGTTTCATGCCCCCCTCTTATATACCCCCTTAACAGGAAACACAAAATAGGTAAGAACTAGAAATTTTCACTTTTTTCTTGATTGACACGTTAAATTCCAATATGTTTTTTGGTCAATTGCCACACCCCTATTGGCGGTAGGCGGGTGATTGATGATGCAAATGGAAGCCCTGAGTGTCCTCTAAACGATGCAATTTGTTTGACCCACCTAGCTTATATACTCCGGCCGCTAAGGTCGCAGAAGGGTGGAAAACACCTGTTTGCAGGGCAAAATCACCCCTGGTGCATTCTATAGGATTTCCACGCTCCTGGTGGTGGTAGGCGGGTGGTTGATGGTGATAATGGAAGCCCCGAGTGTCCTCTAGGTGATCCACTTGGTTTCATCCCCCCCTCTTATATACCCCCTTAACAGGAAACACAAAATAGGTAAGAAGTAGAAATTTTCACTTTTTTCTTGATTGACACGTTAAATTCCAATATGTTTTTTGGTCAATTGCCACGCCCCTATTGGTGGTAGGCGGGTGATGATGCAAATGGAAGCCCTGAGTGTCCAATAAACTATGCAATTTGTTTGACCCTCCTAGCTTATATACTCCGGCCGCTAGAGGTCGCAGAAGGGTGGAAAACACCTGTGTGCAGGGCAAAATGACCCCTGGTGCATTCTATAGCATTTCCACGCTCCTGGTGGTGGTAGGCGGGTGGTTGATGGTGATAATGGAAGCCCCGAGTGTCCTCTAAGTGATCCACTTGGTTTCATCCCCCCCGCTCATATACCCCCTTAACTGGAAACACAAAAAAGGTAAGAAGTAGAAATTTTCACTTTTTTCTTGATTGCCACTCACCTGTTCAACCTATATCTTAGATTGATGTCTCTAATTAACGTACACCTGTGCGGCTACATGAATCAAACAGTTTGCGCCATCTTAGATCACTCTGTTTAGGCGCTAATGGCCGCAAAAGGGTGACACGTTAAATTGCAATATGTTTTTTGGTCAATTGCCACGCCCCTATTGGTGGTAGGCGGGTGATGATGCAAATGGAAGCCCCGAGTGTCCTCTAAACGATGCAATTTGTTTGACCCACCTAGCTTATATACTCCGGCCGCTAGAGGTCGCAGAAGGGTGGAAAAACACCTGTGTGCAGGGCAAAATGACACCTGGTGCATTCTATAGGATTTCCACGCTCCTGGTGGTGGTAGGCGGGTGGTTGATGGTGATAATGGAAGCCCCGAGTGTCCTCTAGGTGATCCACTTGGTTTCATCCCCCCCTCTTATATACCCCCTTAACAGGAAACACAAAATAGGTAAGAAATAGAAATTTTTACTTTTTTCTTGATTGACACGTTAAATTCCAATATGTTTTTTGGTCAATTGCCACGCCCCTATTGGTGGTAGGCGGGTGATTGATGTTGCAAATGGAAGCCCTGAGTGTCCTCTAAACGATGCAATTTGTTTGACCCACCTAGCTTATATACTCCGGCCGCTCAGGTCGCAGAAGGGTGGAAAACACCTGTGTGCAGGGCAAAATCACCCCTGGTGCATTCTATAGGATTTCCACGCTCCTGGTGGTGGAAGGCGGGTGGTTGATGGTGATAATGGAAGCCCCGAGTGTCCTCTACGTGATCCACTTGGTTTCATCCCCCCGCTCATATACTGGAAACACAAAAAAGGTAAGAAGTAGAAATTTTCACTTTTTGCTTAATTGCCACTCACCTGTTCAACCTATATCTTAGATTGATGTCTCTAATTAACGTACACCTGTGCGGCTACATGAATCAAACAGTTTGCGCCATCTTAGATCACTCTGTTTAGGCGCTAATGGCCGCAAAAGGGTGACACGTTAAATTGCAATATGTTTTTTGGTCAATTGCCACGCCCCTATTGGTGGTAGGCGGGTGATGATGCAAATGGAAGCCCCGTCTGTCCTCTAAACTATGCAATGTGTTTGACCCACCTAGCTTATATACTCCGGCCGCTAGAGGTCGCAGAAGGGTGGAAAACACCTGTGTGCAGGGCAAAATGACCCATGGTGCATTCTATAGGATTCCCACGCTCCTGGTGGTGGTAGGCGGGTGGTTGATAGTGATAATGGAAGTCCCGAGTGTCCTCTAGGTGATCCACTTGGTTTCATCCCCCCCGCTCATATACCCCCTTAACTGGAAACACAAAAAAGGTAAGAAGTAGAAATTTTTACTTTTTTCTTGATTGACACGTTAAATTCCAATATGTTTTTTGGTCAATTGCCACGCCCCTATTGGTGGTAGGCGGGTGATTGATGTTGCAAATGGAAGCCCTGAGTGTCCTCTAAACGATGCAATTTGTTTGACCCACCTAGCTTATATACTCCGGCCGCTAGAGGTCGCAGAAGGGTGGAAAACAACTGTGTGCAGGGCAAAATCACCCCTGGTGCATTCTATAGGATTTCCACGCGCCTGGTGGTGGTAGGCGGGTGGTTGATGGTGATAATGGAAGCCCCGAGTGTCCTCTACGTGATCCACTTGGTTTCATCCCCCCCGCTCATATACCCCCTTAACTGGAAACACAAAAAAGGTAAGAAGTAGAAATTTTCACTTTTTTCTTGATCGCCACTCACCTGTTCAACCTATATCTTAGATTGATATCTCTAATTAACGTGCACCTGTGCGGCTACATGAATCAAATAGTTTGCGCCATCTTAGATCACTCTGTTTAGGCGCTAATGGCCGCAAAAGGGTGACACGTTAAATTGCAATGTTTTTTGGTCAATTGCCACGCCCCTATTGGTGGTAGGCGGGTGATGATGCAAATGGAAGCCCCGAGTGTCCTCTAAACGATGCAATTTGTTTGACCCACCTAGCTTATATACTCCGGCCGCTAGAGGTCGCAGAAGGGTGGAAAAACACCTGTGTGCAGGGCAAAAAGACACCTGGTGCATTCTATAGGATTTCCACGCTCCTGGTGGTGGTAGGCGGGTGGTTGATGGTGATAATGGAAGCCCCGAGTGTCCTCTAGGTGATCCACTTGGTTTCATCCCCCCCTCTTATATACCCCCTTAACAGGAAACACAAAATAGGTAAGAACTAGAAATTTTCACTTTTTTCTTGATTGACACGTTAAATTCCAATATGTTTTTTGGTCAATTGCCACACCCCTATTGGCGGTAGGCGGGTGATTGATGATGCAAATGGAAGCCCTGAGTGTCCTCTAAAGGATGCAATTTGTTTGACCCACCTAGCTTATATACTCCGGCCGCTAAGGTCGCAGAAGGGTGGAAAACACCTGTTTGCAGGGCAAAATCACCCCTGGTGCATTCTATAGGATTTCCACGCTCCTGGTGGTGGTAGGCGGGTGGTTGATGGTGATAATGGAAGCCCCGAGTGTCCTCTAGGTGATCCACTTGGTTTCATCCCCCCCTCTTATATACCCCCTTAACAGGAAACACAAAATAGGTAAGAAGTAGAAATTTTCACTTTTTTCTTGATTGACACGTTAAATTCCAATATGTTTTTTGGTCAATTGCCACGCCCCTATTGGTGGTAGGCGGGTGATGATGCAAATGGAAGCCCTGAGTGTCCAATAAACTATGCAATTTGTTTGACCCTCCTAGCTTATATACTCCGGCCGCTAGAGGTCGCAGAAGGGTTAAAAACACCTGTGTGCAGGGCAAAATGACCCCTGGTGCATTCTATAGGATTTCCACGCTCCTGGTGGTGGTAGGCGGGTGGTTGATGGTGATAATAGAAGCCCCGAGTGTCCTCTAGGTGATCCACTTGGTTCCATCCCCCCCGCTCATATACCCCCTTAACTGGAAACACAAAAAAGGTAAGAAGTAGAAATTTTCACTTTTTTCTTGATTGCCACTCACCTGTTCAACCTATATCTTAGATTGATGTCTCTAATTAACGTACACCTGTGCGGCTACATGAATCAAACAGTTTGCGCCATCTTAGATCACTCTGTTTAGGCGCTAATGGCCGCAAAAGGGTGACACGTTAAATTGCAATATGTTTTTTGGTCAATTGCCACGCCCCTATTGGTGGTAGGCGGGTGATGATGCAAATGGAAGCCCCGAGTGTCCTCTAAACGATGCAATTTGTTTGACCCACCTAGCTTATATACTCCGGCCGCTAGAGGTCGCAGAAGGGTGGAAAAACACCTGTGTGCAGGGCAAAATGACCCATGGTGCATTCTATAGGATTCCCAAGCTCCTGGTGTTGGTAGGCGGGTGGTTGATAGTGATAATGGAAGTCCAGAATGTCCTCTAGGTGATCCACTTGGTTTCATCCCCCCCGCTCATATACCCCCTTAACGGGAAACACAAAAAAGGTAAGAAGTAGAAATTTTCACTTTTTTCTTGATTGCCACTCACTTGTTCAACCTATATCTTAGATTGATGTCTCTAATTAACGTACACCTGTGCGGCTACATGAATCAAACAGTTTGCGCCATCTTAGATCACTCTGTTTAGGCGCTAATGGCCGCAAAAGGGTGACACGTTAAATTGCAATATGTTTTTTGGTCAATTGCCACGCCCCTATTGGTGGTAGGTGGGTGATGATGCAAATGGAAGCCCCGAGTGTCCTCTAAACGATGCAATTTGTTTGACCCACCTAGCTTATATACTCCGGCCGCTAGAGGTCGCAGAAGGGTGGAAAAACACCTGTGTGCAGGGCAAAATGACCCATGGTGCATTCTATAGGATTCCCACGCTCCTGGTGGTGGTAGGCGGGTGGTTGATGGTGATAATGGAAGCCCTGAGTGTCCTCTAAACTATGCAATTTGTTTGACCCACCTAGCTTATATACTCCGGCCGCTAGAGGTCGCAGAAGGGTGGAAAACACCTGTGTGCAGGGCAAAATGACACCTGGTGCATTCTATAGGATTTCCACGCTCCTGGTGGTGGTAGGCGGGTGGTTGATGGTGATAATGGAAGCCCCGAGTGTCCTCTAAACGATGCAATTTGTTTGACCCACCTAGCTTATATACTCCGGCCGCTAGAGGTCGCAGAAGGGTGGAAAAACACCTGTGTGCAGGGCAAAATGACCCATGGTGCATTCTATAGGATTCCCACGCTCCTGGTGGTGGTAGGCGGGTGGTTGATGGTGATAATGGAAGCCCCGAGTGTCCTCTAAACGATGCAATTTGTTTGACCCACCTAGCTTATATACTCCGGCCGCTAGAGGTCGCAGAAGGGTGGAAAAACACCTGTGTGCAGGGCAAAATGACCCATGGTGCATTCTATAGGATTCCCACGCTCCTGGTGGTGGTAGACGGGTGGTTGATGGTGATAATGGAAGCCCTGAGTGTCCTCTAAACTATGCAATTTGTTTGACCCACCTAGCTTATATACTCCGGCCGCTCAGGTCGCAGAAGGGTGGAAAACACCTGTGTGCAGGGCAAAATCACCCCTGGTGCATTCTATAGGATTTCCACGCTCCTGGTGGTGGAAGGCGGGTGGTTGATGGTGATAATGGAAGCCCCGAGTGTCCTCTACGTGATCCACTTGGTTTCATCCCCCCGCTCATATACTGGAAACACAAAAAAGGTAAGAAGTAGAAATTTTCACTTTTTGCTTAATTGCCACTCACCTGTTCAACCTATATCTTAGATTGATGTCTCTAATTAACGTACACCTGTGCGGCTACATGAATCAAACAGTTTGCGCCATCTTAGATCACTCTGTTTAGGCGCTAATGGCCGCAAAAGGGTGACACGTTAAATTGCAATATGTTTTTTGGTCAATTGCCACGCCCCTATTGGTGGTAGGCGGGTGATGATGCAAATGGAAGCCCCGTCTGTCCTCTAAACTATGCAATGTGTTTGACCCACCTAGCTTATATACTCCGGCCGCTAGAGGTCGCAGAAGGGTGGAAAACACCTGTGTGCAGGGCAAAATGACCCATGGTGCATTCTATAGGATTCCCACGCTCCTGGTGGTGGTAGGCGGGTGGTTGATAGTGATAATGGAAGTCCCGAGTGTCCTCTAGGTGATCCACTTGGTTTCATCCCCCCCGCTCATATACCCCCTTAACTGGAAACACAAAAAAGGTAAGAAGTAGAAATTTTTACTTTTTTCTTGATTGACACGTTAAATTCCAATATGTTTTTTGGTCAATTGCCACGCCCCTATTGGTGGTAGGCGGGTGATTGATGTTGCAAATGGAAGCCCTGAGTGTCCTCTAAACGATGCAATTTGTTTGACCCACCTAGCTTATATACTCCGGCCGCTAGAGGTCGCAGAAGGGTGGAAAACAACTGTGTGCAGGGCAAAATCACCCCTGGTGCATTCTATAGGATTTCCACGCGCCTGGTGGTGGTAGGCGGGTGGTTGATGGTGATAATGGAAGCCCCGAGTGTCCTCTACGTGATCCACTTGGTTTCATCCCCCCCGCTCATATACCCCCTTAACTGGAAACACAAAAAAGGTAAGAAGTAGAAATTTTCACTTTTTTCTTGATCGCCACTCACCTGTTCAACCTATATCTTAGATTGATATCTCTAATTAACGTGCACCTGTGCGGCTACATGAATCAAATAGTTTGCGCCATCTTAGATCACTCTGTTTAGGCGCTAATGGCCGCAAAAGGGTGACACGTTAAATTGCAATGTTTTTTGGTCAATTGCCACGCCCCTATTGGTGGTAGGCGGGTGATGATGCAAATGGAAGCCCCGAGTGTCCTCTAAACGATGCAATTTGTTTGACCCACCTAGCTTATATACTCCGGCCGCTAGAGGTCGCAGAAGGGTGGAAAAACACCTGTGTGCAGGGCAAAAAGACACCTGGTGCATTCTATAGGATTTCCACGCTCCTGGTGGTGGTAGGCGGGTGGTTGATGGTGATAATGGAAGCCCCGAGTGTCCTCTAGGTGATCCACTTAGTTTCATCCCCCCCTCTTATATACCCCCTTAACAGGAAACACAAAATAGGTAAGAACTAGAAATTTTCACTTTTTTCTTGATTGACACGTTAAATTCCAATATGTTTTTTGGTCAATTGCCACACCCCTATTGGCGGTAGGCGGGTGATTGATGATGCAAATGGAAGCCCTGAGTGTCCTCTAAAGGATGCAATTTGTTTGACCCACCTAGCTTATATACTCCGGCCGCTAAGGTCGCAGAAGGGTGGAAAACACCTGTTTGCAGGGCAAAATCACCCCTGGTGCATTCTATAGGATTTCCACGCTCCTGGTGGTGGTAGGCGGGTGGTTGATGGTGATAATGGAAGCCCCGAGTGTCCTCTAGGTGATCCACTTGGTTTCATCCCCCCCTCTTATATACCCCCTTAACAGGAAACACAAAATAGGTAAGAAGTAGAAATTTTCACTTTTTTCTTGATTGACACGTTAAATTCCAATATGTTTTTTGGTCAATTGCCACGCCCCTATTGGTGGTAGGCGGGTGATGATGCAAATGGAAGCCCTGAGTGTCCAATAAACTATGCAATTTGTTTGACCCTCCTAGCTTATATACTCCGGCCGCTAGAGGTCGCAGAAGGGTTAAAAACACCTGTGTGCAGGGCAAAATGACCCCTGGTGCATTCTATAGGATTTCCACGCTCCTGGTGGTGGTAGGCGGGTGGTTGATGGTGATAATAGAAGCCCCGAGTGTCCTCTAGGTGATCCACTTGGTTCCATCCCCCCCGCTCATATACCCCCTTAACTGGAAACACAAAAAAGGTAAGAAGTAGAAATTTTCACTTTTTTCTTGATTGCCACTCACCTGTTCAACCTATATCTTAGATTGATGTCTCTAATTAACGTACACCTGTGCGGCTACATGAATCAAACAGTTTGCGCCATCTTAGATCACTCTGTTTAGGCGCTAATGGCCGCAAAAGGGTGACACGTTAAATTGCAATATGTTTTTTGGTCAATTGCCACGCCCCTATTGGTGGTAGGCGGGTGATGATGCAAATGGAAGCCCCGAGTGTCCTCTAAACGATGCAATTTGTTTGACCCACCTAGCTTATATACTCCGGCCGCTAGAGGTCGCAGAAGGGTGGAAAAACACCTGTGTGCAGGGCAAAATGACCCATGGTGCATTCTATAGGATTCCCAAGCTCCTGGTGTTGGTAGGCGGGTGGTTGATAGTGATAATGGAAGTCCAGAATGTCCTCTAGGTGATCCACTTGGTTTCATCCCCCCCGCTCATATACCCCCTTAACGGGAAACACAAAAAAGGTAAGAAGTAGAAATTTTCACTTTTTTCTTGATTGCCACTCACTTGTTCAACCTATATCTTAGATTGATGTCTCTAATTAACGTACACCTGTGCGGCTACATGAATCAAACAGTTTGCGCCATCTTAGATCACTCTGTTTAGGCGCTAATGGCCGCAAAAGGGTGACACGTTAAATTGCAATATGTTTTTTGGTCAATTGCCACGCCCCTATTGGTGGTAGGTGGGTGATGATGCAAATGGAAGCCCCGAGTGTCCTCTAAACGATGCAATTTGTTTGACCCACCTAGCTTATATACTCCGGCCGCTAGAGGTCGCAGAAGGGTGGAAAAACACCTGTGTGCAGGGCAAAATGACCCATGGTGCATTCTATAGGATTCCCACGCTCCTGGTGGTGGTAGGCGGGTGGTTGATGGTGATAATGGAAGCCCTGAGTGTCCTCTAAACTATGCAATTTGTTTGACCCACCTAGCTTATATACTCCGGCCGCTAGAGGTCGCAGAAGGGTGGAAAACACCTGTGTGCAGGGCAAAATGACACCTGGTGCATTCTATAGGATTTCCACGCTCCTGGTGGTGGTAGGCGGGTGGTTGATGGTGATAATGGAAGCCCCGAGTGTCCTCTAAACGATGCAATTTGTTTGACCCACCTAGCTTATATACTCCGGCCGCTAGAGGTCGCAGAAGGGTGGAAAAACACCTGTGTGCAGGGCAAAATGACCCATGGTGCATTCTATAGGATTCCCACGCTCCTGGTGGTGGTAGGCGGGTGGTTGATGGTGATAATGGAAGCCCCGAGTGTCCTCTAAACGATGCAATTTGTTTGACCCACCTAGCTTATATACTCCGGCCGCTAGAGGTCGCAGAAGGGTGGAAAAACACCTGTGTGCAGGGCAAAATGACCCATGGTGCATTCTATAGGATTCCCACGCTCCTGGTGGTGGTAGACGGGTGGTTGATGGTGATAATGGAAGCCCTGAGTGTCCTCTAAACTATGCAATTTGTTTGACCCACCTAGCTTATATACTCCGGCCGCTCAGGTCGCAGAAGGGTGGAAAACACCTGTGTGCAGGGCAAAATCACCCCTGGTGCATTCTATAGGATTTCCACGCTCCTGGTGGTGGAAGGCGGGTGGTTGATGGTGATAATGGAAGCCCCGAGTGTCCTCTACGTGATCCACTTGGTTTCATCCCCCCGCTCATATACTGGAAACACAAAAAAGGTAAGAAGTAGAAATTTTCACTTTTTGCTTAATTGCCACTCACCTGTTCAACCTATATCTTAGATTGATGTCTCTAATTAACGTACACCTGTGCGGCTACATGAATCAAACAGTTTGCGCCATCTTAGATCACTCTGTTTAGGCGCTAATGGCCGCAAAAGGGTGACACGTTAAATTGCAATATGTTTTTTGGTCAATTGCCACGCCCCTATTGGTGGTAGGCGGGTGATGATGCAAATGGAAGCCCCGTCTGTCCTCTAAACTATGCAATGTGTTTGACCCACCTAGCTTATATACTCCGGCCGCTAGAGGTCGCAGAAGGGTGGAAAACACCTGTGTGCAGGGCAAAATGACCCATGGTGCATTCTATAGGATTCCCACGCTCCTGGTGGTGGTAGGCGGGTGGTTGATAGTGATAATGGAAGTCCCGAGTGTCCTCTAGGTGATCCACTTGGTTTCATCCCCCCCGCTCATATACCCCCTTAACTGGAAACACAAAAAAGGTAAGAAGTAGAAATTTTTACTTTTTTCTTGATTGACACGTTAAATTCCAATATGTTTTTTGGTCAATTGCCACGCCCCTATTGGTGGTAGGCGGGTGATTGATGTTGCAAATGGAAGCCCTGAGTGTCCTCTAAACGATGCAATTTGTTTGACCCACCTAGCTTATATACTCCGGCCGCTAGAGGTCGCAGAAGGGTGGAAAACAACTGTGTGCAGGGCAAAATCACCCCTGGTGCATTCTATAGGATTTCCACGCGCCTGGTGGTGGTAGGCGGGTGGTTGATGGTGATAATGGAAGCCCCGAGTGTCCTCTACGTGATCCACTTGGTTTCATCCCCCCCGCTCATATACCCCCTTAACTGGAAACACAAAAAAGGTAAGAAGTAGAAATTTTCACTTTTTTCTTGATCGCCACTCACCTGTTCAACCTATATCTTAGATTGATATCTCTAATTAACGTGCACCTGTGCGGCTACATGAATCAAATAGTTTGCGCCATCTTAGATCACTCTGTTTAGGCGCTAATGGCCGCAAAAGGGTGACACGTTAAATTGCAATGTTTTTTGGTCAATTGCCACGCCCCTATTGGTGGTAGGCGGGTGATGATGCAAATGGAAGCCCCGAGTGTCCTCTAAACGATGCAATTTGTTTGACCCACCTAGCTTATATACTCCGGCCGCTAGAGGTCGCAGAAGGGTGGAAAAACACCTGTGTGCAGGGCAAAAAGACACCTGGTGCATTCTATAGGATTTCCACGCTCCTGGTGGTGGTAGGCGGGTGGTTGATGGTGATAATGGAAGCCCCGAGTGTCCTCTAGGTGATCCACTTGGTTTCATCCCCCCCTCTTATATACCCCCTTAACAGGAAACACAAAATAGGTAAGAACTAGAAATTTTCACTTTTTTCTTGATTGACACGTTAAATTCCAATATGTTTTTTGGTCAATTGCCACACCCCTATTGGCGGTAGGCGGGTGATTGATGATGCAAATGGAAGCCCTGAGTGTCCTCTAAAGGATGCAATTTGTTTGACCCACCTAGCTTATATACTCCGGCCGCTAAGGTCGCAGAAGGGTGGAAAACACCTGTTTGCAGGGCAAAATCACCCCTGGTGCATTCTATAGGATTTCCACGCTCCTGGTGGTGGTAGGCGGGTGGTTGATGGTGATAATGGAAGCCCCGAGTGTCCTCTAGGTGATCCACTTGGTTTCATCCCCCCCTCTTATATACCCCCTTAACAGGAAACACAAAATAGGTAAGAAGTAGAAATTTTCACTTTTTTCTTGATTGACACGTTAAATTCCAATATGTTTTTTGGTCAATTGCCACGCCCCTATTGGTGGTAGGCGGGTGATGATGCAAATGGAAGCCCTGAGTGTCCAATAAACTATGCAATTTGTTTGACCCTCCTAGCTTATATACTCCGGCCGCTAGAGGTCGCAGAAGGGTTAAAAACACCTGTGTGCAGGGCAAAATGACCCCTGGTGCATTCTATAGGATTTCCACGCTCCTGGTGGTGGTAGGCGGGTGGTTGATGGTGATAATAGAAGCCCCGAGTGTCCTCTAGGTGATCCACTTGGTTCCATCCCCCCCGCTCATATACCCCCTTAACTGGAAACACAAAAAAGGTAAGAAGTAGAAATTTTCACTTTTTTCTTGATTGCCACTCACCTGTTCAACCTATATCTTAGATTGATGTCTCTAATTAACGTACACCTGTGCGGCTACATGAATCAAACAGTTTGCGCCATCTTAGATCACTCTGTTTAGGCGCTAATGGCCGCAAAAGGGTGACACGTTAAATTGCAATATGTTTTTTGGTCAATTGCCACGCCCCTATTGGTGGTAGGCGGGTGATGATGCAAATGGAAGCCCCGAGTGTCCTCTAAACGATGCAATTTGTTTGACCCACCTAGCTTATATACTCCGGCCGCTAGAGGTCGCAGAAGGGTGGAAAAACACCTGTGTGCAGGGCAAAATGACCCATGGTGCATTCTATAGGATTCCCAAGCTCCTGGTGTTGGTAGGCGGGTGGTTGATAGTGATAATGGAAGTCCAGAATGTCCTCTAGGTGATCCACTTGGTTTCATCCCCCCCGCTCATATACCCCCTTAACGGGAAACACAAAAAAGGTAAGAAGTAGAAATTTTCACTTTTTTCTTGATTGCCACTCACTTGTTCAACCTATATCTTAGATTGATGTCTCTAATTAACGTACACCTGTGCGGCTACATGAATCAAACAGTTTGCGCCATCTTAGATCACTCTGTTTAGGCGCTAATGGCCGCAAAAGGGTGACACGTTAAATTGCAATATGTTTTTTGGTCAATTGCCACGCCCCTATTGGTGGTAGGTGGGTGATGATGCAAATGGAAGCCCCGAGTGTCCTCTAAACGATGCAATTTGTTTGACCCACCTAGCTTATATACTCCGGCCGCTAGAGGTCGCAGAAGGGTGGAAAAACACCTGTGTGCAGGGCAAAATGACCCATGGTGCATTCTATAGGATTCCCACGCTCCTGGTGGTGGTAGGCGGGTGGTTGATGGTGATAATGGAAGCCCTGAGTGTCCTCTAAACTATGCAATTTGTTTGACCCACCTAGCTTATATACTCCGGCCGCTAGAGGTCGCAGAAGGGTGGAAAACACCTGTGTGCAGGGCAAAATGACACCTGGTGCATTCTATAGGATTTCCACGCTCCTGGTGGTGGTAGGCGGGTGGTTGATGGTGATAATGGAAGCCCCGAGTGTCCTCTAGGCGATCCACTTGGTTTCATCCCCCCCTCTTATATACCCCCTTAACAGGAAACACAAAATAGGTAAGAACTAGAAATTTTCACTTTTTTCTTGATTGACACGTTAAATTCCAATATGTTTTTTGGTCAATTGCCACACCCCTATTGGTGGTAGGCGGGTGATTGATGTTGCAAATGGAAGCCCTGAGTGTCCTCTAAACTATGCAATTTGTTTGACCCACCTAGCTTATATACTCCGGCCGCTAAGGTCGCAGAAGGGTGGAAAACACCTGTGTGCAGGGCAAAATCACCCCTGGTGCATTCTATAGAATTTCCACGCTCCTGGTGGTGGAAGGCGGGTGGTTGATGGTGATAATGGAAGCCCCGATTGTCCTCTACGTGATCCACTTGGTTTCATCCCCCCCGCTCATATACCCCCTTAACTGGAAACACAAAAAAGGTAGGAAGTAGAAATTTTCACTTTTTTCTTAATTGCCACTCACATGTTCAACCTATATCTTAGATTGATGTCTCTAATTAACGTGCACATGTGCGGCTACATGAATCAAATAGTTTGCGCCATCTTAGATCACTCTGTTTAGGCGCTAATGGCCGCAAAAGGGTGACACGTTAAATTCCAATATGTTTTTTGGTCAATTGCCACGCCCCTATTGGTCGTAGGCGGGTGATGATGCAAATGGAAGCCCTGAGTGTCCAATAAACTATGCAATTTGGTTGACCCTCCTAGCTTATATACACCGGCCGCTAGAGGTCGCAGAAGGGTGGAAAACACCTGTGTGCAGGGCACAATGACCCCTGGTGCATTCTATAGGATTTCCACGCTCCTGGTGGTGGTAGGCGGGTGGTTGATGGTGATAATGGAAGCCCCGAGTGTCCTCTAGGTGATCCACTTGGTTTCATCCCCCCCGCTCATATACCCCATTAACTGGAAACACAAAAAAGGAAAGAAGTAGAAATTTTCACTTTTTTCTTGATTGCCACTCACCTGTTCAACCTATATCTTAGATTGATGTCTCTAATTAACGTACACCTGTGCAGCTACATGAATCAAACAGTTTGCGCCATCTTAGATCACTCTGTTTAGGCGCTAATGGCCGCAAAAGGGTGACACGTTAAATTGCAATATGTTTTTTGGTCAATTGCCACTCCCCTATTGGTGGTAGGCGGGTGATGATGCAAATGGAAGCCCCGAGTGTCCTCTAAACGATGCAATTTTTTTGACCCACCTAGCTTATATACTCCGGCCGCTAGAGGTCGCAGAAGGGTGGAAAAACACCTGTGTGCAGGGCAAAATGACCCATGGTGCATTCTATAGGATTCCCACGCTCCTGGTGGTGGTAGGCGGGTGGTTGATGGAGATAATGGAAGCCCCGAGTGTTCTCTACGTGATCCACTTGGTTTCATCCCCCCCGCTCATATACCCCATTAACTGGAAACACAAAAAAGGAAAGAAGTAGAAATTTTCACTTTTTTCTTGATTGCCACTCACCTGTTCAACCTATATCTTAGATTGATGTCTCTAATTAACGTACACCTGTGCAGCTACATGAATCAAACAGTTTGCGCCATCTTAGATCACTCTGTTTAGGCGCTAATGGCCGCAAAAGGGTGACACGTTAAATTGCAATATGTTTTTTGGTCAATTGCCACTCCCCTATTGGTGGTAGGCGGGTGATGATGCAAATGGAAGCCCCGAGTGTCCTCTAAACGATGCAATTTTTTTGACCCACCTAGCTTATATACTCCGGCCGCTAGAGGTCGCAGAAGGGTGGAAAAACACCTGTGTGCAGGGCAAAATGACCCATGGTGCATTCTATAGGATTCCCACGCTCCTGGTGGTGGTAGGCGGGTGGTTGATGGTGATAATGGAAGCCCCGAGTGTCCTCTACGTGATCCACTTGGTTTCATCCCCCCCGCTCATATACCCCCTTAACAGGAAACACAAAATAGGTAAGAACTAGAAATTTTGAAATTTTCACTTTTTTCTTGATTGACACGTTAAATTCCAATATGTTTTTTGGTCAATTGCCACACCCCTATTGGTGGTAGGCGGGTGATTGATGATGCAAATGGAAGCCCTGAGTGTCCTCTAAACTATGCAATTTGTTTGACCCACCTAGCTTATATACTCCGGCCGCTATAGGTCGCAGAAGGGTGGAAAACACCTGTGTGCAGGGCAAAATGACCCATGGTGCATTCTATAGGATTCCCACGCTCCTGGTGGTGGTAGGCGGGTGGTTGATGGAGATAATGGAAGCCCCGAGTGTTCTCTACGTGATCCACTTGGTTTCATCCCCCCCGCTCATATACCCCATTAACTGGAAACACAAAAAAGGAAAGAAGTAGAAATTTTCACTTTTTTCTTGATTGCCACTCACCTGTTCAACCTATATCTTAGATTGATGTCTCTAATTAACGTACACCTGTGCAGCTACATGAATCAAACAGTTTGCGCCATCTTAGATCACTCTGTTTAGGCGCTAATGGCCGCAAAAGGGTGACACGTTAAATTGCAATATGTTTTTTGGTCAATTGCCACTCCCCTATTGGTGGTAGGCGGGTGATGATGCAAATGGAAGCCCCGAGTGTCCTCTAAACGATGCAATTTTTTTGACCCACCTAGCTTATATACTCCGGCCGCTAGAGGTCGCAGAAGGGTGGAAAAACACCTGTGTGCAGGGCAAAATGACCCATGGTGCATTCTATAGGATTCCCACGCTCCTGGTGGTGGTAGGCGGGTGGTTGATGGTGATAATGGAAGCCCCGAGTGTCCTCTACGTGATCCACTTGGTTTCATCCCCCCCGCTCATATACCCCCTTAACTGGAAACACAAAAAAGGTAAGAAGTAGAAATTTTCACTTTTTTCTTGATTGCCACTCACCTGTTCAACCTATATCTTAGATTGATGTCTCTAATTAACGTACACCTGTGCGGCTACATGAATCAAACAGTTTGCGCCATCTTAGATCACTCTGTTTAGGCGCTAATGGCCGCAAAAGGGTGACACGTTAAATTGCAATATGTTTTTTGGTCAATTGCCACGCCCCTATTGGTATTAGGCGGGTGATGATGCAAATGGAAGCCCCGAGTGTCCTCTAAACGATGCAATTTGTTTGACCCACCTAGCTTATATACTCCGGCCGCTCAGGTCGCAGAAGGGTGGAAAACACCTGTGTGCAGGGCAAAATCACCCCTGGTGCATTCTATAGGATTTCCACGCTCCTGGTGGTGGTAGGCGGGTGGTTGATGGTGATAATGGAAGCCCCGAGTGTCCTCTAGGTGATCCACTTGGTTTCATCCCCCCCTCTTATATACCCCCTTAACAGGAAACACAAAATAGGTAAGAACTAGAAATTTTCACTTTTTTCTTGATTGACACGTTAAATTCCAATATGTTTTTTGGTCAATTGCCACACCCCTATTGGTGGTAGGCGGGTGATTGATGTTGCAAATGGAAGCCCTGAGTGTCCTCTAAACTATGCAATTTGTTTGACCCACCTAGCTTATATACTCCGGCCGCTAAGGTCGCAGAAGGGTGGAAAACACCTGTGTGCAGGGCAAAATCACCCCTGGTGCATTCTATAGGATTTCCACGCTCCTGGTGGTGGTAGGCGGGTGGTTGATGGTGATAATGGAAGCCCCGAGTGTCCTCTAGGTGATCCACTTGGTTTCATCCCCCCCTCTTATATACCCCCTTAACAGGAAACACAAAATAGGTAAGAACTAGAAATTTTCACTTTTTTCTTGATTGACACGTTAAATTCCAATATGTTTTTTGGTCAATTGCCACGCCCCTATTGGTGGTAGGCGGGTGATTGATGTTGCAAATGGAAGCCCTGAGTGTCCTCTAAACGATGCAATTTGTTTGACCCACCTAGCTTATATACTCCGGCCGCTCAGGTCGCAGAAGGGTGGAAAACACCTGTGTGCAGGGCAAAATCACCCCTGGTGCATTCTATAGGATTTCCACGCTCCTGGTGGTGGTAGGCGGGTGGTTGATGGTGATAATGGAAGCCCCGAGTGTCCTCTAGGTGATCCACTTGGTTTCATCCCCCCCTCTTATATACCCCCTTAACAGGAAACACAAAATAGGTAAGAAGTAGAAATTTTCACTTTTTTCTTGATTGACACGTTAAATTCCAATATGTTTTTTGGTCAATTGCCACGCCCCTATTGGTGGTAGGCGGGTGATGATGCAAATGGAAGCCCTGAGTGTCCAATAAACTATGCAATTTGTTTGACCCTCCTAGCTTATATACTCCGGCCGCTAGAGGTCGCAGAAGGGTGGAAAACACCTGTGTGCAGGGCAAAATGACCCCTGGTGCATTCTATAGGATTTCCACGCTCCTGGTGGTGGTAGGCGGGTGGTTGATGGTGATAATGGAAGCCCCGAGTGTCCTCTAGGTGATCCACTTGGTTTCATCCCCCCCGCTCATATACCCCCTTAACTGGAAACACAAAAAAGGTAAGAAGTAGAAATTTTCACTTTTTTCTTGATTGCCACTCACCTGTTCAACCTATATCTTAGATTGATGTCTCTAATTAACGTACACCTGTGCGGCTACATGAATAAAACAGTTTGCGCCATCTTAGATCACTCTGTTTAGGCGCTAATGGCCGCAAAAGGGTGAGACGTTAAATTGCAATATGTTTTTTGGTCAATTGCCACGCCCCTATTGGTGGTAGGCGGGTGATGATGCAAATGGAAGCTTCGAGTGTCCTCTAAACGATGCAATTTGTTTGACCCACCTAGCTTATATACTCCGGCCGCTAGAGGTCGCAGAAGGGTGGAAAAACACCTGTGTGCAGGGCAAAATGACCCATGGTGCATTCTATAGGATTCCCACGCTCCTGGTGTTGGTAGGCGGGTGGTTGATAGTGATAATGGAAGTCCCGAGTGTCCTCTAGGTGATCCACTTGGTTTCATCTCCCCCTCTCATATACCCCCTTAACAGGAAATACAAAATAGGTAAGAACTAGAAATTTTGAAATTTTCACTTTTTTCTTGATTGACACGTTAAATTCCAATATGTTTTTTGGTCAATTGCCACACCCCTATTGGTGGTAGGCGGGTGATGATGCAAATGGAAGCCCCGAGTGTCCTCTAAACGATGCAATTTGTTTGACCCACCTAGCTTATATACTCCGGCCGCTAGAGGTCGCAGAAAGGTGGAAAAACACCTGTGTGCAGGGCAAAATGACCCATGGTGCATTCTATAGGATTCCCACGCTCCTGGTGTTGGTAGGCGGGTGGTTGATAGTGATAATGGAAGTCCCGAGTGTCCTCTAGGTGATCCACTTGGTTTCATCCCCCCCGCTCATATACCCCCTTAACTGGAAACACAAAAAAGGTAAGAAGTAGAAATTTTCACTTTTTTCTTGATTGCCACTCACCTGTTCAACCTATATCTTAGATTGATATCTCTAATTAACGTACACCTGTGCGGCTACATGAATCAAACAGTTTGCGCCATCTTAGATCACTCTGTTTAGGCGCTAATGGCCGCAAAAGGGTGACACGTTAAATTGCAATATGTTTTTTGGTCAATTGCCACGCCCCTATTGGTGGTAGGCGGGTGATGATGCAAATGGAAGCCCCGAGTGTCCTCTAAACGATGCAATTTGTTTGACCCACCTAGCTTATATACTCCGGCCGCTAGAGGTCGCAGAAGGGTGGAAAAACACCTGTGTGCAGGGCAAAATGACCCATGGTGCATTCTATAGGATTCCCACGCTCCTGGTGGTGGTAGGCGGGTGGTTGATGGTGCTAATGGAAGCCCCGAGTGTCCTCTACGTGATCCACTTGGTTTCATCCCCCCCGCTCATATACCCCCTTAACTGGAAACACAAAAAAGGTACGAAGTAGAAATTTTCACTTTTTTCTTGATTGCCACTCACCTGTTCAACCTATATCTTAGATTGATGTCTCTAATTAACGTACACCTGTGCGGCTACATGAATCAAACAGTTTGCGCCATCTTAGATCACTCTGTTTAGGCGCTAATGGCCGCAAAAGGGTGAGACGTTAAATTGCAATATGTTTTTTGGTCAATTGCCACGCCCCTATTGGTGGTAGGCGGGTGATGATGCAAATGGAAGCCCCGAGTGTCCTCTAAACGATGCAATTTGTTTGACCCACCTAGCTTATATACTCCGGCCGCTAGAGGTCGCAGAAGGGTGGAAAAACACCTGTGTGCAGGGCAAAATGACCCATGGTGCATTCTATAGGATTCCCACGCTCCTGGTGTTGGTAGGCGGGTGGTTGATAGTGATAATGGAAGTCCCGAGTGTCCTCTAGGTGATCCACTTGGTTTCATCCCCTTCGCTCATATACCCCCTTAACTGGAAACACAAAAAAGGAAAGAAGTAGAAATTTTCACTTTTTTCTTGATTGCCACTCACCTGTTCAACCTATATCTTAGATTGATGTCTCTAATTAACGTACACCTGTGCAGCTACATGAATCAAACAGTTTGCGCCATCTTAGATCACTCTGTTTAGGCGCTAATGGCCGCAAAAGGGTGACACGTTAAATTCCAATATGTTTTTTGGTCAATTGCCACGCCCCTATTGGTGGTAGGTGGGTGATGATGCAAATGGAAGCCCTGAGTGTCCAATAAACTATGCAATTTGTTTGACCCACCTAGCTTATATACCCCGGCCGCTAGAGGTCGCAGAAGGTTGGAAAACACCTGTGTGCAGGGCAAAATGACACCTGGTGCATTCTATAGGATTTCCACGCTCCTGGTGGTGGTAGGCGGGTGGTTGATGGTGATAATGGAAGCCCCGAGTGTTCTCTACGTGATCCACTTGGTTTCATCCCCCCCGCTCATATACCCCCTTAACTGGAAACACAAAAAAGGAAAGAAGTAGAAATTTTCACTTTTTTCTTGATTGCCACTCACCTGTTCAACCTATATCTTAGATTGATGTCTCTAATTAACGTACACCTGTGCAGCTACATGAATCAAACAGTTTGCGCCATCTTAGATCACTCTGTTTAGGCGCTAATGGCCGCAAAAGGGTGACACGTTAAATTGCAATATGTTTTTTGGTCAATTGCCACTCCCCTATTGGTGGTAGGCGGGTGATGATGCAAATGGAAGCCCCGAGTGTCCTCTAAACGATGCAATTTGTTTGACCCACCTAGCTTATATACTCCGGCCGCTATAGGTCGCAGAAGGGTGGAAAACACCTGTGTGCAGGGCAAAATGACCCATGGTGCATTCTATAGGATTCCCACGCTCCTGGTGGTGGTAGGCGGGTGGTTGATGGTGATAATGGAAGCCCCGAGTGTTCTCTACGTGATCCACTTGGTTTCATCCCCCCCGCTCATATACCCCCTTAACTGGAAACACAAAAAAGGAAAGAAGTAGAAATTTTCACTTTTTTCTTGATTGCCACTCACCTGTTCAACCTATATCTTAGATTGATGTCTCTAATTAACGTACACCTGTGCAGCTACATGAATCAAACAGCTTGCGCCATCTTAGATCACTCTGTTTAGGCGCTAATGGCCGCAAAAGGGTGACACGTTAAATTGCAATATGTTTTTTGGTCAATTGCCACTCCCCTATTGGTGGTAGGCGGGTGATGATGCAAGTGGAAGCTCTGAGGGTCCTCTAAACGATGCAATTTGTTTGACCCACCTAGCTTATATACTCCGGCCGCTAGAGGTCGCAGAAGGGTGGAAAAACACCTGTGTGCAGGGCAAAATGACCCATGGTGCATTCTATAGGATTCCCACGCTCCTGGTGTTGGTAGGCGGGTGGTTGATAGTGATAATGGAAGTCCCGAGTGTCCTCTAGGTGATCCACTTGGTTTCATCCCCCCCGCTCATATACCCCCTTAACTGGAAACACAAAAAAGGTAAGAAGTAGAAATTTTCACTTTTTTCTTGATTGCCACTCACCTGTTCAACCTATATCTTAGATTGATGTCTCTAATTAACGTACACGTGCGGCTACATGAATCAAACAGTTTGCGCCATCTTAGATCACTCTGTTTAGGCGCTAATGGCCGCAAAAGGGTGACACGTTAAATTGCAATATGTTTTTTGGTCAATTGCCACGCCCCTATTGGTGGTAGGCGGGTGATGATGCAAATGGAAGCCCCGAGTGTCCTCTAAACGATGCAATTTGTTTGACCCACCTAGCTTATATACTCCGGCCGCTAGAGGTCGCAGAAGGGTGGAAAAACACCTGTGTGCAGGGCAAAATGACCCATGGTGCATTCTATAGGATTCCCACGCTCCTGTTGTTGGTAGGCGGGTGGTTGATAGTGATAATGGAAGTCCCGAGTGTCCTCTAGGTGATCCACTTGGTTTCATCCCCCCCGCTCATATACCCCCTTAACTGGAAACACAAAAAAGGTAAGAAGTAGAAATTTTCACTTTTTTCTTGATTGCCACTCACCTGTTCAACCTATATCTTAGATTGATGTCTCTAATTAACGTACACCTGTGCGGCTACATGAATCAAACAGTTTGCGCCATCTTAGATCACTCTGTTTAGGCGTTAATGGCCGCAAAAGGGTGACACGTTAAATTGCAATATGTTTTTTGGTCAATTGCCACGCCCCTATTGGTGGTAGGCGGGTGATGATGCAAATGGAAGCCCTGAGTGTCCTCTAAACTATGCAATGTGTTTGACCCACCTAGCTTATATACTCCGGCCGCTAGAGGTCGCAGAAGGGTGGAAAACACCTGTGTGCAGGGCAAAATGACCCATGGTGCATTCTATAGGATTCCCACGCTCCTGGTGCTGGTAGGCGGGTGGTTGATGGTGATAATGGAAGCCCCGAGTGTCCTCTACGTGATCCACTTGGTTTCATCCCCCCCGCTCATATACCCCCTTAACTGGAAACACAAAAAAGGTAAGAAGTAGAAATTTTCACGTTTTTCTTGATTGCCACTCACCTGTTCAACCTATATCTTAGATTGATGTCTCTAATTAACGTACACCTGTGCGGCTACATGAATCAAACAGTTTGCGCCATCTTAGATCACTCTGTTTAGGCGCTAATGGCCGCAAAAGGGTGACACGTTAAATTGCAATATGTTTTTTGGTCAATTGCCACGCCCCTATTGGTGGTAGGCGGGTGATGATGCAAATGGAAGCCCCGAGTGTCCTCTAAACGATGCAATTTGTTTGACCCACCTAGCTTATATACTCCGGCCGCTAGAGGTCGCAGAAGGGTGGAAAAACACCTGTGTGCAGGGCAAAATGACCCATGGTGCATTCTATAGGATTCCCACGCTCCTGGTGTTGGTAGGCGGGTGGTTGATAGTGATAATGGAAGTCCCGAGTGTCCTCTAGGTGATCCACTTGGTTTCATCCCCCCCGCTCATATACCCCCTTAACTGGAAACACAAAAAAGGTAAGAAGTAGAAATTTTCACTTTTTTCTTGATTGACACGTTCAATTCCAATATGTTTTTTGGTCAATTGCCACACCCCTATTGGTGGTAGGCGGGTGATTGATGTTGCAAATGGAAGCCCTGAGTGTCCTCTAAACGATGCAATTTGTTTGACTCACCTAGCTTATATACTCCGGCCGCTAAGGTCGCAGAAGGGTGGAAAACACCTGTGTGCAGGGCAAAATCACCCCTGGTGCATTCTATAGGATTTCCACGCTCCTGGTGGTGGAAGGCGGGTGGTCGATGGTGATAATGGAAGCCCCGATTGTCCTCTATGTGATCCACTTGGTTTCATCCCCCCCGCTCATATACCCCCTTAACTGGAAACACAAAAAAGGTAGGAAGTAGAAATTTTCACTTTTTTCTTAATTGCCACTCACATGTTCAACCTATATCTTAGATTGATGTCTCTAATTAACGTGCACATGTGCGGCTACATGAATCAAATAGTTTGCGCCATCTTAGATCACTCTGTTTAGGCGCTAATGGCCGCAAAAGGGTGACACGTTAAATTCCAATATGTTTTTTGGTCAACTGCCACGCCCCTATTGGTGGTAGGTGGGTGATGATGCAAACGGAAGCCCTGAGTGTCCAATAAACTATGCAATTTGTTTGACCCTCCTAGCTTATATACTCCGGCCGCTAGAGGTCGCAGAAGGGTGGAAAACACCTGTGTGCAGGGCAAAATGACCCCTGGTGCATTCTATAGGATTTCCACGCTCCTGGTGGTGGTAGGCGGGTGGTTGATGGTGATAATGGAAGCCCCGAGTGTCCTCTAGGTGATCCACTTGGTTTCATCCCCCCCTCTCATATACCCCCTTAACAGGAAACACAAAATAGGTAAGAACTAGAAATTTTGAAATTTTCACTTTTTTCTTGATTGACACGTTAAATTCCAATATGTTTTTTGGTCAATTGCCACACCCCTATTGGTGGTAGGCGGGTGATTGATGATGCAAATGGAAGCCCTGAGTGTCCTCTAAACTATGCAATTTGTTTGACGCAACTAGCTTATATACTCCGGCCGCTATAGGTCGCAGAAGGGTGGAAAACACCTGTGTGCAGGGCAAAATGACCCATGATGCATTCTATAGGATTCCCACGCTCCTGGTGGTGGTAGGCGGGTGGTTGATGGTGATAATGGAAGCCCCGAGTGTTCTCTACGTGATCCACTTGGTTTCATCCCCCCCGCTCATATACCCCCTTAACTGGAAACACAAAAAAGGAAAGAAGTAGAAATTTTTGCTTTTTTCTTGATTGCCACTCACCTGTTCAACCTATATCTTAGATTGATGTCTCTAATTGACGTACACCTGTGCAGCTACATGAATCAAACAGTTTGCGCCATCTTAGATCACTCTGTTTAGGCGCTAATGGCCGCAAAAGGGTGACACGTTAAATTGCAATATGTTTTTTGGTCAATTGCCACTCCCCTATTGGTGGTAGGCGGGTGATGATGCAAATGGAAGCCCCGAGTGTCCTCTAAACGATGCAATTTGTTTGACCCACCTAGCTTATATACTCCGGCCGCTAGAGGTCGCAGAAGGGTGGAAAAACACCTGTGTGCAGGGCAAAATGACCCATGGTGCATTCTATAGGATTCCCACGCTCCTGGTGTTGGTAGGCGGGTGGTTGATAGTGATAATGGAAGTCCCGAGTGTCCTCTAGGTGATCCACTTGGTTTCATCCCCCCCGCTCATATACCCCCTTAACTGGAAACACAAAAAAGGTAAGAAGTAGAAATTTTCACTTTTTTCTTGATTGCCACTCACCTGTTCAACCTATATCTTAGATTGATGTCTCTAATTAACGTGCACCTGTGCGGCTACATGAATCAAGTAGTTTGCGCCATCTTAGATCACTCTGTTTAGGCGTTAATGGCCGCAAAAGGGTGACACGTTAAATTCCAATATGTTTTTTGGTCAATTGCGACGCCCCTATTGGTGGTAGACGGGTGATGATGCAAATGGAAGCCCTGAGTGTCCTCTAAACTATGCAATTTGTTTGACCCACCTAGCTTATATACTCCGGCCGCTAGAGGTCGCAGAAGGGTGGAAAACACCTGTGTGCAGGGCAAAATGACACCTGGTGCATTCTATAGGATTTCCACGCTCCTGGTGGTGGTAGGCGGGTGGTTGATGGTGATAATGGAAGCCCCGAGTGTCCTCTAGGTGATCCACTTGGTTTCATCCCCCCCTCTTATATACCCCCTTAACAGGAAACACAAAATAGGTAAGAAATGGAAATTTTTACTTTTTTCTTGATTGACACGTTAAATTCCAATATGTTTTTTGGTCAATTGCCACGCCCCTATTGGTGGTAGGCGGGTGACGATGCAAATGGAAGCCCTGAGTGTCCTCTAAACTATGCAATGTGTTTGACCCACCTAGCTTATATACTCCGGCCGCTAGAGGTCGCAGAAGGGTGGAAAACACCTGTGTGCAGGGCAAAATGACCCATGGTGCATTCTATAGGATTCCCACGCTCCTGGTGGTGGTAGGCGGGTGGTTGATGGTGATAATGGAAGCCCCGAGTGTCCTCTAGGTGATCCACTTGGTTTCATCCCCCCCTCTTATATACCCCCTTAACAGGAAACACAAAATAGGTAAGAAATAGAAATTTTTACTTTTTTCGTGATTGACACGTTAAATTCCAATATGTTTTTTGGTCAATTGCCACGCCCCTATTGGTGGTAGGCGGGTGATTGATGTTGCAAATGGAAGCCCTGAGTGTCCTCTAAACGATGCAATTTGTTTGACCCACCTAGCTTATATACTCCGGCCGCTCAGGTCGCAGAAGGGTGGAAAACACCTGTGTGCAGGGCAAAATCACCCCTGGTGCATTCTATTGAATTTCCACGCTCCTGGTGGTGGAAGGCGGGTGGTTGATGGTGATAATGGAAGCTCCGAGTGTCCTCTAGGTGATCCACTTGGTTTCATCCCCCCCTCTTATATACCCCCTTAACAGGAAACACAAAATAGGTAAGAAATAGAAATTTTTACTTTTTTCTTGATTGACACGTTAAATTCCAATATGTTTTTTGGTCAATTGCCACGCCCCTATTGGTGGTAGGCGGGTGATTGATGTTACAAATGGAAGCCCTGAGTGTCCTCTAAACGATGCAATTTGTTTGACCCACCTAGCTTATATACTCCGGCCGCTCAGGTCGCAGAAGGGTGGAAAACACCTGTGTGCAGGGCAAAATCACCCCTGGTGCATTCTATAGGATTTCCACGCTCCTGGTGGTGGAAGGCGGGTGGTTGATGGTGATAATAGAAGCCCCGAGTGTCCTCTAGGTGATCCACTTGGTTTCATCCCCCCCTCTTATATACCCCCTTAACAGGAAACACAAAATAGGTAAGAAATAGAAATTTTTACTTTTTTCTTGATTGACACGTTAAATTCCAATATGTTTTTTGGTCAATTGCCACGACCCTATTGGTGGTAGGCGGGTGATGATGCAAATGGAAGCCCTGAGTGTCCTCTAAACTATGCAATTTGTTTGACCCACCTAGCTTATATACTCCGGCCGCTAGAGGTCGCAGAAGGGTGGAAAACACCTGTGTGCAGGGCAAAATGACACCTGGTGCATCCTATAGGATTTCCACGCTCCTGGTGGTGGTAGGCGGGTGGTTGATGGTGATAATGGAAGCCCCGAGTGTCCTCTACGTGATCCACTTGGTTTCATCCCCCCCGCTCATATACCCTCTTAACTGGAAACACAAAAAAGGTAAGAAGTAGAAATTTTCACTTTTTTCTTGATTGCCACTCACCTGTTCAACCTATATCTTAGATTGATGTCTCTAATTAACGTACACCTGTGCGGCTACATGAATCAAACAGTTTGCGCCATCTTAGATCACTCTGTTTAGGCGCTAATGGCCGCAAAAGGGTGACACGTTAAATTGCAATATGTTTTTTGGTCAATTGCCACGCCCCTATTGGTGGTAGGCGGGTGATGATGCAAATGGAAGCCCTGAGTGTCCTCTAAACGATGCAATTTGTTTGACCCACCTAGCTTATATACTCCCACCGCTAGAGGTCGCAGAAGGGTGGAAAAACACCTGTGTGCAGGGCAGAATGACCCATGGTGCATTCTATAGGATTCCCACGCTCCTGGTGGTGGTAGGCGGGTGGTTGATGGTGATAATGGAAGCCCCGAGTGTCCTCTAGGTGATCCACTTGGTTTCATCCCCCCCTCTTATATACCCCCTTAACAGGAAACACAAAATAGGTAAGAAATGGAAATTTTTACTTTTTTCTTGATTGACACGTTAAATTCCAATATGTTTTTTGGTCAATTGCCACGCCCCTATTGGTGGTAGGCGGGTGACGATGCAAATGGAAGCCCTGAGTGTCCTCTAAACTATGCAATGTGTTTGACCCACCTAGCTTATATACTCCGGCCGCTAGAGGTCGCAGAAGGGTGGAAAACACCTGTGTGCAGGGCAAAATGACCCATGGTGCATTCTATAGGATTCCCACGCTCCTGGTGGTGGTAGGCGGGTGGTTGATGGTGATAATGGAAGCCCCGAGTGTTCTCTACGTGATCCACTTGGTTTCATCCCCCCCGCTCATATACCCCCTTAACTGGAAACACAAAAAAGGAAAGAAGTAGAAATTTTCACTTTTTTCTTGATTGCCACTCACCTGTTCAACCTATATCTTAGATTGATGTCTCTAATTAACGTACACCTGTGCAGCTACATGAATCAAACAGTTTGCGCCATCTTAGATCACTCTGTTTAGGCGCTAATGGCCGCAAAAGGGTGACACGTTAAATTGCAATATGTTTTTTGGTCAATTGCCACTCCCCTATTGGTGGTAGGCGGGTGATGATGCAAATGGAAGCCCCGAGTGTCCTCTAAACGATGCAATTTGTTTGACCCACCTAGCTTATATACTCCGGCCGCTAGAGGTCGCAGAAGGGTGGAAAAACACCTGTGTGCAGGGCAAAATGACACCTGGTGCATTCTATAGGATTTCCACGCTCCTGGTGGTGGTAGGCGGGTGGTTGATGGTGATAATGGAAGCCCCGAGTGTCCTCTAGGTGATCCACTTGGTTTCATCCCCCCCTCTTATATACCCCCTTAACAGGAAACACAAAATAGGTAAGAAATAGAAATTTTTACTTTTTTCTTGATTGACACGTTAAATTCCAATATGTTTTTTGGTCAATTGCCACGCCCCTATTGGTGGTAGGCGGGTGACGATGCAAATGGAAGCCCTGAGTGTCCTCTAAACTATGCAATGTGTTTGACCCACCTAGCTTATATACTCCGGCCGCTAGAGGTCGCAGAAGGGTGGAAAACACCTGTGTGCAGGGCAAAATGACCCATGGTGCATTCTATAGGATTCCCACGCTCCTGGTGGTGGTAGGCGGGTGGTTGATGGTGATAATGGAAGCTCCGAGTGTCCTCTAGGTGATCCACTTGGTTTCATCCCCCCCTCTTATATACCCCCTTAACAGGAAACACAAAATAGGTAAGAAATGGAAATTTTTACTTTTTTCTTGATTGACACGTTAAATTCCAATATGTTTTTTGGTCAATTGCCACGCCCCTATTGGTGGTAGGCGGGTGATTGATGTTGCAAATGGAAGCCCTGAGTGTCCTCTAAACGATGCAATTTGTTTGACCCACCTAGCTTATATACTCCGGCCGCTCAGGTCGCAGAAGGGTGGAAAACACCTGTGTGCAGGGCAAAATCACCCCTGGTGCATTCTATTGAATTTCCACGCTCCTGGTGGTGGAAGGCGGGTGGTTGATGGTGATAATGGAAGCTCCGAGTGTCCTCTAGGTGATCCACTTGGTTTCATCCCCCCCTCTTATATACCCCCTTAACAGGAAACACAAAATAGGTAAGAAATAGAAATTTTTACTTTTTTCTTGATTGACACGTTAAATTCCAATATGTTTTTTGGTCAATTGCCACGCCCCTATTGGTGGTAGGCGGGTGATTGATGTTGCAAATGGAAGCCCTGAGTGTCCTCTAAACGATGCAATTTGTTTGACCCACCTAGCTTATATACTCCGGCCGCTCAGGTCGCAGAAGGGTGGAAAACACCTGTGTGCAGGGCAAAATGACACCTGGTGCATCCTATAGGATTTCCACGCTCCTGGTGGTGGTAGGCGGGTGGTTGATGGTGATAATGGAAGCCCCGAGTGTCCTCTACGTGATCCACTTGGTTTCATCCCCCCCGCTCATATACCCTCTTAACTGGAAACACAAAAAAGGTAAGAAGTAGAAATTTTCACTTTTTTCTTGATTGACACGTTAAATTCCAATATGTTTTTTGGTCAATTGCCACGCCCCTATTGGTGGTAGGCGGGTGACGATGCAAATGGAAGCCCTGAGTGTCCTCTAAACTATGCAATGTGTTTGACCCACCTAGCTTATATACTCCGGCCGCTAGAGGTCGCAGAAGGGTGGAAAACACCTGTGTGCAGGGCAAAATGACCCATGGTGCATTCTATAGGATTCCCACGCTCCTGGTGGTGGTAGGCGGGTGGTTGATGGTGATAATGGAAGCCCCGAGTGTTCTCTACGTGATCCACTTGGTTTCATCCCCCCCGCTCATATACCCCCTTAACTGGAAACACAAAAAAGGAAAGAAGTAGAAATTTTCACTTTTTTCTTGATTGCCACTCACCTGTTCAACCTATATCTTAGATTGATGTCTCTAATTAACGTACACCTGTGCAGCTACATGAATCAAACAGTTTGCGCCATCTTAGATCACTCTGTTTAGGCGCTAATGGCCGCAAAAGGGTGACACGTTAAATTGCAATATGTTTTTTGGTCAATTGCCACTCCCCTATTGGTGGTAGGCGGGTGATGATGCAAATGGAAGCCCCGAGTGTCCTCTAAACGATGCAATTTGTTTGACCCACCTAGCTTATATACTCCGGCCGCTAGAGGTCGCAGAAGGGTGGAAAAACACCTGTGTGCAGGGCAAAATGACCCATGGTGCATTCTATAGGATTCCCACGCTCCTGGTGTTGGTAGGCGGGTGGTTGATAGTGATAATGGAAGTCCCGAGTGTCCTCTAGGTGATCCACTTGGTTTCATCCCCCCCGCTCATATACCCCCTTAACTGGAAACACAAAAAAGGTAAGAAGTAGAAATTTTCACTTTTTTCTTGATTGCCACTCACCTGTTCAACCTATATCTTAGATTGATGTCTCTAATTAACGTGCACCTGTGCGGCTACATGAATCAAGTAGTTTGCGCCATCTTAGATCACTCTGTTTAGGCGTTAATGGCCGCAAAAGGGTGACACGTTAAATTCCAATATGTTTTTTGGTCAATTGCGACGCCCCTATTGGTGGTAGACGGGTGATGATGCAAATGGAAGCCCTGAGTGTCCTCTAAACTATGCAATTTGTTTGACCCACCTAGCTTATATACTCCTGCCGCTAAGGTCGCAGAAGGGTGGAAAACACCTGTGTGCAGGGCAAAATGACACCTGGTGCATTCTATAGGATTTCCACGCTCCTGGTGGTGGTAGGCGGGTGGTTGATGGTGATAATGGAAGCCCCGAGTGTCCTCTAGGTGATCCACTTGGTTTCATCCCCCCCTCTTATATACCCCCTTAACAGGAAACACAAAATAGGTAAGAAATGGAAATTTTTACTTTTTTCTTGATTGACACGTTAAATTCCAATATGTTTTTTGGTCAATTGCCACGCCCCTATTGGTGGTAGGCGGGTGACGATGCAAATGGAAGCCCTGAGTGTCCTCTAAACTATGCAATGTGTTTGACCCACCTAGCTTATATACTCCGGCCGCTAGAGGTCGCAGAAGGGTGGAAAACACCTGTGTGCAGGGCAAAATGACCCATGGTGCATTCTATAGGATTCCCACGCTCCTGGTGGTGGTAGGCGGGTGGTTGATGGTGATAATGGAAGCCCCGAGTGTCCTCTAGGTGATCCATTTGGTTTCATCCCCCCCTCTTATATACCCCCTTAACAGGAAACACAAAATAGGTAAGAAATAGAAATTTTTACTTTTTTCTTGATTGACACGTTAAATTCCAATATGTTTTTTGGTCAATTGCCACGCCCCTATTGGTGGTAGGCGGGTGATTGATGTTGCAAATGGAAGCCCTGAGTGTCCTCTAAACGATGCAATTTGTTTGACCCACCTAGCTTATATACTCCGGCCGCTCAGGTCGCAGAAGGGTGGAAAACACCTGTGTGCAGGGCAAAATCACCCCTGGTGCATTCTATTGAATTTCCACGCTCCTGGTGGTGGAAGGCGGGTGGTTGATGGTGATAATGGAAGCTCCGAGTGTCCTCTAGGTGATCCACTTGGTTTCATCCCCCCCTCTTATATACCCCCTTAACAGGAAACACAAAATAGGTAAGAAATAGAAATTTTTACTTTTTTCTTGATTGACACGTTAAATTCCAATATGTTTTTTGGTCAATTGCCACGCCCCTATTGGTGGTAGGCGGGTGACGATGCAAATGGAAGCCCTGAGTGTCCTCTAAACTATGCAATGTGTTTGACCCACCTAGCTTATATACTCCGGCCGCTAGAGGTCGCAGAAGGGTGGAAAACACCTGTGTGCAGGGCAAAATGACCCATGGTGCATTCTATAGGATTCCCACGCTCCTGGTGGTGGTAGGCGGGTGGTTGATGGTGATAATGGAAGCCCCGAGTGTCCTCTAGGTGATCCATTTGGTTTCATCCCCCCCTCTTATATACCCCCTTAACAGGAAACACAAAATAGGTAAGAAATAGAAATTTTTACTTTTTTCTTGATTGACACGTTAAATTCCAATATGTTTTTTGGTCAATTGCCACGCCCCTATTGGTGGTAGGCGGGTGATTGATGTTGCAAATGGAAGCCCTGAGTGTCCTCTAAACGATGCAATTTGTTTGACCCACCTAGCTTATATACTCCGGCCGCTCAGGTCGCAGAAGGGTGGAAAACACCTGTGTGCAGGGCAAAATCACCCCTGGTGCATTCTATTGAATTTCCACGCTCCTGGTGGTGGTAGGCGGGTGGTTGATGGTGATAATGGAAGCCCCGAGTGTTCTCTACGTGATCCACTTGGTTTCATCCCCCCCGCTCATATACCCCCTTAACTGGAAACACAAAAAAGGAAAGAAGTAGAAATTTTCACTTTTTTCTTGATTGCCACTCACCTGTTCAACCTATATCTTAGATTGATGTCTCTAATTAACGTACACCTGTGCAGCTACATGAATCAAACAGTTTGCGCCATCTTAGATCACTCTGTTTAGGCGCTAATGGCCGCAAAAGGGTGACACGTTAAATTGCAATATGTTTTTTGGTCAATTGCCACTCCCCTATTGGTGGTAGGCGGGTGATGATGCAAATGGAAGCCCCGAGTGTCCTCTAAACGATGCAATTTGTTTGACCCACCTAGCTTATATACTCCGGCCGCTAGAGGTCGCAGAAGGGTGGAAAAACACCTGTGTGCAGGGCAAAATGACCCATGGTGCATTCTATAGGATTCCCACGCTCCTGGTGTTGGTAGGCGGGTGGTTGATAGTGATAATGGAAGTCCCGAGTGTCCTCTAGGTGATCCACTTGGTTTCATCCCCCCCGCTCATATACCCCCTTAACTGGAAACACAAAAAAGGTAAGAAGTAGAAATTTTCACTTTTTTCTTGATTGCCACTCACCTGTTCAACCTATATCTTAGATTGATGTCTCTAATTAACGTGCACCTGTGCGGCTACATGAATCAAGTAGTTTGCGCCATCTTAGATCACTCTGTTTAGGCGTTAATGGCCGCAAAAGGGTGACACGTTAAATTCCAATATGTTTTTTGGTCAATTGCGACGCCCCTATTGGTGGTAGACGGGTGATGATGCAAATGGAAGCCCTGAGTGTCCTCTAAACTATGCAATGTGTTTGACCCACCTAGCTTATATACTCCGGCCGCTAGAGGTCGCAGAAGGGTGGAAAACACCTGTGTGCAGGGCAAAATGACACCTGGTGCATTCTATATGATTTCCACGCTCCTGGTGGTGGTAGGCGGGTGGTTGATGGTGATAATCGAAGCCCCGAGTGTCCTCTAGGTGATCCACTTGGTTTCATCCCCCCCTCTTATATACCCCCTTAACAGGAAACACAAAATAGGTAAGAAATGGAAATTTTTACTTTTTTCTTGATTGACACGTTAAATTCCAATATGTTTTTTGGTCAATTGCCACGCCCCTATTGGTGGTAGGCGGGTGACGATGCAAATGGAAGCCCTGAGTGTCCTCTAAACTATGCAATGTGTTTGACCCACCTAGCTTATATACTCCGGCCGCTAGAGGTCGCAGAAGGGTGGAAAACACCTGTGTGCAGGGCAAAATGACCCATGGTGCATTCTATAGGATTCCCACGCTCCTGGTGGTGGTAGGCGGGTGGTTGATGGTGATAATGGAAGCCCCGAGTGTCCTCTAGGTGATCCATTTGGTTTCATCCCCCCCTCTTATATACCCCCTTAACAGGAAACACAAAATAGGTAAGAAATAGAAATTTTTACTTTTTTCTTGATTGACACGTTAAATTCCAATATGTTTTTTGGTCAATTGCCACGCCCCTATTGGTGGTAGGCGGGTGATTGATGTTGCAAATGGAAGCCCTGAGTGTCCTCTAAACGATGCAATTTGTTTGACCCACCTAGCTTATATACTCCGGCCGCTCAGGTCGCAGAAGGGTGGAAAACACCTGTGTGCAGGGCAAAATCACCCCTGGTGCATTCTATTGAATTTCCACGCTCCTGGTGGTGGAAGGCGGGTGGTTGATGGTGATAATGGAAGCTCCGAGTGTCCTCTAGGTGATCCACTTGGTTTCATCCCCCCCTCTTATATACCCCCTTAACAGGAAACACAAAATAGGTAAGAAATAGAAATTTTTACTTTTTTCTTGATTGACACGTTAAATTCCAATATGTTTTTTGGTCAATTGCCACGCCCCTATTGGTGGTAGGCGGGTGATTGATGTTGCAAATGGAAGCCCTGAGTGTCCTCTAAACGATGCAATTTGTTTGACCCACCTAGCTTATATACTCCGGCCGCTCAGGTCGCAGAAGGGTGGAAAACACCTGTGTGCAGGGCAAAATCACCCCTGGTGCATTCTATAGGATTTCCACGCTCCTGGTGGTGGAAGGCGGGTGGTTGATGGTGATAATGGAAGCCCCGAGTGTCCTCTAGGTGATCCACTTGGTTTCATCCCCCCCTCTTATATACCCCCTTAACAGGAAACACAAAATAGGTAAGAAATGGAAATTTTTACTTTTTTCTTGATTGACACGTTAAATTCCAATATGTTTTTTGGTCAATTGCCACACCCATATTGGTGGTAGGCGGGTGATTGATGATGCAAATGGAAGCCCTGAGTGTCCTCTAAACGATGCAATTTGTTTGACCCACCTAGCTTATATACTCCGGCCGCTAAGGTCGCAGAAGGGTGGAAAACACCTGTGTGCAGGGCAAAATCACCCCTGGTGCATTCTATAGGATTTCCACGCTCCTGGTGGTGGAAGGCGGGTGGTTGATGGTGATAATGGAAGCCCCGAGTGTCCTCTAGGTGATCCACTTGGTCTCATCCCCCCCGCTCATATACCCCCTTAACTGGAAACACAAAAAATGTAAGAAGTAGAAATTTTCACTTTTTTCTTGATTGCCACTCACCTGTTCAACCTATATCTTAGATTGATGTCTCTAATTAACGTACACCTGTGCGGCTACATGAATCAAACAGTTTGCGCCATCTTAGATCACTCTGTTTAGGCGCTAATGGCCGCAAAAGGGTGACACGTTAAATTGCAATATGTTTTTTGGTCAATTGCCACGCCCCTATTGGTGGTAGGCGGGTGATGATGCAAATGGAAGCCCTGAGTGTCCTCTAAACGATGCAATTTGTTTGACCCACCTAGCTTATATACTCCCACCGCTAGAGGTCGCAGAAGGGTGGAAAAACACCTGTGTGCAGGGCAGAATGACCCATGGTGCATTCTATAGGATTCCCACGCTCCTGGTGGTGGTAGGCGGGTGGTTGATAGTGATAATGGAAGTCCCGAGTGTCCTCTAGGTGATCCACTTGGTTTCATCCCCCCCGCTCATATACCCCCTTAACAGGAAACACAAAAAAGGTAAGAAGTAGAAATTTTCACTTTTTTCTTGATTGCCACTCACCTGTTCAACCTATATCTTAGATTGATGTCTCTAATTAACGTGCACCTGTGCGGCTACATGAATCAAATAGTTTGCGCCATCTTAGATCACTCTGTTTAGGCGCTAATGGCCGCAAAAGGGTGACACGTTAAATTCCAATATGTTTTTTGGTCAATTGCCACGCCCCTATTGGTGGTAGGCGGGTGATGATGCAAATGGAAGCCCTGAGTGTCCTCTAAACTATGCAATGTGTTTGACCCACCTAGCTTATATACTCCGGCCGCTAGAGGTCGCAGAAGGGTGGAAAACACCTGTGTGCAGGGCAAAATGACCCATGGTGCATTCTATAGGATTCCCACGCTCCTGGTGGTGGAAGGCGGGTGGTGGAAGGCGGGTGGTTGATGGTGATAATGGAAGCCCCGAGTGTCCTCTACGTGATCCACTTGGTTTCATCCCCCTCGCTCATATACCCCCTTAACAGGAAACACAAAATAGGTAAGAAATAGAAATTTTTACTTTTTTCTTGATTGACACGTTAAATTCCAATATGTTTTTTGGTCAATTGCCACGCCCCTATTGGTGGTAGGCGGGTGATTGATGTTGCAAATGGAAGCCCTGAGTGTCCTCTAAACGATGCAATTTGTTTGACCCACCTAGCTTATATACTCCGGCCGCTCAGGTCGCAGAAGGGTGGAAAACACCTGTGTGCAGGGCAAAATCACCCCTGGTGCATTCTATAGGATTTCCACGCTCCTGGTGGTGGAAGGCGGGTGGTGGAAGGCGGGTGGTTGATGGTGATAATGGAAGCCCCGAGTGTCCTCTACGTGATCCACTTGGTTTCATCCCTCCGCTCATATACTGGAAACACAAAAAAGGTAAGAAGTAGAAATTTTCACTTTTTTCTTGATTGCCACTCACCTGTTCAACCTATATCTTAGATTGATGTCTCTAATTAACGTACACCTGTGCGGCTACATGAATCAAACAGTTTGCGCCTGTTCAACCTATATCTTAGATTGATGTCTCTAATTAACGTGCACCTGTGCGGCTACATGAATCAAGTAGTTTGCGCCATCTTAGATCACTCTGTTTAGGCGTTAATGGCCGCAAAAGGGTGACACGTTAAATTCCAATATGTTTTTTGGTCAATTGCGACGCCCCTATTGGTGGTAGACGGGTGATGATGCAAATGGAAGCCCTGAGTGTCCTCTAAACTATGCAATTTGTTTGACCCACCTAGCTTATATACTCCGGCCGCTAGAGGTCGCAGAAGGGTGGAAAACACCTGTGTGCAGGGCAAAATGACACCTGGTGCATTCTATGGGATTTCCACGCTCCTGGTGGTGGTAGGCGGGTGATGATGCAAATGGAAGCCCCGAGTGTCCTCTAAACGATGCAATTTGTTTGACCCACCTAGCTTATATACTCCGGCCGCTAGAGGTCGCAGAAGGGTGGAAAAACACCTGTGTGCAGGGCAAAATGACCCATGGTGCATTCTATAGGATTCCCACGCTCCTGGTGTTGGTAGGCGGGTGGTTGATAGTGATAATGGAAGTCCCGAGTGTCCTCTAGGTGATCCACTTGGTTTCATCCCCTCCGCTCATATACCCCCTTAACTGGAAACACAAAAAAGGTAAGAAGTAGAAATTTTGAAATTTTCACTTTTTTCTTGATTGCCACTCACCTGTTCAACCTATATCTTAGATTGATGTCTCTAATTAACGTGCACCTGTGCGGCTACATGAATCAAGTAGTTTGCGCCATCTTAGATCACTCTGTTTAGGCGTTAATGGCCGCAAAAGGGTGACACGTTAAATTCCAATATGTTTTTTGGTCAATTGCGACGCCCCTATTGGTGGTAGACGGGTGATGATGCAAATGGAAGCCCTGAGTGTCCTCTAAACTATGCAATTTGTTTGACCCACCTAGCTTATATACTCCGGCCGCTAGAGGTCGCAGAAGGGTGGAAAACACCTGTGTGCAGGGCAAAATGACACCTGGTGCATTCTATAGGATTTCCACGCTCCTGGTGGTGGTAGGCGGGTGGTTGATGGTGATAATGGAAGCCCCGAGTGTCCTCTAGGTGATCCACTTGGTTTCATCCCCCCCTCTTATATACCCCCTTAACAGGAAACACAAAATAGGTAAGAAATGGAAATTTTTACTTTTTTCTTGATTGACACGTTAAATTCCAATATGTTTTTTGGTCAATTGCCACGCCCCTATTGGTGGTAGGCGGGTGATGATGCAAATGGAAGCCCTGAGTGTCCTCTAAACTATGCAATGTGTTTGACCCACCTAGCTTATATACTCCGGCCGCTAGAGGTCGCAGAAGGGTGGAAAAACACCTGTGTGCAGGGCAAAATGACCCATGGTGCATTCTATAGGATTCCCACGCTCCTGGTGTTGGTAGGCGGGTGGTTGATAGTGATAATGGAAGTCCCGAGTGTCCTCTAGGTGATCCACTTGGTTTCATCCCCCCCGCTCATATACCCCCTTAACTGGAAACACAAAAAAGGTAAGAAGTAGAAATTTTCACTTTTTTCTTAATTGCCACTCACATGTTCAACCTATATCTTAGATTCATGTCTCTAATTAACGTGCATCTGTGCGGCTACATGAATCAAATAGTTTGCGCCATCTTAGATCACTCTGTTTAGGCGCTAATGGCCGCAAAAGGGTGACACGTTAAATTCCAATATGTTTTTTGGTCAATTGCCACGCCCCTATTGGTGGTAGGCGGGTGATGATGCAAATGGAAGCCCTGAGTGTCCTCTAAACTATGCAATGTGTTTGACCCACCTAGCTTATATACTCCGGCCGCTAGAGGTCGCAGAAGGGTGGAAAACACCTGTGTGCAGGGCAAAATGACCCATGGTGCATTCTATAGGATTCCCACGCTCCTGGTGGTGGAAGGCGGGTGGTGGAAGGCGGGTGGTTGATGGTGATAATGGAAGCCCCGAGTGTCCTCTACGTGATCCACTTGGTTTCATCCCCCTCGCTCATATACCCCCTTAACAGGAAACACAAAATAGGTAAGAAATAGAAATTTTTACTTTTTTCTTGATTGACACGTTAAATTCCAATATGTTTTTTGGTCAATTGCCACGCCCCTATTGGTGGTAGGCGGGTGATTGATGTTGCAAATGGAAGCCCTGAGTGTCCTCTAAACGATGCAATTTGTTTGACCCACCTAGCTTATATACTCCGGCCGCTCAGGTCGCAGAAGGGTGGAAAACACCTGTGTGCAGGGCAAAATCACCCCTGGTGCATTCTATAGGATTTCCACGCTCCTGGTGGTGGAAGGCGGGTGGTTGATGGTGATAATGGAAGCCCCGAGTGTCCTCTAGGTGATCCACTTGGTTTCATCCCCCCCTCTTATATACCCCCTTAACAGGAAACACAAAATAGGTAAGAAATGGAAATTTTTACTTTTTTCTTGATTGACACGTTAAATTCCAATATGTTTTTTGGTCAATTGCCACACCCATATTGGTGGTAGGCGGGTGATTGATGATGCAAATGGAAGCCCTGAGTGTCCTCTAAACGATGCAATTTGTTTGACCCACCTAGCTTATATACTCCGGCCGCTAAGGTCGCAGAAGGGTGGAAAACACCTGTGTGCAGGGCAAAATCACCCCTGGTGCATTCTATAGGATTTCCACGCTCCTGGTGGTGGAAGGCGGGTGGTTGATGGTGATAATGGAAGCCCCGAGTGTCCTCTAGGTGATCCACTTGGTCTCATCCCCCCCGCTCATATACCCCCTTAACTGGAAACACAAAAAATGTAAGAAGTAGAAATTTTCACTTTTTTCTTGATTGCCACTCACCTGTTCAACCTATATCTTAGATTGATGTCTCTAATTAACGTACACCTGTGCGGCTACATGAATCAAACAGTTTGCGCCATCTTAGATCACTCTGTTTAGGCGCTAATGGCCGCAAAAGGGTGACACGTTAAATTGCAATATGTTTTTTGGTCAATTGCCACGCCCCTATTGGTGGTAGGCGGGTGATGATGCAAATGGAAGCCCTGAGTGTCCTCTAAACGATGCAATTTGTTTGACCCACCTAGCTTATATACTCCCACCGCTAGAGGTCGCAGAAGGGTGGAAAAACACCTGTGTGCAGGGCAGAATGACCCATGGTGCATTCTATAGGATTCCCACGCTCCTGGTGGTGGTAGGCGGGTGGTTGATAGTGATAATGGAAGTCCCGAGTGTCCTCTAGGTGATCCACTTGGTTTCATCCCCCCCGCTCATATACCCCCTTAACAGGAAACACAAAAAAGGTAAGAAGTAGAAATTTTCACTTTTTTCTTGATTGCCACTCACCTGTTCAACCTATATCTTAGATTGATGTCTCTAATTAACGTGCACCTGTGCGGCTACATGAATCAAATAGTTTGCGCCATCTTAGATCACTCTGTTTAGGCGCTAATGGCCGCAAAAGGGTGACACGTTAAATTCCAATATGTTTTTTGGTCAATTGCCACGCCCCTATTGGTGGTAGGCGGGTGATGATGCAAATGGAAGCCCTGAGTGTCCTCTAAACTATGCAATGTGTTTGACCCACCTAGCTTATGTACTCCGGCCGCTAGAGGTCGCAGAAGGGTGGAAAACACCTGTGTGCAGGGCAAAATGACCCATGGTGCATTCTATAGGATTCCCACGCTCCTGGTGGTGGAAGGCGGGTGGTGGAAGGCGGGTGGTTGATGGTGATAATGGAAGCCCCGAGTGTCCTCTACGTGATCCACTTGGTTTCATCCCCCTCGCTCATATACCCCCTTAACAGGAAACACAAAATAGGTAAGAAATAGAAATTTTTACTTTTTTCTTGATTGACACGTTAAATTCCAATATGTTTTTTGGTCAATTGCCACGCCCCTATTGGTGGTAGGCGGGTGATTGATGTTGCAAATGGAAGCCCTGAGTGTCCTCTAAACGATGCAATTTGTTTGACCCACCTAGCTTATATACTCCGGCCGCTCAGGTCGCAGAAGGGTGGAAAACACCTGTGTGCAGGGCAAAATCACCCCTGGTGCATTCTATAGGATTTCCACGCTCCTGGTGGTGGAAGGCGGGTGGTGGAAGGCGGGTGGTTGATGGTGATAATGGAAGCCCCGAGTGTCCTCTACGTGATCCACTTGGTTTCATCCCTCCGCTCATATACTGGAAACACAAAAAAGGTAAGAAGTAGAAATTTTCACTTTTTTCTTGATTGCCACTCACCTGTTCAACCTATATCTTAGATTGATGTCTCTAATTAACGTACACCTGTGCGGCTACATGAATCAAACAGTTTGCGCCTGTTCAACCTATATCTTAGATTGATGTCTCTAATTAACGTGCACCTGTGCGGCTACATGAATCAAGTAGTTTGCGCCATCTTAGATCACTCTGTTTAGGCGTTAATGGCCGCAAAAGGGTGACACGTTAAATTCCAATATGTTTTTTGGTCAATTGCGACGCCCCTATTGGTGGTAGACGGGTGATGATGCAAATGGAAGCCCTGAGTGTCCTCTAAACTATGCAATTTGTTTGACCCACCTAGCTTATATACTCCGGCCGCTAGAGGTCGCAGAAGGGTGGAAAACACCTGTGTGCAGGGCAAAATGACACCTGGTGCATTCTATGGGATTTCCACGCTCCTGGTGGTGGTAGGCGGGTGATGATGCAAATGGAAGCCCCGAGTGTCCTCTAAACGATGCAATTTGTTTGACCCACCTAGCTTATATACTCCGGCCGCTAGAGGTCGCAGAAGGGTGGAAAAACACCTGTGTGCAGGGCAAAATGACCCATGGTGCATTCTATAGGATTCCCACGCTCCTGGTGTTGGTAGGCGGGTGGTTGATAGTGATAATGGAAGTCCCGAGTGTCCTCTAGGTGATCCACTTGGTTTCATCCCCTCCGCTCATATACCCCCTTAACTGGAAACACAAAAAAGGTAAGAAGTAGAAATTTTGAAATTTTCACTTTTTTCTTGATTGCCACTCACCTGTTCAACCTATATCTTAGATTGATGTCTCTAATTAACGTGCACCTGTGCGGCTACATGAATCAAGTAGTTTGCGCCATCTTAGATCACTCTGTTTAGGCGTTAATGGCCGCAAAAGGGTGACACGTTAAATTCCAATATGTTTTTTGGTCAATTGCGACGCCCCTATTGGTGGTAGACGGGTGATGATGCAAATGGAAGCCCTGAGTGTCCTCTAAACTATGCAATTTGTTTGACCCACCTAGCTTATATACTCCGGCCGCTAGAGGTCGCAGAAGGGTGGAAAACACCTGTGTGCAGGGCAAAATGACACCTGGTGCATTCTATAGGATTTCCACGCTCCTGGTGGTGGTAGGCGGGTGGTTGATGGTGATAATGGAAGCCCCGAGTGTCCTCTAGGTGATCCACTTGGTTTCATCCCCCCCTCTTATATACCCCCTTAACAGGAAACACAAAATAGGTAAGAAATGGAAATTTTTACTTTTTTCTTGATTGACACGTTAAATTCCAATATGTTTTTTGGTCAATTGCCACGCCCCTATTGGTGGTAGGCGGGTGATGATGCAAATGGAAGCCCTGAGTGTCCTCTAAACTATGCAATGTGTTTGACCCACCTAGCTTATATACTCCGGCCGCTAGAGGTCGCAGAAGGGTGGAAAAACACCTGTGTGCAGGGCAAAATGACCCATGGTGCATTCTATAGGATTCCCACGCTCCTGGTGTTGGTAGGCGGGTGGTTGATAGTGATAATGGAAGTCCCGAGTGTCCTCTAGGTGATCCACTTGGTTTCATCCCCCCCGCTCATATACCCCCTTAACTGGAAACACAAAAAAGGTAAGAAGTAGAAATTTTCACTTTTTTCTTAATTGCCACTCACATGTTCAACCTATATCTTAGATTCATGTCTCTAATTAACGTGCATCTGTGCGGCTACATGAATCAAATAGTTTGCGCCATCTTAGATCACTCTGTTTAGGCGCTAATGGCCGCAAAAGGGTGACACGTTAAATTCCAATATGTTTTTTGGTCAATTGCCACGCCCCTATTGGTGGTAGGCGGGTGATGATGCAAATGGAAGCCCTGAGTGTCCTCTAAACTATGCAATGTGTTTGACCCACCTAGCTTATATACTCCGGCCGCTAGAGGTCACAGAAGGGTGGAAAACACCTGTGTGCAGGGCAAAATGACCCATGGTGCATTCTATAGGATTCCCACGCTCCTGGTGGTGGTAGGCGGGTGGTTGATGGTGATAATGGAAGCCCCGAGTGTCCTCTACGTGATCCACTTGGTTTCATCCCCCCCGCTCATATACCCTCTTAACTGGAAACACAAAAAAGGTAAGAAGTAGAAATTTTCACTTTTTTCTTGATTTCCACTCACCTGTTCAACCTATATCTTAGATTGATGTCTCTAATTAACGTACACCTGTGCGGCTACATGAATCAAACAGTTTGCGCCATCTTAGATCACTCTGTTTAGGCGCTAATGGCCGCAAAAGGGTGACACGTTAAATTGCAATATGTTTTTTGGTCAATTGCCACGCCCCTATTGGTGGTAGGCGGGTGATGATGCAAATGGAAGCCCCGAGTGTCCTCTAAACGATGCAATTTGTTTGACCCACCTAGCTTATATACTCCGGCCGCTAGAGGTCGCAGAAGGGTGGAAAAACACCTGTGTGCAGGGCAAAATGACCCATGGTGCATTCTATAGGATTCCCACGCTCCTGGTGTTGGTAGGCGGGTGGTTGATAGTGATAATGGAAGTCCCGAGTGTCCTCTAGGTGATCCACTTGGTTTCATCCCCCCCGCTCATATACCCCCTTAACTGGAAACACAAAAAAGGTAAGAAGTAGAAATTTTCACTTTTTTTTTGATTGCCACTCACCTGTTCAACCTATATCTTAGATTGATGTCTCTAATTAACGTGCACCTGTGCGGCTACATGAATCAAATAGTTTGCGCCATCTTAGATCACTCTGTTTAGGCGCTAATGGCCGCAAAAGGGTTACACGTTAAATTCCAATATGTTTTTTGGTCAATTGCCACGCCCCTATTGGTGGTAGGCGGGTGATGATGCAAATGGAAGCCCTGAGTGTCCTCTAAACTATGCAATTTGTTTGACCCACCTAGCTTATATACTCCGGCCGCTAGAGGTCGCAGAAGGGTGGAAAACACCTGTGTGCAGGGCAAAATGACACCTGGTGCATCCTATAGGATTTCCACGCTCCTGGTGGTGGTAGGCGGGTGGTTGATGGTGATAATGGGAGCCCCGAGTGTCCTCTAGGTGATCCACTTGGTTTCATCCCCCCCTCTTATATACCCCCTTAACAGGAAACACAAAATAGGTAAGAACTAGAAATTTTCACTTTTTTCTTGATTGACACGTTAAATTCCAATATGTTTTTTGGTCAATTGCCACACCCCTATTGGTGGTAGGCGGGTGATTGATGATGCAAATGGAAGCCCTGAGTGTCCTCTAAACGATGCAATTTGTTTGACCCACCTAGCTTATATACTCCGGCCGCTAAGGTCGCAGAAGGGTGGAAAACACCTGTGTGCAGGGCAAAATCACCCCTGGTGCATTCTATAGGATTTCCACGCTCCTGGTGGTGGAAGGCGGGTGGTTGATGGTGATAATGGAAGCCCCGAGTGTCCTCTACGTGATCCACTTGGTTTCATCCCCCCCGCTCATATACCCCCTTAACTGGAAACACAAAAAATGTAAGAGGTAGAAATTTTCACTTTTTTCTTGATTGCCACTCACCTGTTCAACCTATATCTTAGATTGATGTCTCTAATTAACGTACACCTGTGCGGCTACATGAATCAAACAGTTTGCGCCATCTTAGATCACTCTGTTTAGGCGCTAATGGCCGCAAAAGGGTGACACGTTAAATTGCAATATGTTTTTTGGTCAATTGCCACGCCCCTATTGGTGGTAGGCGGGTGATGATGCAAATGGAAGCCCTGAGTGTCCTCTAAACTATGCAATGTGTTTGACCCACCTAGCTTATATACTCCGGCCGCTAGAGGTCGCAGAAGGGTGGAAAACACCTGTGTGCAGGGCAAAATCACCCCTGGTGCATTCTATAGGATTTCCACGCTCCTGGTGGTGGAAGGCGGGTGGTTGATGGTGATAATGGAAGCCCCGAGTGTCCTCTACGTGATCCACTTGGTTTCATCCCCCCGCTCATATACTGGAAACACAAAAAAGGTAAGAAGTAGAAATTTTCACTTTTTTCTTGATTGCCACTCACCTGTTCAACCTATATCTTAGATTGATGTCTCTAATTAACGTACACCTGTGCGGCTACATGAATCAAACAGTTTGCGCCATCTTAGATCGCTCTGTTTAGGCGCTAATGGCCGCAAAAGGGTGACACGTTAAATTGCAATATGTTTTTTGGTCAATTGCCACGCCCCTATTGGTGGTAGGCGGGTGATGATGCAAATGGAAGCCCCGAGTGTCCTCTAAACGATGCAATTTGTTTGACCCACCTAGCTTATATACTCCGGCCGCTAGAGGTCGCAGAAGGGTGGAAAAACACCTGTGTGCAGGGCAAAATGACACCTGGTGCATTCTATAGGATTTCCACGCTCCTGGTGGTGGTAGGCGGGTGGTTGATGGTGATAATGGAAGCCCCGAGTGTCCTCTAGGTGATCCACTTGGTTTCATCCCCCCCTCTTATATACCCCCTTAACAGGAAACACAAAATAGGTAAGAAATAGAAATTTTTACTTTTTTCTTGATTGACACGTTAAATTGCAATATGTTTTTTGGTCAATTGCCACGCCCCTATTGGTGGTAGGCGGGTGATGATGCAAATGGAAGCCCCGAGTGTCCTCTAAACGATGCAATTTCTTTGACCCACCTAGCTTATATACTCCGGCCGCTAGAGGTCGCAGAAGGGTGGAAAAACACCTGTGTGCAGGGCAAAATGACACCTGGTGCATTCTATAGGATTTCCACGCTCCTGGTGGTGGTAGGCGGGTGGTTGATGGTGATAATGGAAGCCCCGAGTGTCCTCTAGGTGATCCACTTGGTTTCATCCCCCCCTCTTATATACCCCCTTAACAGGAAACACAAAATAGGTAAGAAATGGAAATTTTTACTTTTTTCTTGATTGACACGTTAAATTCCAATATGTTTTTTGGTCAATTGCCACGCCCCTATTGGTGGTAGGCGGGTGATTGATGTTGCAAATGGAAGCCCTGAGTGTCCTCTAAACGATGCAATTTGTTTGACCCACCTAGCTTATATACTCCGGCCGCTCAGGTCGCAGAAGGGTGGAAAACACCTGTGTGCAGGGCAAAATCACCCCTGGTGCATTCTATAGGATTTCCACGCTCCTGGTGGTGGAAGGCGGGTGGTTGATGGTGATAATGGAAGCCCCGAGTGTCCTCTACGTGATCCACTTGGTTTCATCCCCCCGCCTATATACTGGAAACACAAAAAAGGTAAGAAGTAGAAATTTTCACTTTTTTCTTGATTGCCACTCACCTGTTCAACCTATATCTTAGATTGATGTCTCTAATTAACGTACACCTGTGCGGCTACATGAATCAAACAGTTTGCGCCATCTTAGATCGCTCTGTTTAGGCGCTAATGGCCGCAAAAGGGTGACACGTTAAATTGCAATATGTTTTTTGGTCAATTGCCACGCCCCTATTGGTGGTAGGCGGGTGATGATGCAAATGGAAGCCCCGAGTGTCCTCTAAACGATGCAATTTGTTTGACCCACCTAGCTTATATACTCCGGCCGCTAGAGGTCGCAGAAGGGTGGAAAAACACCTGTGTGCAGGGCAAAATGACACCTGGTGCATTCTATAGGATTTCCACGCTCCTGGTGGTGGTAGGCGGGTGGTTGATGGTGATAATGGAAGCCCCGAGTGTCCTCTAGGTGATCCACTTGGTTTCATCCCCCCCTCTTATATACCCCCTTAACAGGAAACACAAAATAGGTAAGAAGTAGAAATTTTTACTTTTTTCTTGATTGCCACTCACCTGTTCAACCTATATCTTAGATTGATGTCTCTAATTAACGTGCACCTGTGCGGCTACATAAATCAAATAGTTTGCGCCATCTTAGATCACTCTGTTTAGGCGCTAATGGCCGCAAAAGGGTGACACGTTAAATTCCAATATGTTTTTTGGTCAATTGCCACGCCCCTATTGGTGGTAGGCGGGTGATGATGCAAATGGAAGCCCTGAGTGTCCTCTAAACTATGCAATTTGTTTGACCCACCTAGCTTATATACTCCGGCCGCTAGAGGTCGCAGAAGGGTGGAAAACACCTGTGTGCAGGGCAAAATGACACCTGGTGCATCCTATAGGATTTCCACGCTCCTGGTGGTGGTAGGCGGGTGGTTGACGGTGATAATGGAAGCCCCGAGTGTCCTCTAGGTGATCCACTTGGTTTCATCCTCCCCTCTTATATACCCCCTTAACAGGAAACACAAAATAGGTAAGAACTAGAAATTTTCACTTTTTTCTTGATTGACACGTTAAATTCCAATATGTTTTTTGGTCAATTGCCACACCCCTATTGGTGGTAGGCGGGTGATTGATGTCTCTAATTAACGTGCACCTGTGCGGCTACATAAATCAAATAGTTTGCGCCATCTTAGATCACTCTGTTTAGGCGCTAATGGCCGCAAAAGGGTGACACGTTAAATTCCAATATGTTTTTTGGTCAATTGCCACGCCCCTATTGGTGGTAGGCGGGTGATGATGCAAATGGCCCTAAGCCCCAAGTGTCCTCTAAACGATGCAATTTGTTTGACCCACCTAGCTTATATACTCCGGCCGCTAAGGTCGCAGAAGGGTGGAAAACACCTGTGTGCAGGGCAAAATCACCCCTGGTGCATTCTATAGGATTTCCACGCTCCTGGTGGTGGAAGGCGGGTGGTTGATGGTGATAATGGAAGCCCCGAGTGTCCTCTACGTGATCCACTTGGTTTCATCCCCCCCGCTCATATACCCCCTTAACTGGAAACACAAAAAATGTAAGAAGTAGAAATTTTCACTTTTTTCTTGATTGCCACTCACCTGTTCAACCTATATCTTAGATTGATGTCTCTAATTAACGTACACCTGTGCGGCTACATGAATCAAACAGTTTGCGCCATCTTAGATCACTCTGTTTAGGCGCTAATGGCCGCAAAAGGGTGACACGTTAAATTGCAATATGTTTTTTGGTCAATTGCCACGCCCCTATTGGTGGTAGGCGGGTGATGATGCAAATGGAAGCCCTGAGTGTCCTCTAAACGATGCAATTTGTTTGACCCACCTAGCTTATATACTCCCACCGCTAGAGGTCGCAGAAGGGTGGAAAAACACCTGTGTGCAGGGCAGAATGACCCATGGTGCATTCTATAGGATTCCCACGCTCCTGGTGGTGGTAGGCGGGTGGTTGATAGTGATAATGGAAGTCCCGAGTGTCCTCTAGGTGATCCACTTGGTTTCATCCCCCCCGCTCATATACCCCCTTAACAGGAAACACAAAAAAGGTAAGAAGTAGAAATTTTCACTTTTTTCTTGATTGCCACTCACCTGTTCAACCTATATCTTAGATCGATGTCTCTAATTAACGTGCACCTGTGCGGCTACATGAATCAAATAGTTTGCGCCATCTTAGATCACTTTGTTTAGGCGCTAATGGCCGCAAAAGGGTGACACGTTAAATTCCCCCTCTTATATACCCCCTTAAAATGAAACACAAAATAGGTAAGAACTAGAAATTTTCACTTTTTTCTTGATTGACACGTTAAATTCCAATATGTTTTTTGGTCAATTGCCACACCCCTATTGGTGGTAGGCGGGTGATTGATGATGCAAATGGAAGCCCTGAGTGTCCTCTAAACGATGCAATTTGTTTGACCCACCTAGCTTATATACTCCGGCCGCTAAGGTCGCAGAAGGGTGGAAAACACCTGTGTGCAGGGCAAAATCACCCCTGGTGCATTCTATAGGATTTCCACGCTCCTGGTGGTGGAAGGCGGGTGGTTGATGGTGATAATGGAAGCCCCGAGTGTCCTCTACGTGATCCACTTGGTTTCATCCCCCCCGCTCATATACCCCCTTAACTGGAAACACAAAAAATGTAAGAAGTAGAAATTTTCACTTTTTTCTTGATTGCCACTCACCTGTTCAACCTATATCTTAGATTGATGTCTCTAATTAACGTACACCTGTGCGGCTACATGAATCAAACAGTTTGCGCCATCTTAGATCACTCTGTTTAGGCGCTAATGGCCGCAAAAGGGTGACACGTTAAATTGCAATATGTTTTTTGGTCAATTGCCACGCCCCTATTGGTGGTAGGCGGGTGATGATGCAAATGGAAGCCCTGAGTGTCCTCTAAACGATGCAATTTGTTTGACCCACCTAGCTTATATACTCCCACCGCTAGAGGTCGCAGAAGGGTGGAAAAACACCTGTGTGCAGGGCAGAATGACCCATGGTGCATTCCATAGGATTCCCACGCTCCTGGTGGTGGTAGGCGGGTGGTTGATAGTGATAATGGAAGTCCCGAGTGTCCTCTAGGTGATCCACTTGGTTTCATCCCCCCCGCTCATATACCCCCTTAACAGGAAACACAAAAAAGGTAAGAAGTAGAAATTTTCACTTTTTTCTTGATTGCCACTCACCTGTTCAACCTATATCTTAGATTGATGTCTCTAATTAACGTGCACCTGTGCGGCTACATGAATCAAATAGTTTGCGCCATCTTAGATCACTCTGTTTAGGCGCTAATGGCCGCAAAAGGGTGACACGTTAAATTCCAATATGTTTTTGGTCAATTGCCACGCCCCTATTGGTGGTAGGCGGGTGATGATGCAAATGGAAGCCCTGAGTGTCCTCTAAACTATGCAATGTGTTTGACCCACCTAGCTTATATACTCCGGCCGCTATAGGTCGCAGAAGGGTGGAAAACACCTGTGTGCAGGGCAAAATGACCCATGGTGCATTCTATAGGATTCCCACGCTCCTGGTGGTGGTAGGCGGGTGGTTGATGGTGATAATGGAAGCCCCGAGTGTCCTCTACGTGATCCACTTGGTTTCATCCCCCCCGCTCATATACCCCCTTAACAGGAAACACAAAATAGGTAAGAAATAGAAATTTTTACTTTTTTCTTGATTGACACGTTAAATTCCAATATGTTTTTTGGTCAATTGCCACGCCCCTATTGGTGGTAGGCGGGTGATTGATGTTGCAAATGGAAGCCCTGAGTGTCCTCTAAACGATGCAATTTGTTTGACCCACCTAGCTTATATACTCCGGTAGCTCAGGTCGCAGAAGGGTGGAAAACACCTGTGTGCAGGGCAAAATCACCCCTGGTGCATTCTATAGGATTTCCACGCTCCTGGTGGTGGAAGGCGGGTGGTTGATGGTGATAATGGAAGCCCCGAGTGTCCTCTACGTGATCCACTTGGTTTCATCCCCCCGCTCATATACTGGAAACACAAAAAAGGTAAGAAGTAGAAATTTTCACTTTTTTCTTGATTGCCACTCACCTGTTCAACCTATATCTTAGATTGATGTCTCTAATTAACGTACACCTGTGCGGCTACATGAATCAAATAGTTTGCGCCATCTTAGATCGCTCTGTTTAGGCGCTAATGGCCGCAAAAGGGTGACACGTTAAATTGCAATATGTTTTTTGGTCAATTGCCACGCCCCTATTGGTGGTAGGCGGGTGATGATGCAAATGGAAGCCCCGAGTGTCCTCTAAACGATGCAATTTGTTTGACCCACCTAGCTTATATACTCCGGCCGCTAGAGGTCGCAGAAGGGTGGAAAAACACCTGTGTGCAGGGCAAAATGACACCTGGTGCATTCTATAGGATTTCTACGCTCCTGGTGGTGGTAGGCGGGTGGTTGATGGTGATAATGGAAGCCCCGAGTGTCCTCTAGGTGATCCACTTGGTTTCATCCCCCCCTCTTATATACCCCCTTAACAGGAAACACAAAATAGGTAAGAAATAGAAATTTTTACTTTTTTATTGATTGACACGTTAAATTCCAATATGTTTTTTGGTCAATTGCCACGCCCCTAGTGGTGGTAGGCGGGTGATTGATGTTGCAAATGGAAGCCCTGAGTGTCCTCTAAACGATGCAATTTGTTTGACCCACCTAGCTTATATACTCCGGCCGCTCATGTCGCAGAAGGGTGGAAAACACCTGTGTGCAGGGCAAAATCACCCCTGGTGCATTCTATAGGATTTCCACGCTCCTGGTGGTGGAAGGCGGGTGGTTGATGGTGATAATGGAAGCCCCGAGTGTCCTCTACGTGATCCACTTGGTTTCATCCCCCCCGCTCATATACCCCCTTAACTGGAAACACAAAAAATGTAAGAAGTAGAAATTTTCACTTTTTTCTTGATTGCCACTCACCTGTTCAACCTATATCTTAGATTGATGTCTCTAATTAACGTACACCTGTGCGGCTACATGAATCAAACAGTTTGCGCCATCTTAGATCACTCTGTTTAGGCGCTAATGGCCGCAAAAGGGTGACACGTTAAATTGCAATATGTTTTTTGGTCAATTGCCACGCCCCTATTGGTGGTAGGCGGGTGATGATGCAAATGGAAGCCCTGAGTGTCCTCTAAACGATGCAATTTGTTTGACCCACCTAGCTTATATACTCCCACCGCTAGAGGTCGCAGAAGGGTGGAAAAACACCTGTGTGCAGGGCAGAATGACCCATGGTGCATTCTATAGGATTCCCACGCTCCTGGTGGTGGTAGGCGGGTGGTTGATAGTGATAATGGAAGTCCCGAGTGTCCTCTAGGTGATCCACTTGGTTTCATCCCCCCCGCTCATATACCCCCTTAACAGGAAACACAAAAAAGGTAAGAAGTAGAAATTTTCACTTTTTTCTTGATTGCCACTCACCTGTTCAACCTATATCTTAGATTGATGTCTCTAATTAACGTGCACCTGTGCGGCTACATGAATCAAATAGTTTGCGCCATCTTAGATCACTCTGTTTAGGCGCTAATGGCCGCAAAAGGGTGACACGTTAAATTCCAATATGTTTTTTGGTCAATTGCCACGCCCCTATTGGTGGTAGGCGGGTGATGATGCAAATGGAAGCCCTGAGTGTCCTCTAAACTATGCAATGTGTTTGACCCACCTAGCTTATATACTCCGGCCGCTATAGGTCGCAGAAGGGTGGAAAACACCTGTGTGCAGGGCAAAATGACCCATGGTGCATTCTATAGGATTCCCACGCTCCTGGTGGTGGTAGGCGGGTGGTTGATGGTGATAATGGAAGCCCCGAGTGTCCTCTACGTGATCCACTTGGTTTCATCCCCCCCGCTCATATACCCCCTTAACAGGAAACACAAAATAGGTAAGAAATAGAAATTTTTACTTTTTTCTTGATTGACACGTTAAATTGCAATATGTTTTTTGGTCAATTGCCACGCCCCTATTGGTGGTAGGCGGGTGATGATGCAAATGGAAGCCCTGAGTGTCCTCTAAACGATGCAATTTGTTTGACCCACTTAGCTTATATACTCCCACCGCTAGAGGTCGCAGAAGGGTGGAAAAACACCTGTGTGCAGGGCAGAATGACCCATGGTGCATTCTATAGGATTCCCACGCTCCTGGTGGTGGTAGGCGGGTGGTTGATAGTGATAATGGAAGTCCCGAGTGTCCTCTAGGTGATCCACTTGGTTTCATCCCCCCCGCTCATATACCCCCTTAACAGGAAACACAAAAAAGGTAAGAAGTAGAAATTTTCACTTTTTTCTTGATTGCCACTCACCTGTTCAACCTATATCTTAGATTGATGTCTCTAATTAACGTGCACCTGTGCGGCTACATGAATCAAATAGTTTGCGCCATCTTAGATCACTCTGTTTAGGCGCTAATGGCCGCAAAAGGGTGACACGTTAAATTCCAATATGTTTTTTGGTCAATTGCCACGCCCCTATTGGTGGTAGGCGGGTGATGATGCAAATGGAAGCCCTGAGTGTCCTCTAAACGATGCAATTTGTTTGACCCACCTAGCTTATATACTCCGGTAGCTCAGGTCGCAGAAGGGTGGAAAACACCTGTGTGCAGGGCAAAATCACCCCTGGTGCATTCTATAGGATTTCCACGCTCCTGGTGGTGGAAGGCGGGTGGTTGATGGTGATAATGGAAGCCCCGAGTGTCCTCTACGTGATCCACTTGGTTTCATCCCCCCGCTCATATACTGGAAACACAAAAAAGGTAAGAAGTAGAAATTTTCACTTTTTTCTTGATTGCCACTCACCTGTTCAACCTATATCTTAGATTGATGTCTCTAATTAACGTACACCTGTGCGGCTACATGAATCAAATAGTTTGCGCCATCTTAGATCGCTCTGTTTAGGCGCTAATGACCGCAAAAGGGTGACACGTTAAATTGCAATATGTTTTTTGGTCAATTGCCACGCCCCTATTGGTGGTAGGCGGGTGATGATGCAAATGGAAGCCCCGAGTGTCCTCTAAACGATGCAATTTGTTTGACCCACCTAGCTTATATACTCCGGCCGCTAGAGGTCGCAGAAGGGTGGAAAAACACCTGTGTGCAGGGCAAAATGACACCTGGTGCATTCTATAGGATTTCTACGCTCCTGGTGGTGGTAGGCGGGTGGTTGATGGTGATAATGGAAGCCCCGAGTGTCCTCTAGGTGATCCACTTGGTTTCATCCCCCCCTCTTATATACCCCCTTAACAGGAAACACAAAATAGGTAAGAAATAGAAATTTTTACTTTTTTATTGATTGACACGTTAAATTCCAATATGTTTTTTGGTCAATTGCCACGCCCCTAGTGGTGGTAGGCGGGTGATTGATGTTGCAAATGGAAGCCCTGAGTGTCCTCTAAACGATGCAATTTGTTTGACCCACCTAGCTTATATACTCCGGCCGCTCATGTCGCAGAAGGGTGGAAAACACCTGTGTGCAGGGCAAAATCACCCCTGGTGCATTCTATAGGATTTCCACGCTCCTGGTGGTGGAAGGCGGGTGGTTGATGGTGATAATGGAAGCCCCGAGTGTCCTCTACGTGATCCACTTGGTTTCATCCCCCCGCTCATATACTGGAAACACAAAAAAGGTAAGAAGTAGAAATTTTCACTTTTTTCTTAATTGCCACTCACATGTTCAACCTATATCTTAGATTGATGTCTCTAATTAACGTGCACCTGTGCGGCTACATGAATCAAATAGTTTGCGCCTTCTTAGATCACTCTGTTTAGGCGCTAATGGCCGCAAAAGGGTGACACGTTAAATTCCAATATGTTTTTTGGTCAATTGCCACGCCCCTATTGGTGGTAGGCGGGTGATGATGCAAATGGAAGCCCTGAGTGTCCTCTAAACTATGCAATGTGTTTGACCCACCTAGCTTATATACTCCGGCCGCTAGAGGTCACAGAAGGGTGGAAAACACCTGTGTGCAGGGCAAAATGACCCATGGTGCATTCTATAGGATTCCCACGCTCCTGGTGGTGGTAGGCGGGTGGTTGATGGTGATAATGGAAGCCCCGAGTGTCCTCTACGTGATCCACTTGGTTTCATCCCCCCCGCTCATATACCCTCTTAACTGGAAACACAAAAAAGGTAAGAAGTAGAAATTTTCACTTTTTTCTTGATTGCCACTCACCTGTTCAACCTATATCTTAGATTGATGTCTCTAATTAACGTACACCTGTGCGGCTACATGAATCAAACAGTTTGCGCCATCTTAGATCACTCTGTTTAGGCGCTAATGGCCGCAAAAGGGTGACACGTTAAATTGCAATATGTTTTTTGGTCAATTGCCACGCCCCTATTGGTGGTAGGCGGGTGATGATGCAAATGGAAGCCCCGAGTGTCCTCTAAACGATGCAATTTGTTTGACCCACCTAGCTTATATACTCCGGCCGCTAGAGCTCGCAGAAGGGTGGAAAAACACCTGTGTGCAGGGCAAAATGACCCATGGTGCATTCTATAGGATTCCCACGCTCCTGGTGTTGGTAGGCGGGCGGTTGATGGTGATAATGGAAGCCCCGAGTGTCCTCTAGGTGATCCACTTGGTTTCATCCCCCCCTCTTATATACCCCCTTAACAGGAAACACAAAATAGGTAAGAAATAGAAATTTTTACTTTTTTATTGATTGACACGTTAAATTCCAATATGTTTTTTGGTCAATTGCCACGCCCCTAGTGGTGGTAGGCGGGTGATTGATGTTGCAAATGGAAGCCCTGAGTGTCCTCTAAACGATGCAATTTGTTTGACCCACCTAGCTTATATACTCCGGCCGCTCATGTCGCAGAAGGGTGGAAAACACCTGTGTGCAGGGCAAAATCACCCCTGGTGCATTCTATAGGATTTCCACGCTCCTGGTGGTGGAAGGCGGGTGGTTGATGGTGATAATGGAAGCCCCGAGTGTCCTCTACGTGATCCACTTGGTTTCATCCCCCCGCTCATATACTGGAAACACAAAAAAGGTAAGAAGTAGAAATTTTCACTTTTTTCTTAATTGCCACTCACATGTTCAACCTATATCTTAGATTGATGTCTCTAATTAACGTGCACCTGTGCGGATACATGAATCAAATAGTTTGCGCCTTCTTAGATCACTCTGTTTAGGCGCTAATGGCCGCAAAAGGGTGACACGTTAAATTCCAATATGTTTTTTGGTCAATTGCCACGCCCCTATTGGTGGTAGGCGGGTGATGATGCAAATGGAAGCCCTGAGTGTCCTCTAAACTATGCAATGTGTTTGACCCACCTAGCTTATATACTCCGGCCGCTAGAGGTCACAGAAGGGTGGAAAACACCTGTGTGCAGGGCAAAATGACCCATGGTGCATTCTATAGGATTCCCACGCTCCTGGTGGTGGTAGGCGGGTGGTTGATGGTGATAATGGAAGCCCCGAGTGTCCTCTACGTGATCCACTTGGTTTCATCCCCCCCGCTCATATACCCTCTTAACTGGAAACACAAAAAAGGTAAGAAGTAGAAATTTTCACTTTTTTCTTGATTGCCACTCACCTGTTCAACCTATATCTTAGATTGATGTCTCTAATTAACGTACACCTGTGCGGCTACATGAATCAAACAGTTTGCGCCATCTTAGATCACTCTGTTTAGGCGCTAATGGCCGCAAAAGGGTGACACGTTAAATTGCAATATGTTTTTTGGTCAATTGCCACGCCCCTATTGGTGGTAGGCGGGTGATGATGCAAATGGAAGCCCCGAGTGTCCTCTAAACGATGCAATTTGTTTGACCCACCTAGCTTATATACTCCGGCCGCTAGAGCTCGCAGAAGGGTGGAAAAACACCTGTGTGCAGGGCAAAATGACCCATGGTGCATTCTATAGGATTCCCACGCTCCTGGTGTTGGTAGGCGGGCGGTTGATAGTGATAATGGAAGTCCCGAGTGTCCTCTAGGTGATCCACTTGGTTTCATCCCCCCCGCTCATATACCCCCTTAACTGGAAACACAAAAAAGGTAAGAAGTAGAAATTTTCACTTTTTTCTTGATTGCCACTCACCTGTTCAACCTATATCTTAGATTGATGTCTCTAATTAACGTGCACCTGTGCGGCTACATAAATCAAATAGTTTGCGCCATCTTAGATCACTCTGTTTAGGCGCTAATGGCCGCAAAAGGGTGACACGTTAAATTCCAATATGTTTTTTGGTCAATTGCCACGCCCCTATTGGTGGTAGGCGGGTGATGATGCAAATGGAAGCCCTGAGCGTCCTCTAAACTATGCAATTTGTTTGACCCACCTAGCTTATATACTCCGGCCGCTAGAGGTCGCAGAAGGGTGGAAAACACCTGTGTGCAGGGCAAAATGACACCTGGTGCATTCTATAGGATTTCCACGCTCCTGTGGTGGTAGGCGGGTGGTTGATGGTGATAATGGAAGCCCCGAGTGTCCTCTAGGTGATCCACTTGGTTTCATCCCCCCCTCTTATATACCCCCTTAACAGGAAACACAAAATAGGTAAGAAATGGAAATTTTTACTTTTTTCTTGATTGACACGTTAAATTCCAATATGTTTTTTGGTCAATTGCCACGCCCCTATTGGTGGTAGGCGGGTAATGATGCAAATGGAAGCCCTGAGTGTCCTCTAAACTATGCAATGTGTTTGACCCACCTAGCTTATATACTCCGGCCGCTAGAGGTCGCAGAAGGGTGGAAAACACCTGTGTGCAGGGCAAAATGACCCATGGTGCATTCTATAGGATTCCCACGCTCCTGGTGGTGGTAGGCGGGTGGTTGATGGTGATAATGGAAGCCCCGAGTGTCCTCTAGGTGATCCACTTGGTTTCATCCCCCCCTCTTATATACCCCCTTAACAGGAAACACAAAATAGGTATGAAATGGAAATTTTTACTTTTTTCTTGATTGACACGTTAAATTCCAATATGTTTTTTGGTCAATTGCCACGCCCCTATTGGTGGTAGGCGGGTGATGATGCAAATGGAAGCCCCGAGTGTCCTCTAAACGATGCAATTTGTTTGACCCACCTAGCTTATATACTCCGGCCGCTAGAGGTCGCAGAAGGGTGGAAAAACACCTGTGTGCAGGGCAAAATGACCCATGGTGCATTCTATAGGATTCCCACGCTCCTGGTGTTGGTAGGCGGGTGGTTGATAGTGATAATGGAAGTCCCGAGTGTCCTCTAGGTGATCCACTTGGTTTCATCCCCCCCGCTCATATACCCCCTTAACTGGAAACACAAAAAAGGTAAGAAGTAGAAATTTTCACTTTTTTCTTGATTGCCACTCACCTGTTCAACCTATATCTTAGATTGATGTCTCTAATTAATGTGCACCTGTGCGGCTACATGAATCAAGTAGTTTGCGCCATCTTAGATCACTCTGTTTAGGCGTTAATGGCCGCAAAAGGGTGACACGTTAAATTCCAATATGTTTTTTGGTCAATTGCGACGCCCCTATTGGTGGTAGACGGGTGATGATGCAAATGGAAGCCCTGAGTGTCCTCTAAACTATGCAATTTGTTTGACCCACCTAGCTTATATACTCCGGCCGCTAGAGGTCGCAGAAGGGTGGAAAACACCTGTGTGCAGGGCAAAATGACACCTGGTGCATTCTATAGGATTTCCACGCTCCTGGTGGTGGTAGGCGGGTGGTTGATGGTGATAATGGAAGCCCCGAGTGTCCTCTAGGTGATCCACTTGGTTTCATCCCCCCCTCTTATATACCCCCTTAACAGGAAACACAAAATAGGTAAGAAATGGAAATTTTTACTTTTTTCTTGATTGACACGTTAAATTCCAATATGTTTTTTGGTCAATTGCCACGCCCCTATTGGTGGTAGGCGGGTGATGATGCAAATGGAAGCCCCGAGTGTCCTCTAAACGATGCAATTTGTTTGACCCACCTAGCTTATATACTCCGGCCGCTAGAGGTCGCAGAAGGGTGGAAAAACACCTGTGTGCAGGGCAAAATGACACCTGGTGCATTCTATAGGATTTCCACGCTCCTGGTGGTGGTAGGCGGGTGGTTGATGGTGATAATGGAAGCCCCGAGTGTCCTCTAGGTGATCCACTTGGTTTCATCCCCCCCTCTTATATACCCCCTTAAAATTAAACACAAAATAGGTAAGAAATAGAAATTTTTACTTTTTTCTTGATTGACACGTTAAATTCCAATATGTTTTTTGGTCAATTGCCACGCCCCTATTGGTGGTAGGCGGGTGATTGATGTTGCAAATGGAAGCCCTGAGTGTCCTCTAAACGATGCAATTTGTTTGACCCACCTAGCTTATATACTCCGGCCGCTCAGGTCGCAGAAGGGTGGAAAACACCTGTGTGCAGGGCAAAATCACCCCTGGTGCATTCTATAGGATTTCCACGCTCCTGGTGGTGGAAGGCGGGTGGTTGATGGTGATAATGGAAGCCCCGAGTGTCCTCTACGTGATCCACTTGGTTTCATCCCCCCGCTCATATACTGGAAACACAAAAAAGGTAAGAAGTAGAAATTTT